>NC_136498.1:28302727-28332727 GCF_053919585.1 Euprymna scolopes | reverse complement strand
GGTCAAGGAGGCGTGAATGATGGCCATTTATACTCCTTCGCAATTCACCCGAGGAGGTTAGATAGGAGGTTAGATTAGGTTTTCAAATTATAATTAAAATAAAATAGCGCACTATGGAAAGAATACTGGAGCCTACACACAAAAGTGTGGTATTAGCTACGTCGGCATTCCCTAGTAGGGGGGGGGGGGGCTTGAATAATTAGCAATAAACTAATCCGGACAAAAAGAATGTAAGTCCAGCTTGGGACGTACTAGAACTGAACAAAAGTGGATCCAGATCAACAACAAAAACTGTATATATATATATATATATATATATTTATATGTATATATATATATCCCTTAGACAGCCGCTTTCTAAACGCAAGCACAATGAGGACCCACCACCATGCATACTGACAAATTGCCCCGTATCCGTATACCCAGCAACCATCTGCCACCACACACATGTAGTCTACAAACTGGAATGTCCTGCCTGCGGAAAATTTTACGTGGGCAGCACCACGAGACCCCTACACATAAGAATCAAGGAACAGGAACACACACAAACACAAGCATCATTATTCCACAAACACCTCAACACCTGCAGAAACACCAATATATCTATTAAAGTCGATATTTTAACCACAGAACGCAATATTGGGAATCCTCGTATAAAGGAATCATAACTAATATCCAAATTACGGCCAGAACCCAACAACCGACTGGAACTCGGATCATCATTCATTATATAACTTTACATACAGCTCCCACCAAAGACTTACCATTACAACCCTAACCCATTAAAACAGGTATACCACTGCACACCGCTCATACACCAGCTCACAGTCTAGACTGGGCTTTACTACAAGCCTCTCTCATATAAATTATATATATAAAAAAGAAATTAAATAAATAAGTAAAAACAACCACATATATAAAATAATAATAATAATAAATAGTTAACTGAAGTAACATAAACCAATATAAATGAAAAAAAAAATTTTGATTTAAGCTAACCCACCTATTCAAACCCAAATAAACACTAACAATAAACATAAATAAATAAAAAAATAATAATAAAGAGTTAAATAAAAAAAAAAGTTCCATCTATAACCACTTATACTTTTATTAAAATAAATAAAATAACAATTTCCAAAGGAAAGTCAATCCAGTGGCCCCTTCCCACCTATCTTCCTATTCCTGGCAACCACACCCCCTAACCTAAACACCCCAACAGTCGGCTAAGAGCCCCCCATCCGGCACACACCCTCGCCTCCCCCTCTTTCACATCTTCATTCTACTTCTCTACTTCAAAAGTTAACCCGTACACGCCTTCTAGCGACTTGTGTGACCTAGATACACAAGGTCATTCCACTGAATAAGCAAGGACGTAAATAAATTAAACAGATAAATGAATAACACATAGCAGCAAAAAAATAAAGACAACGAAATAGCCATAGAATATACGAAATGAAAAAGCTTACGCAAAAGCAACAAGTTATAAACTAAAAAAATATATATATATGTACAAAAAATTTATATAAAAAAGGAACAAAAAATATATTAATTACCTAAAACACGCCATACATATAAATCCCCTCCTTACATTTGCTCCGAGGCTCCCCACAGCCATTCAATTCATTTTCCGCTCCATCATTCCACATTTTCCGCATTTTGAATCGATCTGTCACGTGTCACGTTTGAAAAGGGTATTTTTTCCCCGAAATACATTATGGATATGTCACAGACACAACAAGTAAGACAGTTGTATTTAATACAACTGAATAAATATATGTATATATAGACATATATGTATGTACTTATTGATTTGTAAATCGCCACTTGTTTCCGTCTTCTCTCACTAACACCGACTATATCTCATTCCTCGCATTGTGATAGCCTTCTAAATCTCTACATCTTTCTCTCTCTCTCCCTCTCTCTCTCTTTATATATATTCCGCGTTTCATCAGGCTTATGCGAGAATTTTTGCGGTTGTCTCGCGGTTTTATATACGCACCTACTATTGAGTTTTAGTTAGCCAATCAGCTTTGTAGTTTCCACCGCACCCTTCCTAATCAACCAATGAGCAGGCACTTTCAGGACTAAGGCCCAATTGTCCTCTGTTGACCGGTTTGTTTGTGTGTGTTATTTTGTGCGGGGAGCATATATATCTAGTGTCCTGACCTATTTTAAATCTAGGTTAAATGTTTTTTTGTCTAGTTTATATATATATATATATATATATATATATATATATGTGTGTGTGTGTGTGTGTGTGTGTGTGTATGATAGTTTATGTATATGTATGTTTATTTATCTATATATTTATTATTTGTTTATTTTCTATTGTTATTGTTATTTTAAAAATTATTTTGTATCTCTATACTAGAGTAAATTTTACCCCGTGAACACAGTTGTTCGCTATTTCTCTCCTACAGTTTAATAGATGTTGGGGTTCTTTAAAGTGTAGGATAGCAAATTTTTCATGAAGGCATAATCTACATGGATCATCAAGGTCTCTACACGTGTTTGCTTGTCTTACTATTTTTCATTCGACTAACGGCGAACGTCCGCTTTCCTCGCGTTCCCAGTATTTGTTTGCAAGAGTTGTTTTCATTCGGTGTTTTTTTTATTCTGTGTACTGTGTACTAAGGAAGTAATAATATCGAGTTTTGAAATCTAAGGAAGTCATACCTGCGTAATATTTCTTGTTATTCGGGTTTTCTTTCGCAAATATTGTAGCCTAATATATATATATATATATATATATATATATATATATATATATATATATATATATATATATATAGGTTAATCTCCTAAATTATAAGCTGATCGTAACAAATTTGAAAATAAATTATGTGATTAAATGAAGTAGTTATATATATATATATACATATATATACATATATATATGTATATACATATATATACATATATATTGTTTTTAAAATATAATTATCCGCTGATACGTGTTTCGTAGTCTACGACTCATCAGAGTGGCTGAATCTAGCAAGATATATATATATATATATATATATATATATATATATATATATATGTTGTTTTTGTTTTTGCGATACTTTTTTAGATGAATTAAATTATTTATACGAAAGTGCATTTTTACCTAAATACGAGTGTTGAATAAGTTTCCCTTTGGCCAATTTGGTACTCAACATTGGGAGCGGCATATGTATTATTTAATTATGTATTAATTATATTTTACAAATAATATATATATATGTATATATATACATATATACATGTATAATATATATATATATACATATATAAAAACATGTATATACATATATATACGTATAAGTATATATATATATATATATATATATATATATATATATATATATATATAGGTTAATCTCCTAAATTATAAGCTGATCGTATTAAATTTGGAAATACATACCACGGCGAGTAAGATAAGTTATAGGCACACTATAGTTGTAAACTTTACAATTTTTGAGAATTAGACGTTTTTTTTATTTTTTGTTTTTGAAGTGATAATTTTATAATATTTGAATACATACTCTCCTCCACCAGTTCAGTAACATCGACATATTGTTTCACTTTGGTAAACTTTAGTATTTTGGATGTCCGCTCTCAAAATGTAGACATTAAGTATTTAACAGATAAAAGAATTGCTTGAGATCAGATTTTCAGTCATATTAAGTGTTTAAGGGCGCCAATAAGGCCTATGTGCTTGGCAAAATCCTAAACTATTGAACATTATTGGAATGTGTATTCAAAGCAACACGCTATGGAACGTGGGTATATAAATGTTTTATTTATAAACTATATCATTTAGCGGAGCTGTGTATACCCAAAAGAAAGAAAAAAACCCAATCAAACTTTAAAACTAATGCTATATTTATTGATTATAGTCGTACTAGAAATAGGTATTCTATGTATATCACATTTCCTACTCCTTTCCTCTTTTCCTCTTCCCCTACACACACACACACACACACACACACACACACACACACACACACATACATATATATATATATATCATTTGAGGGTAAACTGTTACATATGGTCGCTACAAACAGCAATCTGTTTCAGTCAATGAGACTTCGTCGGGCGACCATAGAAAATTATATATATATATATATATATATATATATATATATATATATATATATATATATATATATATATATAGGCTAATTACAGTTGGATCCCGATTTGGAATCTCGCTTGATAAGCCACTCTGATGAGTCGTAGACGACGAAACACGTGTCAGTGGATAATTACATTTTAAAAATAATATATATGTATATATATATATATATGTATATATATATATATATATATATATATATATATATATATATATATATATATATGAAAGATGAGGAATAAAAGTGCTGTATAATTTTATTATATCATGAGAAGAATAAGGACAATCAAAAGAGAAACATATACACTCCGATTTAGTCTTATATATTGTTTTTTTTGTTTTTGTTTTACACAGTGATCACCGTACATACGCTTTATATTTCTTAATTATTTTTTTACCATATTATCCTATTTCTTCATTCTCATTTCAAATTTAAATGTTATGAAGCCAGGTTTCATCTATATTTTTATTTTGTATAATGCTTTGTCTTTTTTCCATTCTGATGAGAAGTCTTTAGCTTCGAAATGGCATGACCTTGTTGAAGAGACAATCCCGTCCCCATTGTGTGGTGAATGTATGAAATGGTAGAAGGATTGAAAAAGCAAAGGATCGCATAATGATGATGAAAACATATCGGTAATTATCAGCGAAAGAAACGCAATTTATTTACATAAATATACATGAGAAATATTAAGAAAGAGATAGAAAGAATGAGAGTTTATTGAGAGATGAGAAACGTTACTTGCGATTGACAGCTGCGAAAGGCTAACAGGCTAGTCAGAGGCGCTGTTTGGTGGCTGATGCCACCGAAGCGGTATTTGTTACACCTTGACTGCTTAAGGTTTCAGCGCGAAAAAGAGAGAGGAATATCAGAAACAGGAAGTGACGTAGCTAGGTCGCTCTCTGAGTTAAAGGGCGACAATCGAGTTAGCCTGTGAATTTCAATTCCCACAACCTAAGCAGCTTAACATTTTTTCTTAATTTTCCCCCCTTTTACTTTTCCTTATAGTAACTGCATAATACAAAATTTACCAAATGAAACTAGAAAGTAATGCTCACCAGATCGAGAAAATCCAAAGAAAAATCCAAGAAAAATGAAAACGTTGTCGTATTTAACAAATCTTGCATCGATAACAGCTTGCTGCCAATAATTATATATATATATATATATATATATATATATATATATATATATATATATATATATATATATATATTTCTTGTATGAATTTTGAGAAACTTAAATTTCTTTTTATTTTTTGATGAAAAATATTATTACTTATCATTATATATATATATATATATCAGTAGTAATTATTCATTATATATATATATATATATATATATATATATATATATATATCATGAATAATTACTACTGTACTTTGTTGTATGATTTTTTTCTATTTTGTATTTTTTGCAACTTTTTATTTTACTGTATATTTTCATGGTATCTTTATCACTACTCCTACCTGATCCCATTATTTTATTACTATATTATTATTATATTATTTTATTAGTATTATATTGCTATATTGGTATTTTATTTTATAATGGTATTATATTACTATATTAGTATTGTGCTAGCATTTCAGCCCGGTGTTGCCCGGGTGTCTTGAGGTATACATTGAGCAAAAAAAGCAAAAGAAAAAAAAGCGGTCAATGTTTTTAACTTTGATACCAATTATGACCCCTTAACATTTATTGTTTTGGGCTCAAATCAAATTATTAAGTTAGATCCATGTCTAAAAAATCTATATCTAAAATTTCAAGTGTTTAGACCCAAAATTGGTGGAGGAGTTTGGTAGAGTTCTCAAATGTCAAATCGTTAACTTTGACCCCTTAACAGCCAAATCTCTGGCCTAAAACGGATTACAAGTTTTTCCCAAAATTCAGTAAGCTGTATATCAAATTTCGAGTCTATAGACTGAAAATTGACAGAGTTATTGCGTTGGAAAATGTACACAGACACACACATAGACACACACACAGACACGCTCACTTTTATATATTAAACTAGCATTTCAGCCCGGCGTTGCCCGGGTGTTTGAAGGTATGTGTTGAGCAAAAAAAAAAAAAAAAGTGGTAGTAGAAAGGCAGGCTCGAACCCGTACCGCGAAGGACGAAAAGAACGGGGGGAAAACCTGACGTCTTTGTCGTTATGACCAGACAATAGAAAGGAAAGGATGACTTTAAAAAATATCGGCGAAAAAGGACCCCTCCCCCGTGTAGAAAAGTGCCCAGTTGAAGGTGAAAATATTAATGTTTTTATCCAAGTTTTCGATATTTGTCGTCTGTATGGTCGAACTTCAAAACGATACTGATCTCGTAAAAATCCGTCGCCTCTGTCAAAAGTTTTAGGCACATGCAAACATACATACATACATGCATACATACATACATTTATATATTGATAACTAAAAATTTTCGACCCAAACCGATTAAAAAGCTTGCCTTATCTCTGAATACTCTTTATGTTAAATTTCAAATGTTTAGACCAAAAGTGTCTGAGTAATTTGGTAGAAACCGCAGAGGTCAAATTCTTTTTACCTTTGACCCCTATTATGACCATTTAACATTTATTGCTTGGCGCTCAAATCAAGTTATTAAGTTAGATCCATGCCCAAGGAATCTATAACTGAAATTTCAAGTGTTTAGACCCAAAATTGTCGGATGAGTTTGGTAGAGTTCTCAAAAGTCAAATCGTTGAACTTTGACCCTTTAATAGCCAAATTTCTGGCCGAAAATGAATTACGCAGATTTTCCCAAATCTCAGTACCCCGTATATCAAATTTCGAGTGTGTAGACTTAAAATTGACAAAGTTATTGCGTAAGTAAATGTACACAGACACACACACAGACACACACACAGACATGTTCACTTTTATAGCTACCTAGCTAGATAGATAGATAGACACATTAAACAAAAATATATACGTATACATAAATATATATAGAAACAAAACAATTTTATGTTTACCGTAAGCTTTTTACGCAAATATTATGCAAGTATAAATCATGTAGAATAACCGCATGAATATAATTACACCTAATAGTTAACTAAAGATGATCATCCCATAAGAAAACCGAAAAAATAATAGGTAATTAATTAAAAAGAATGTTTAAAAGAATATGCAAATTAGCTTGATCTTTTGCTAGTGAATGCAATTCCACAACCTATATATAAGAAAATTGTATTTCCTTTTTAAATAAATAAAAAAGAGGGGTTTTAATGTGAATATCAAAACACACAAAAGAAAAACGAATTTATAGGAGTATAGATAGATAGATTACTATATTAGATAGACGAATATATTACTATTTTATTTTATCTTACTATATTAGTATTATATTGCTATATTAGTATTATATTACTATTTTAGTATTATATTGGTATAGTAGTATTATATTGCTACATTATTATTATGTTACTATTATAGCATTATATTGCTACATTAATATTATAATTTCATATCAGTATTATATTCCTGTATTATTATATTCCTGTATTGCTATATTCCTAGTATTATATTCCTGTATTATTATATTCCTTTATATTCCTAGTATTATATTCCTGTATTGCTATATTCCTAGTATTATATTCCTGTATTATTATATTCCTGTATATTCCTAGTAGTATATTCCTGTATTATTATATTCCTGTATTGCTAAATCCTAGTATTATTATATTCCTGTATATTCATAGTATTATATTCCTGTATTATTATACTCCTGTATTGCTATATTCCTAGTATTATATTCCTGTATTATTATATTCCTGTATTGCTATATTCCTAGTATTATTATATTCCTGTATATTCATAGTATTATATTCCTGTATTATTATATTCCTGTATTGCTATATTCCTAGTATTATATTCCTGTATTATTATATTCCTGTATTGCTATATTCCTAGTATTATTATATTCCTGTATATTCATAGTATTATATTCCTGTATTATTATATTCCTGTATTATTATATTCCTGTATTGCTATATTACTATTGTATTACAATATTAGTATTATATTGCTATATTAGTATTATATTATCACATTACTATTATATTACTATATTAGTATTAGATTATTGTATTAGTATTATATTATCACATTACTATTATATTACTATATTAGTATTATTCGCTTTATTAGTATTATATTACTATATTAGTATTATCTTTTTATGTACTCATATCCTTGTAATACTTTTCCCTACGTACCTTATTATTTAGTATATTTCTCCATTAATTTGTCTATCTCTATTCATTATCATATTTTCTGTTTCTACATGCATATAGTATAGCTTTATTTTATTTCTTGATTAATAATTTTTTGCCAGTCGGGTTTCGGTCGTAGTTTAGCTGTGATACAGCGAAACAGTAATGTATGTGGATGATTATAATGGTATCTATCTTGAGTTGAGCATATTGGGAAGTGATATGCAATTTACCATTAGCGTATTAAGCGATGCTCTTTGTGTAAACAAATCGAGCCTAGGCATTTGGACAATGTCAAAACCGTTAATTTACTAGCCGCATAACAACGGCCATACACTGTCCTGGAGTGTCTAAGGTCTCCCTGTACAGGGGGTTGTCATAACAACCTGGCATGAGGATACTTTTTCCATAGAAGTAAACCCTGACCAAATATTCAAAATCACATGGTATTCGCTGCCCAAATAAGACCTCCTCACTATGGCTAACCCACATTAGCTTTTACAAAGAATGTTGCACCTTCTCCACCAGACTAGATAAATTCTTGTCCTGGAATCAAGTAAGATCAAGAGACCAAAACGAAAGATATACTACATCGTATAAAAATGGTCAATTGGGGAGATAAAAATTATGTTTTCAACTTCTTTACTAACTCAGTTTTTGAGAGATAAAGAACTTAAATGGAACATTCGAATATTTATGTATCTCATATAGAGTTCAAGTGTTAGTCCTAGGTTATGGGCCCCTTGATTTCTGAGAACTTCGACTGAAGTAAAATAAAACAACAATTTTATATATATATATATATATATATATATATATATATATATATATATATATATATATATATATATATGAGGCAATAGGAATGAAAAAAAAGCAAGTGAAAACTTCAACGTCATATTAATATTAACATTTATATATTAATATATTAATCCCATCCAAATAAAAAATCTCAATACAAACACAATTTGGAGTAGAGCTTGCCTCAAGGAAAAGAAATCAAGACTATGAATTAAAATAAAATAAGAAGTTTTTGAAAATATTTTTTGGAGTATTAATTCAAACAATAAATATACTTGTAAATCTTAATTTGCAGTCTCGGTTTCTTTCCCATATATATATATATATATAAGTTAGAAAAGCATTTCATCCAAGGCATGAAAATTGTTAAACAAAATGTTTTTACTATAGGCTTTAAAAATAAAGGTACTAGATTCAATTTGAAATTTATTTATCTTCGAAGTGCAGTTTTATACATTTTACAATGTAAGGTATAAACATTTAATACCTTACTTTGTAAAATGTATGAAAGTGCACTTTGAAGATAAATGAATTTCAAATTGAATCTTGTACCTTTATCTTCAAAGCCTATAGTAAAAGCATTTTGTTTAACAATTTTCATGCCTTGGATGAAATGCTTTTCTAACTTGTATCGTATCTTTTTAAGATTATAGTTTATTTAATTTATTAATTTGGATTAAAAAAATGAATATGGTTTTGCATGTATTCATAAAAACTCCCCTACTCTCTATTTCAGTTTGTATTTTTCCTCACACCACAACAAATTTTTGCAACCCTCTCTTTGTATTATTACATGTCTGAATATTCTCTCTGTTTCAGTTTGTATTTCTCCTCACACCACAACTTTTTTTGCAACCCCCTCTTTGTCCTACATGTCTAAATAATGAGAAACACTGAATTTCTTTTTACAAAAACTTTAAAATACCTTTTTAGATTAAATTTTTTAAAACTTCTTTACTAATTGAAAATTTTACAATTTAATAAGGAACATCTTTCATATAGGTTTCATTAAACGTATTCAGTAGATAACGAGAAAAATAGAGATGAAAATTTCGAAAGGACTGTATAACTGGTTATGCTCAATAGTAGTCCTCGCCAGCGAAAGTCTTTGTTATTGTTATCCTATTATTATTATTATTATTATTATTATTATTATTTAAAATATTTTGTGTCCTGCTCTTTCGCGCGAGGACTAATACATACAGTGATGATCATATTTATTGGCACGGTAAAATAAAAGTTAAATTTTGTCTAATAAATTCTAAAAAAGGGATTAAATTAAAGAAAATAACAAAGTATATTATGTATTTTTAACTGGCCTTTCCGATGCAGCAATCGGATTTTAGAAAAAATAAATATCAAAGGAACAACAAACATAATTGCAAAAAACCCTTGTTCAAAATTATTGGCACGATTTATTTAATAATCAATTGTATAGCCTTTGGCCTTGATTACCTTCCTCAGTCGCTTTTCATAGTTTACAACCAAGTTGTTGCACTCTTCAGTAGTAATTTTAGCCCACTCTTCCTGACAATAATCCTCCAATTGAATAAGATTCTTAGGCTTCCTTTGCATTACCCTCAATTTTAATGTTCTCCATAAATTTTCAATTGGATGAAGGTCTGGGCTTTGTGATGGCCACTCCAAAACATTAATATGATTGTCCTCAAGCCATTTCTTAGTCAGTTTAGCCGAATGCTTTGGGTCATTATCTTGCATGAACCACCAACGACGACCAAGTGAGAGCTCTTTAGCAGAGTCTTTCAGGTTTTCATCCAATATTTTAACATAATCTTCCTTTTTTATGCTACCTGTGACCTTAACAAGTCGCCCTGGTCCAGAGGCAGCAAAGGATCCCCAAAACATCAAACTGCCTCCACCGTGCTTCACTGTGGGTATGGTGTTCTTAGGCAGGAAAGCTTCGCCAGATTTTTGTAAATATAAGACACTTTATTATGGCCAAATAACTCTATTTTCGTTTCGTCAGTCCATAGAACACGTTTCCAGAATGCAACATCTTTATCAATATGACGTTTTGCAAAGGCTAGCCTTGCTTTCAGGTGCATAGGCTTCAATAAGGGAGTCTTTCTCGGACGATTTGCTTTTAAACCAGCTCTCTTCAAAACTCTACCAACTGTATGTCGAGATACATTCAGTCCAGAGGTGCTCTGTTCATCAACAATCTCCCCAACAGAGATCCTTGGGTTTTGTTTTACTTGTCGAACAATTTTCCGTTCATCTCTTGGGGAAAGAATCCTTTTTCTCCCTCTACCCTCTAAACTCATAACGTGGCCTTGCGATTTGAACTTGTTTATTATGGCTCTAACAGTAGATTTGGGAAGGTTTAGCTTCTTTGAAATCTTATCATAGCCCTCCCCATTGGTATGGCATGCTACAACAAGCTTCCTGACGTCTTCGCCGTGTTCCTTAGTTTTAACCATGGCGATTGAAAATTATAATTTAGTCACTTATAATAGTTTAAATAAATCGCTATCTAAAAATTATCTGAAAAAAATTATTCACTGAATTAGCGTTAAACAAGCATAATATGGCTATAAAAAAGTTCAGAAAGCACGTAAACCGGAAATTGATTGATATTATACTGATACTAAAAGAAAAACAAAGCCGTGCCAATAATTTTGAACAAGGGTTTTTTGCAATTATGTTTGTTGTTCCTTTGTTATTTATTTTTTCTAAAATCCGATTGCTGCATCGGAAAGGCCAGTTAAAAATACATAATATACTTTGTTATTTTCTTTAATTTAATCCCTTTTTTAGAATTTATTAGACAAAATTTAACTTTTATTTTACCGTGCCAATAAATATGATCATCACTGTATATATATATATATATATATATATATATATATATATATATATATATATATATATATATATATATCCATATATATATCCATATATATACATATATATATATATATATATATTTATATGAAAGATAAGGAATGAAAGTCATACATAACTTTATTATATCATTAGACCACTAAGGAACAGTAAAGGGAACATCAAGAAAAAAGAACCCCCAGTCTCTTTCTCTCTCTCTCTCTCTCTCTCTCTCTCTCTCTCTATATATATATATATATATATATATATATATATATATATATATATATATATATATATATACATATGCTAGAAGGTGTTTATCTTAAATTCTATGCAATTATGTAGAATGTAGAAACTGTACATAAATTGAAATCAGCGTAATAATGGAATTAAACCATTCATCTAATAAGAAGCCACAAAATCTTAATAAGTAATTAATTAACGCTTGTTTTTCAAAGAAATATGCAAATTAGTTAACCTACATGTAGTCGCTTGTATATCGATGACTGTGTATATTAAAAAGTTTGTTTTAATAATTTTTTAATAGATAAAGTAGGCTTTAATATAAATGTCAGAACGAAAAATAACTCAACTTTATATATATATATATATATATATATATATATATATATATATATATATATATAATGTGTGTGTGTGTGTGTAGCTTAATGCGTTAGAGGAAAAGAGAGGCAATAAGTGCACAGTTTGATGCCAGTGTGAGAATTATTCATGAGGAACTGAAGATGCGGAAGATTTGGCGAAGTTGGTCCTAATGGTGCTCCATCCTTGTTACAGACTATTTGACTAAGATGAGCATCCAGGTAGTTCCTCACTCTCCATATGGTCCAGACCTTTCTCCCTGTGACTTTTGGTTATTCCCTAAGCTAAACGAAAACCTTAGAGGGTGTCGTTTATGAGAAAATTGAGGAGATAGAAGAGGCCGTGAACAGGGCCATTGACACATTCACACAAGAGGATTTCCATGAAGCCACCCAGAAGTTGTTTGAGCGATACAACAACCGCATTGCAGCCGGAGAAGATTACTTTGAAGGGACTAGAGTTTCATGTGCTTACTATCAATAAAAATGACCGTACGAAAAAGAAAAACTTACTGAAGGCACCTCGTATATATATATATATATATATATATATATATATATATATATATATATATATATATATATATATATATATATATACTGTGTAACCAAAATCAAGACTTCAAAAAGATGTTGATAGCAACAAAAAGTGTATTTCATTTTACGTTACAATTTTTTCCATGCCCGGTGGACAATTCCAAACATTGTATCGTTTGAAAAATTAAAAAAAAAAAACAGCATTTCTTCAGACTTTATGAATAAAAACATTCTTGACAATAGAACATTGTTTAAAGAAAAAGAAAAGAAACATTCCCTTTGCATTACTTTTGATACGGCTGGTACAAAGAAAAGGCGTGCCTATATATCTACGCTTCCCGCCTCGTATGAAATGATAAGGAAACGAAGGATGCCGGAGTGTTCTGTTTTTCGTGTAAACAAACCTTTTGCAAAAAAAAAAAAAAAAAAAAAAAAATGCACTGATAACATTTATCTTGCGGATGTTGTCCGTCGTCGTTAACGAACGAAAAACAAAACGTATTGTTTAATAAAAGTTCATCGAAAAAATTTGTGAATGAAATACTCCTCGTGTTCTTATATTGATATCCTCTTGTAAGGTAATGCAATGGCTACTTGTATCTATATGAATATCCATTCCATCACGCAAACATTAGCGAGTAAAAGGTTGAATACCAGACGGCAGAATTAAAGGTTCCGTCAACCCTGATCCGGGTAGTAGTAATAATTCATAATTGCATTCTTAGTATTGCATACACCGAGGATGAAACCTTCAATCTCGACAAGACGGTCTCTTAGAACTGTTTGTCACTTAGCACCAATATCCGTTACGCCACAGATACTAGTGGGCAATTCTAGTATGGCTTTTTAGAGCCTTAAATCTAGTTTGGTTTGAATGTGGAGTATTACTACTTATCACTCTATATTGCGAGTAATTATATATTACAACATATTACTACACACACATGTATATACAAGTTAGAAAAGCATTTCATCCAAGGCATGAAAACTGTTAAACAAAATGTTTTTACTAAAGGCTTTAAAAATAAAGGTACAAGATTCAATTTGAAATTTATTCATCTTTTATAAATTTTACAAAGTAAGGTATAAAAATTTAATTTAAATTGAATCAAAAAATTACCTTGGATTTATTTTATGTAATGTACATTTTGTTGCAATTTAAAGAAATCATTGAAAATTTTATATCTATATCATCAATTGCAAGATGAAAGATAATGTTTTTAAATTGCAACAAAATGTACAACTCCTCTATTCACTGCGCCATGGGGCCCGTGGCACAGTGGATAGAGGCGTTGTGTCTCTACGAGTCCAGATGAGCATTACCTGAAGATAACGGTTTCAATCCTACTCAAAGCAGGCCAGAGGATTAGTTGGCCAAAATCATGGTGAAACGACAACTATGGAAAGCAGTAATTACTGGGGATACAGTTACAGAGACTCAGTATTCTTATCCCGTCGTGGTTAACCACCTGCGAAAGACCAGAGGATGTACTGGCCGAAACGTGGTGAAATAGCAACAACCATGAAGATGAGGATAACAGTCCGCAAATAAATAAATAAATAAATAAATAGATAGATAAATAAATAAATACATAAATAAATAAAATAAATAATAAATACAAGAATAAAGATGCATAAAAAACTTAAGTACATTTGCTACTAGACAGGAAAATAGATATGAGTAAAGAGACCTAGCAATCTATATATATATATAAAAGCGAAAATGTATGTATGTATGTATGTTTGTGTGTATGTTTGGATGTCTGCTAAAAACTTTCGACAGACGCAACGAAAATGCACAAACTCAGCATCACATCGAAGCTCCATCCTTTGCTCGAAAAATATCGAAAAATTGGCCAAAAACGTTAACTTTTTCACCTCGAAATCGACAATTTTCGACAGGGTGGGGGTCAACAAAACGGTCCTCTCGTGACAATAACCGATTCTACGCATACGTTAGATGACGCCGTGACCTGATTTACTTTAAATAGTTGAAAAACCAAGCAAGCTTAATGTACGTCGCTTTAGCTCAGTTGCTTAAGGCCTTGGTTCATTATCTAAACTTTTGGGTTCAAATCGTGGTGTGAGATGTTTTTTTTTTATTTTTAAATTTAAATATTGAATCAGTGTTATTTAAGCTATTTTTCACGTAACGTTCGTTTTCCTGTTTTTTTTTTTTTTTTTTTTTTTTTACTTCACTTATTCTTAGCGACACCGAAAAACACCCGGGTACCCACCGATTTTTTAAAATTTAATATCGAAACAGGCTTATTTAAGACATATCTGTTTTCATCGTTCGTTTGCCTTACGTTAGTTTTTTTTTTGTTTTTTTTCCCCGCTTAAGTGTTAACGTTGTTTTCTTTTTTTACTTCGCTTATAATAAACAAGCCTAAGTCGTCGTCGTCGTCGTCGTCGTCGTCGTCGTCGTCGTCGTCGTCGTCGTCGTCGTAACGCTCGACGACTTCCTGCCGCGCACCTGTCAATTCGATTCTTACTTAAATAAATTCAAACATCTTTCATTAACTCATTCTGGCTGGCCGATTTTATTTTCAAACTTCGCCCCAGGGCTTCGGGTTCGATCCTACCCCCCCGGGGTCTTTTTATTTAACACCACACACACCTCCAAACACCCGGGCAAAGCCGGGTACCCCTCGCTAGTTCAAATCTAAAACACAATGTATTGTAAGGTTGCAGAAGAAAGGCACAACTCAAATAAATAGTGGTGAGATACGCCAGTCCGAGCGACACGAGTGCAAGACTCAAGCATAACCGTCGAGAGATACATTCTTCCGGTTTTTCTAGTGCAAGAGTTCATTATTATCAGTGAAGTTTGGCACCATAATATTCCTCGTCCCGAACCTGAAACTTGGCAAAGGTTCTCAATAACGTTTCATCTTCGAGTTTATGGATTTATCACAATAAATATCTGCAATTTTCGCTTTCTTTTGAGCGCCGTTGTTCTGGGTCTTTTTGAGGTATCTCTAAAGAAAAGATGTCGTAAATCCTGTCAATCACTATATCTTCTTGTGACGTACAGTCGGTGTCATTTGGCGGTCGCTTCCTGATCTGGTCTTTGCATGTATTCAATATATTTTCAATGTTCTAGTCCAGATTAGGCAAGTAAGCATAGTTACACATGAGAATTCTTATTCTATTTATATTCGGATGGCCGACATGAAAGTCCTTCACGACTATTTCCTGTAGAATCGTTGTTATGACGGCTCTCCGTTGTGTATAAGTACCTTCAGGGAGAAACTGTCTGAAATCTGTCCTTTTCGGTTTCGTTAGATAAATAAATTCATTATTTCAGGCTTCCCTTTTTATTTCATGAGCCCGGAAGCCACTCGGGAATGAGGGTTATTGCGTGTACAGTAATCAATGGGATAATATCATAGTAATCGTTAGTAATGGAGATTTGATGAAGTGTCTTACTTAAGGGGGCGGTTTATCAGGAATTTGTTTATATTGGATTTGAAGACATCCAAGTTGTAGTCAGGTGGGAAACAGACAAACGGAAGAGAGTTCCACAGGTGTGCACTTATAAAAAAGAAAAGTTGTTCATGGAATTTACGTTTTGATTTAGGCACAGATAAAGAATAGGGAAAATTATTGACAGTCGTTTCAGCTAGACGGGTGATTTTCGTGAAAGATTGGCGAGGGAGGGGCAGAGATTGGAGCTCAGACGAGCACTTGCCATGGAAATAACGATAAAACAAAGACAGGCTCGCAAATCTCTTCTGTGGGAGAGAGGTTGCAGGGAAGAGAAAAGGGCATCCCCCACTAAGCCTCGAAGTCTATTTTGTACTCAGTGTTTTTAGCAGCTCCTGCCCAGTTTGGATAATCCATCTGGGTGATAGATTCTTTTTTTCCAAGTTTAAAATTATAGCTCAGTAGAATTGCGTTCACACACACACACACACACACACACACACACACACACACACACACACACACACACACACACACACACACACACACACATCTTCAGTTTATTTGTTGTGTATACTGGTAGACTTTTTTGAACCGAGTAATGGTTTATGGTTCGTTTGTAATATGAAATATCTTCTCTGAATATAACTGAAATTTCATGGCTGCAAGTAATTTTTCTCAGTAGAGAACAGTGTCCTCGATGCATCAGCGATATGTTTATGAGTTTCATCTGCCATTTTATGGAAAATGCATGTTTCTATTTAATACGGACTTGCGTCACTAGCGACATTTATTTCGAGATCCGAGGTACAATGTGTGAGAAACAGGTCCGATGTTAAAACTTTGATAGTTTTATCCAACGCCTCATGGCATTCTGATTTGTTTTAAGTTCGTTCAGTGAAGCATGGAGGTTATGAATGTGAAAAATGAATAGAATAAAGATAATAGTTTACTAATCCCAGGAAACTTTGTAAGTATGTACACGCAGTAATCCTTATCCCTGAGTGGTCTTCGGGCCTTGATAAGCGGTGACCCCAAGTAAAATAAAATATATTTTATGCTCATGATATTTGATTTCTTTAATGAATAAACCACATTTCCCTTCTTTCATTTTGAACTCATAGTTTTGTATTTGCTGTTTAAAAATAAAGTTGGAATGTTAGTTACAAAAACACTAAACAATAAGGCTGATCTGCTTGCGTGACATCACACAATTACCAAAGAAAACAAGTTATATATTCACGACACGGACCAGTTAGGGAAGGCAGTAAGCAAGAGAGGGTTGGAAGTTAGATTTAGTCAGTCATTCAGCTCTGAAGAGATTTTAGTCTCGGAGTCTCTGGAACACGTTAAAGACCAAATAGTAACTTGTTTTTAAGGAGACTTTAAATGTGCTTTTTGACGTATATTCTTTTATGTAGAACGTAAAGAGAAATATATGCAACCCCGATGGAAGTCATAGACATGAAATAAAGACATTACCACGTTTTGTGGAAAGAGAACGTTTTAGGTTAAATAGTTACGTTAAAAATTTAACAGCTTCAGTAAAAGTCAAGTCACTAATTTTCCAGGGTAAAATATGCTCATAAACTTGCTATGTTCGATAGTCTCTAATTTTCAGTAGAGTAGCAGGCGAACCTTTTTAATCTCACATCTTTTGTACAATCTATTTTAAATAGACTCTCTGAAATATGAAGCAAAGGTTTTATCTTCGTTAGTGGAAAAAGTGCAGTTTTAAATTTTATTTTTCTACTTGGGAGTTATCACTTATCAAGGCCCGAAGACTATTCGAGGATAAGGGTTAATGAATATAAGGTGATAGTGTAGTAATTGTTAATGGTAGAAATTGGGTAGAATTATATTATTTATGGGGACAGCTCAACAAGAACTTGAAGGATACCATGCTGTATTCAACCAGGAAGCAGGCCAGCGAAACAGCGTTCCATAGGCAGGTAGATCTGAGAAAGAAGCTTTGTTCATGGAATCTGAGTTTAGATTTAGGCACAGTTAGAGATTGAGGAAACTGTATATTGTGGTTGCAGTTAGTCGTGTGGTTTTTGTGAAAGTTTGGCAAAAGAGGATTTCTGTTAAATGTCTGTCTAGCTGGTGATCATCTAGCTACTAAAATGGACAGTTATTTCATTTATCAATGAATACGAGACATTTTGTTTATAAAATAAACTTAGTTTATTTTACGATATATTTAATATACACACTTCAACACAATAACACCAGTGGGTGTGGGTCGTGCTAGGGTGGTCGCAAACTGTATCAGTTTGTGTCCCGCATCTGTTCATCTCTCTGACTGTCTCTGTTGCGTTGTTCCTCTCCTGTTTGTATTGATATCTCTTCGAACTGTTAACTATTTCCTCGCCAGTTGGTTATTGCACTTTTGCTGGTTTTTGGTCTGACCCATGACCGAATGACGTCATGGATCAAGGTCGCTACAAGTCCCGGGATTCCATTGTTTATTTTCATTTGCCTAGATGTAGATTAAGTCACCTTTTCCTGTGACTAACCATTCTTTGATCGGCTTGAATTCCCATTGTTTATTTTCCTGCTTGCCTGGACAGTTCGCTTGCACCCCTCCTTAACACTTGCCAAGAAAATAACGATAGAACAGAGACAAACTCGCAACGCTCTTCTGTGGGAAAGAGATCGCAGGAAAGAAAAAGCATCACCTACTAGGTTTTTAAGCTGATTTTGAACTCTATCAATACTGGACACTACGCACCGTGCAGCTCCTGACCAGATGCAGTAACAATACTCCATTTCATGGCGTGCCTGGCTCTTATATAGATAGAGGAGTTCATCGGCAGCGATGTACTCATGATAACTGTCCTCATGGGAAGGCAAGTAAATAACTATTATTTGTTTCGTTTTCTTTTTTTTGTAATAATATTGCATAAAGTTCTATTTGTTTTTAAAGTTCCATTAGTTTTTAAAGTTTAATTTTATTACAACGCGACTCTAATTCATTTCTCAAAATAAAATAAAAATATTAAAAAAATAGGATTTATATGTAGTTTGCTTGAAGCATTGTGTGGGATAGGTATGTAAAAGAGATTTAGAAGGCTGTCACAATGCGAGGAATGAATTATAGTCGCTGTTGGTAAGAGGAGACGAGAACTTTCGGCCCTTCATCCAGCATGCTTTGAATCGACCTGTTACGCACACCATTTGAAAAGGGAAAAATTTTCCGAAATTAATAATGGAATACGTCGCATGAATTATAAGTAAGACATTTTACCATATAACTGAATATATATATATATATATATATGTATATATATATATATATATATATATATATATATATATATATATATATATGTACTTATTGATTTGTAAATCGCCACTTGTTCTCGTCTCCTCTTATCAACAGCGACTATAATTCATTCCTCGCATTGTGACAGCCTTCTAAATCTCTTTTATATAAAAAAATAATTTTTGAAAAGTTTTCTCAAACATTTTAAAACTTATTATCGACTATTGTTGGGTTGTTTGTTTGTTTGTTTTGCCTTTTAAATTAAACTTGAAACTGTCGAAGTTGCTTTGTCTAATTAAACCCTTAATGATTAAGAATTATTTTTTTTCAATAAAGTCTGCCAAATAATTGTCTCAGTCTTTTAGGATTTAATTAGACGTACATAAAATTGTGTTTCATTTTTAGCCGTGCATTATTAGTAAAATCAAAGCTCGACTAATCTAAAAAAGTAAACTTGTTTAATTTTTTACAAAACTTTTTAACGAAACCCCCCCCCCCGAAAAAAGGTGGCACACTGAATTGAAAAAAAAATTGTTTCAGTCTTTGAGGATTTATGTAAATAAATACTTATGAATCTATTTACTTTCTGCCTTAGCGGAGAATATTTTTAAAAATAATTTAGATTTTGTAAATACTTTTTATATGAATATAAAAATACATTTGCCAAAAGAATAACCTCTCGACTGAAACTTGTGATCAAATTAATTTTACTGTTTATTTTAATAATACTACAACGGATTTTTACAATATTTTTGCGCTAACAAACCCAGTAGTTCGTTCGTGTCAAAGTTGCTTTAATAGAAAATCAGCAGCAGGAGCAAATAGTCGTACATTTTTTAGTCGCACAGTTTTAGTTTAGATTGCAGGAAAGAAAAAAAGCATTAGGTTTTGAAGCTGATTTTGAAGCTCCTTAGGTACGACCAAAATTCGGCACGACTAAAATGTCCGAGTCGGCTCTTGTTGATTGAAGCAACTTTACACGTTATTTCTATATGACAAACAGCAGGAGTAGTCAGTTGTAAATTAATCGGGCATAATTTGAGTCGTACATTTTTAGTAAAAACCCTCTATATCGCATTTTGTGAAATATTATTTTAATTCTCGGTATTTCGACACTGTTTGCAATAATGCCTCTTCAAACTATTACTGTTTAAGTTTTCCATATTTAAAAAGTGTCTTTATAAGTACAATTTTATAAATTTCATACTTTACGCTGCTAACACACAAAAAAAAAAACAATATAAAATTTTTTATCAAGACCCGAGACTAGTCACGGATAAGACACAATCAGTTGAATACCAATACGTGAGGATTGGGCACGGTGAGTGGAATAGGAAAAGGATTGCTTAAGATGAAGTGATTATCCAAGAGGCTCTACAAGTATTTGTTTAAATTAGATTTGAGTACGGTTATGTTGTAGTCCGTTTGCAAGCAGCCTCTTGTATTTTATTGTAAGAAAGAAACAAACTTTGTCCGTCTTATTCATTAACCTGCTCTTGAGAAGATTAGAAAATTAGTTGTGTGTTTGGTGAAAGTGTTTCGGAATGTGTTCCGAAGAACTCGTTCTAATTGTACACGTGTACCACTTCAGCGCAGACACTCTCGACCCACGCAACTAACTGTAAAATTACAATTGAAGTTCCTAGATTTGTTTTATCTGATGTCTTTTCTCCTTGGGCTGACTGTCTTTGGAATTCTCGCTTTGCGCCGTGTTTTCCTGACAGTGTAAACATGCAGTAATGTAAATGTAACCCCCTTTCCCCCTCCCCCTGATCATCTCCCCACAATGTGGCCCTTGTCACATTAGTTGTTTGTAATTTAGTAGTAATATGCCTTGTTATTATACTTTGTTATCATCGGCATATTTCGGGCAAGTTACGTAAACTGCAGGAAGGTGCCGAAACACTTAGTCAATGAAATCGCAGCAGGCGACAATTGGCAAACGATATCTTTGTTATTTATTTTTACTGTATCTTATGTTCATTAATTTGTTAGGAGTACAAAATAGTTAAAAAGCTTTCCGTCTCCATGTTAAGGAGAACTTTCTAAGTAACTACGTTATTATTTCAGCATGGAGTATAAACTTAATAGACCTTGTATAACATTTAACACTATATGGGAACCGTTAATTATATATAATAGATACTATATGCAGTAATAAGTTAAACAATAATATCTATAGATATGTGTGTAGGTGTGATTTTGCTGCTTGTCGGGTTTCTAAATGTAAATGGTGATATTTACAACTACAAATAAAAATAGATTTAAGGCCCCCAAAAGCTATCCGCATAGAAGGCAAAGTAGTGGAGAGTACTTGGAAAAATCAATTGTAAAAGTAATATTATCCTGAAGGTTAAAGGTTCAATTCTCAGTGTGGGCGACGAAAAATGCAATTGCGAATTACATAGGACCATTATCCAATCATGGCTGACAGAACAAGAAATAGTGAAATAAATAAAAGATTCCGTTCGAAATTCTGTCCTAATTCCCGAGTTCAACAGTAACATTCCTGAGTTCGACAAGATACGCCTGAAGAAGGTCGGAAGTTAAATCGACCGAAACGTTATTAAAATGACACTCAAGATGAAAACAGTAATCCGATGAATCCAAATAATATGAAGAAACACCACAAGTATTCTTTTTTCATTGAAATCATCATACAATAGTTGTTTCTGATTATAATTATGGTTTTCCTTAATTTTAATCACATTGTCCATTGTTTTCTACATAAAAAAAAAAAAAATAACACGAACTTTTCGTTCTGCATCTTAGTCAGTATATTTGCCCCCTCCCATTCGTTCCCCCCCCCAAAAAAAAAACACACGAAGCAGTGATTGTTGAAATAGAATCGACAGATCTAATTTTTTCTTTTAAATATGTCGTTTTAAGCAAAAACAATATTAGGCACTTATTTGTCAGGTCGAAAATAGTAATATATCCAAAAATTAAAAAAAGTTATCGATTAGCATAACTGTTATTGTGTTTTTAATAAGAAAAATATCTATAGCTATATACTACGTAAGTTCGACGCCATTACGATGTAGTCTAAAATATGCGTTCCGAGTTATGCCCTTTGTGTTTGAACTCTTCATCATCTACTTTATAACCTCTAAGAAAATGCAATTTTACCCAATTGTCCGTAAAAAACCACCTTAACTATAGATAGCTTTCTACTCGATGAATTTTCGTAATTTTTTGTATATATTACTATTTTCGACATGAAAATTAAGTTAGTAATATTGTTTTTGCTTAAAACAACATATTTAAAAAAAATTGATCCGTCGACTATCTGAACAAGCACCCACGAAGCTTTCGTTCGGCATTTTCCGGTGATTTACGTAACTTGCCTGGAATATGCTAACGATAACGCTGTTACTATTCCGAATAAGTACACGCAAGTAAAAAAAAAGAAATTACTTCTCTTGCAAGCCACACCCGATGCCAGTGTTTTAGAATGAATTACACGGGAGAGTGATTAAATATCTGAATTGAGAAAATGGAAATATGACTATTTTAATTGTAAGTGGAATAACTCATTTTTTTAAAAGTTAGAGCTTATAAATTGTTAAAAATAAACTGGGCAGCTCAGGCATTCTGTCCTAGTGCATTAGCATTTCAAAACCTCGCTAGACCTTGTGTCTAACCTCTTGGAGACGAAATAAATGAATTTAAAAATCTGAATTCTGAAATCCTAATTTCGCTTACTTTTGTTACAGCCATTGGATTGTGATTTCACCCTCTAATTGTGCGAGTTCCGACAGCACAGGCGACTAAAATGGGTTTGGCTTTCAGAAATTGCCAATTGACCTTGCTCGAAGTTCGCGCGTACTCCAGCTTTCTTAGAAGCGTCCACAAATCGCTAAAATAATTTCGTAAAATATGTCAGTAGGGCGGTCAGTCAGTCCGTCACGGATTATAGCATTATATGCATTATAGCATTTTATTGGTCCGTCCATTAATTTTTCATACTTCTGTTTTAAAATAACATTTCACTGTGTTTTTCGACCTTTGAGATGAGGATTGATAATTTGCATCATTTGGATTATTCCGAGTATTGTTCTTATCTTAAGTGTTATTTTCACAACGGTTCATTTTTCAGATTTATGCTATCGAACTCGAGATTTTTTTCTATCAAACCCAGGAATATGCACGGAATTTCGAACAACACCTTGTATTTAATCCATTGGGATAGTAGCTATTGGGTAAAAGTCATAAATTATTCGCAATTGTATTTGAGTGTCGTCCGTACTGAGGATTGAACTTTCAACCTCCAGAAGGGTGTTACTTACAACTGCATTGTGCCAAAGTACGTCATCCGTTTACAATTGAATTTTATAAAGTAATTTATCACCTACACTACGAATCCTTGCAGCAAATATATAGCACTAGAAGATGACCGGGCGTTACCTGGTATTAAACGTAACGTTAAATTGCTTTCAAAAATGAAGTAAAAAAAAAAAGAAACAAAAACAACAAAAAAAAAAAAACGGAAAGAAACAGAGATATGTGCATGAAAGGATTATGTTTTTTTCTAAAAGGTTCACTTCTTGTAAGTAAAAAAAAAAGTGGATGTCCGTGCTGAGATCGAAACCAACACCTGAATACTGTGAGACAAATTACGATAACCATCAGACCAGCTTGCCATGTAATTTAAAAAGTGTTTTCAAACATTGTTAAACAGTTTAAAGATAAAAACCGATGCCCCCAAGTACCAATTTTTCAATTTTGTCCCCTTAGTACCCCGTTTTTTCCGGATAAAAACCGATGAAAACGTTTTCCACATGTGTGACTATCCTATATACTAAATGTCCAGTTTGTAGATAAACAATTCTTTGAGTATACAGGTTGAGAAGTGCTTTCACACACACATTCCCACTTTTATAAATAAATAGGTTTAATTTATTCGCCTATCAGTTTAACGTACCTTTGGAAATCGCATTGAACTCCATCAGTCTGTCGTACTTAATTTCCAAATAGTATTTCAATACCAACCTGTACAACTAGAATGGGCGCATCTTAAAAACGTGCGTCTATGTAAGATCTAGAGCAGACACACAAGGGGCACGCATAAAGGCAGTTGACATTTAAATATACTTCTAAGTACTTATGCAGAGAACGACCCGTTTTTTCGTAAATGTGGCGCAAATTTCGGTAGATTACGTGAGCCGTCGAAATAATCCAAGCGCTGATCAAATATTCAACGCTAGAAAAAATATTTATAGTATAGTAATTTCAATAAAGGAAATGACAATGTAATAAAAAAAAAATCAACTTACGGTAAATTTTATGAATGTGTGTGTGTATATATATATATATATATATATATAATATATATATAATATATATATACAGAATATATATATATATATATATTTTTTTTTTAATTACATTTTCACCCCAAACAAGGCACATTGCCACTTTGGTGTAGGGGGCTACTATCAGGGGAAACATCTACTGGGGTACTATGTAGGGATTAGGGCAGCGAGATGTTGGTTCACGTTGCACTTGAACTTATGCATGTCAGTACAGTTGGGGAAGCAGTGACCCGGAATGGAATTCCAAAGTCTAGCAGTTCTGGGGAAGAAACTACTTGAGTAGAAGGATCTTTTACATCTAGTGATCTCTACAGTGTGGGGTGGGATTTTGCAGCTTGTCGGGTCTGTCGAGGGTGTTCATGTCGTGGGGGCGCAAGTGCTTGCAGTTCTTCAGAGCATTCGCCATTATAGTACTTGTAGAACAGGCAGAGGGATGCAACGTTTCGACGATGGGACAGAGGCTGAAGTTTTGATGCCAGTTTAGGGCCTATCAGATTTGCGACTCTCTTTTGAACCCTGTCAAGGAGCGAGAGACTAGTAGCCGATGCACCGGCCCAAATATGACAGCAATACTCCATACATGGGCGAATAGTGGCCTTATAGAGGTACAGGATACTTTCGGGTGTTAAAAGTTTTCTAGCACGGTAGAGAGAGCCCACCTTCCTTGCAGCGGCCATGGCAATGCCCTCGATGTAACTGTTCCAACTCATGTTTCCAGTGAACGTTAGGCCAAGGAGCTTGAGAGACGTACTCTCAGATAAAGAGTCGTTGGCCATTGCTATAGGTGGTAGAGAAGGTTTCTTGTAATTATTGAATGAAACCAGTTTTGTCTTGGTGGCATTGAACGTTACCATCCATTTTTGTCCCCATTCCACTACTGATTGGAGGTCATCCTCTAGTGTTTCTGCCATTACTTTAGATATATGTTCGTTTGTTTTCCTGTCGTGCCTGCTATAGAGTGTGGTGTCATCAGCATATATCCCCATCTCAGAGGCAATCTTGTCGGGGAGGTCATTTATGAATATCAGGAACAGCAGAGGTCCCAGGATAGATCCTTGGGGCACTCCCGCATTTATATCATATTGTTTAGATGTACGACCGTCGAGGACAACCTGGATTTTTCTCTTATCTAAGAAGGATTTAATTACGTTAAGTATTCTACCAGCGATACCGTAAGATCTAATCTTCCTGAGGAGACCCTCATGCCATACCCTGTCAAAAGCCTTAGATATATCAAGAGCTACCGCTCTTCCCTCTCCCGCTTTGTCCAGTGAATGGTATATGCGTTCAGAGATTACAGTGAGGATGTCTGCCGTGGAACGGGCTTGTCTAAATCCATATTGACGGTCGGTCAGAAGTTTAGCATCTGTAAGGTGCTGGACTAGAGCATGGTTAATTAAGGTCTTAAATATTTTGGCAAAAAGTGGGAGGAGGCTAATAGGGCGATAATTTAATGGGTCAGTTCTTTCGCCAGAATTCTTGAATACTGGTACTACAGAAGCAGTTTTCCAACAGCTCGGAAAGCAAGATTCATTAAGGCATTTGTTGTAGAGTTTGGAGAGAACTGGAGCTACTTCGGCTGAGCACTTTTTTAATAGCACAGCTGGGATGAGGTCGGGTCCACATGCTTTGGAAGTGTCAAGGTTTTTTATGACAGCATGCACCTGAGCAGGGGTGATTTTCAGGTCGTCTAGCGTGGCGTCTGTCCGCATAGGAAATTGAGGTAGGGGGTGGTTTAGAGGGTCCAGTGTGGAATTTTAGGCAAACCGACTGGCAAGCATGTTAGCCTTCTCGGTTGCTGAGCAAGGAACCTCGTGATTGTTGGTTAGTGGGGGAATTGTTGATTGCCCATTATTTACTACACTGTTGTAGATTTTCCAGAAGTCACGAGTTCCTAGTTTTTGTGCTTCGATGCGTTTTTTCGTGGTTTCCGTAAATTCCCTCTTAGCTGTCGCTATTTCTTTCTTAACGTTACTTCTAGCTTCTATGTACTTCTGTCTGTTTGAACTGGACTTATGTCGATTAAACCTGCGGAATGCACGCTGCCTTTGAGCAATGGCAGTTGCGCAAGTCGAAGTAAACCATTGGGGAGAGTGGGGCTTGTTATAGAATTTCCGCATGGGAACATGCGCTTCGATTGCAGTTTTGAACCATTCAGTGGTCTCGGTTGCACACTGTTCAGCAGGAAGAGAAAAAATATTTCCCCATGGGGCGTCTCTGATAAGATCTCTGATAGCTTCCCAGTCAGCCTTTTTATAATATCTCGTTGTTTTGAGCACTGGCTCTTCAGTTTTGGGTCTAGAGTTTAGGGCGATTTCAACCATTATCACCGCATGATCAGCGTTCCCAAGTGGGCTGTCGGCTTTCGTTACATAATCATCAGGAACTGTAGTCAAAAACAGATCTAATAGTGATGCGTGTTGTTCTTCCTGATCAGGGAAGCGGGTTGGAAACGTAACAATTTGCGCTAGGGAGTGAGATACAGAGAAGCTATGAGTTGCGCTGCCTGCTGCATCTGTGTAAGTAGAGAATCCAAGCCAGTTTTTATGATGGACATTAAAGTTGCCAAATACATGTACTTGGGCGCTAGTGTCGAAGGAGAGTGCTGTGTCTATGCTGTCAGATACTTTGTTTATTATGGTGCAGTCTTGGGTCGAGGGAGAGCGGTAGAGAAAGTAAAAGTAGCTAATGTTGTGTTGCATGATTAGTCTAAAGCACATAAAGGCTTGATCATCCGTTTCTAGGTTTGTTTCTCTAGTCAAGGGAAGGGTATTACGAATGTAAACTCCAAGTCCGTGCATATGTCTGTCAGAGTCCTTACGGCAGAGTGGGAGATATCCAGGCATGTTAAAGTAGTTAGAGGGGATGGAGGAGTGTAGGTTAGTCTCACTTAGTGCTAAGATATCCGGGGTATTTGTTAGGAGAAATGCTTCAACATCAGCTAAATTAGTTCTAAGCCCACGGATATTTGTGAATGCAAGCCTCAAGGGAGGAGGCAAGTTGGATTTGTTTGACCCTAAGCCTGGTTTAAGCTTATTTTTAGATTGTACTGTCATCATGTTTTTTTTAACGAGTTTCAGTTGGGTTAGGGGAAGCCGAACAGGAGGTTATGCAGAATATCACACATGCATCACAAGTAGCCCATCAGCTGACCCTCCATCAACTAGGACTGTGGCCTCAGGAAAGCCCACCGGGGATGAGTGCAGGGTCCCTTTCCATGCGCGCCATGGCACTGCAAACATCCCGATATTATTCAACTGTTGATGGAGCAGCCGCTCTAAGCGCTACCAAAGAGTTAGGGCTCCTGTACTACCAGTCGGAAATAGCAGCCAGTAACTGTCAATCCGGTACACTCAACCCATCGGAGGAAGGTAAACCCAATCTAGTTGCTCAGGCATATGTGGTACTCAAGCATTCTCAAGTGCCCAGCTTTAGGGGTGGGGTGTGTCGGGAGTGGGGAAACGGCGTTCATTGCCCTAGACAAGAAACAAGATCTACCACTGGGTGTTTCTGTCGAATCACTGTGATAGTATCTCTGCGCCTGACTAATAGGCAAAGAAGGAGTATTGAAGCCGGGCGATAGGCAGGACCTATCTACTCCTTAAGCATTTTAGGTTTGCATACCGGTAATTTGATTGAGTCACCAGCTCTAGGAAGGTTGTCATCCAAGACTGAAGAGGCCTCCCTCCTCTTTGGTTTGGTTTCAGAGTTTTCCTTCTCCTAGACGGATGATCTGGAAAGATCTACTGGGTCCGTCACCACTGAGAGGGTTTGCTCCGCGCCTGGGTTCTAATCCAGGTATTTCTGCGACCCCGCGTGGTTAGTTAATGTTATTGGGTTAGTTTGTAGAGGTTATATCTGCTAAAATAGTTACACTCCTCAAAGTGGATTAGGGACATTGTTATTTCATTGTTACTGGATAAAGAGGTTGAGTAGAGCTCATGCAGTGTAAGCAACTATGATTGTAAGGAGGCTTGTTAGGAGGAGATAATGTGGTTTGAGACTTTCTCTTTTGTATATATATATTTTTTATTTTTTCCTTTTATTTTTATTTATTTATTTATTTTTTTTTTATTCATGTGAGCTTGGGTCTAGTATAATATTAGAGTGTGAGTAGGTGTTAAGAATTGAACTACGAGTTGTGCCCAAGCTATATTTTAGATGATAGCAGGGCATGAGATGCGAGTGCAAATATAGTACGGGTAAAAACAGTAAGTTTTGAGTCATGTGTAATTTGGTAAATAGATATATGGGCTGGTTTTAGTAGGTAACCTGGTTAAAAAAGGCATTACTATGCTTCCATTTCCATTGTTACTGGAAGAGGGTATAGGTAAAAATTCGTGCTGTGAAAGCAGCTAAATTTGCTACAGTATTGGATTGAGAGAGACGAGTTAATGTATGGTTAGATATAGTTTTGTAAGTTTAGGAATGGATGATTAGATATGGTTTAGTAGGTTTAGGATAAGGATAAAGTGTTAGGGTATGATTTACTTATTATTAGAAATTCTGATTTGGTGCCCAAACCGAATATTTAGTAAGACTGAAAGATAAGATATGCTCAGTATAGATACAAGAGAACATTTGATATGGAGTACAGTTATACCTGATAGATATAGGTTATTGCATATGTTGTAAATATAGTTAAATATAGATGGATGGATAAGTAGTAATGTATACGAATGCATGGAATTTTGGACACTTTGAGAAAGTTGCCCTTAGACTACAACGAAGGAGAATGACTTCGCCTTTCTCTTAATATCCGGAAGTTTTTATTTCAATGAGTACCGGTTTAGTTTGTGTAATGATTATTGCAATACTATCTCTTAATAAAGAGATATTAATGGTTGCTGTTCATTATA
>NC_136498.1:28295227-28297727 GCF_053919585.1 Euprymna scolopes | reverse complement strand
TTTCAAAAATCAATCAAACTCGTAGAGTTTCACGACAGGTTTGGCCGTATTTTCGTTATCAAATTATTAAAGACATAATTATATCCTTATCAGTACTGTAGTCTGAAATTTGCTGTTTGTGTATTGAAATTGAATTCGCCAATTGCGCCAATTTTAGAATATCATTCAATTCAGTTTACTTAAAAAGCATTACAAGGTTTTTTTTTACCAAAACACCTGATATTGCTTTTTTTCTGCGTTTTAAATTTGCTATTTGTATTGTTAATTTTCACTTTTACTTTGCACAAATTTAGGAAAATCATCTGATCTAATAATAAAAAAAGTCGAGTCCAAGTCTGAAAGCGAATTTTGACTATTCGTTTAGAACAAATGAATCAAAATTGTAGTTATGAAAGTGAAATTGTGTGTGTGTGTGTGTGTGTGTGTGTGTGTGTGTGTACATTTACCACCCAAACTAATCTGTCAATTTTCAGTCTACAGACTCGAGATTTGACATAACGGGTATTGAGATTTAGGAAAAATCTTTTTAATTGGTTTTCGACTAGAAATTTAGCTGTCAACAGGTCAAAGTTAAACGATTTGACATTTGAAAACTCTACCAAAACTCCTCCGCCAATTTTGGGTTTAAACACTTGTAATTTTTTAATGTAGATTACTTGGGCATGAATCAAACTTTTTATTTGATTTCAGCCCCCCAAAATAAATGTTAAGGGTTCAAAATTTGGGTCAAAGTTTAAAAAAAAGATTAGGGCAAGCTTTTTAATTGGTTTTTGGCCGAAAATTTGGCTGCCAAGAGGTCAAAGTTCAAAAGGTTTGATCTTTGCAGTCTCTAGCAAACTATTCAGCCAATTTTAGGTCTAAACATTTGACATTTTACATAAAAGGTCAAAGTTATAAGGGTTGTCCTTTGCAGACTCTACCAAACTCCTTCGCCAATTTTGGGTCTAAACACTTTAAATTTTAGATGTAGGTTACATGGAAACGAGTACAATTTTTAAGGCACATAAAGTTATGAACAGTTATTTCATAAAAATCGGCCCAGCTGTTTAGGAGTACGTAAGGAACGAGCGTATGCGCACACAGAAAGTGTTTTTCTATATGGTAATAGAGATAGAGATATGTGTATGTGTGTATACATAATTTATTTTACGTGATACGCCCATTTTATTTTTCTCTACACACTACTCATGTGTCTCTTTCTGCCAGTTTAAAACATGTCTCCTTATGTAACCATTATACAATAAGACTTAAAGAAGAAGAAATGTTTTCAATTCTTAATCTCTCATTGACGCCTTGTCTGGCCTTGTAAAAGGTCAATGGAACACCATTTTATCCGTCGTCTAGCAAGTTGACAAGCACTAAAGGATGAAGTAGAATTACAACACTTCCATCGGTTTGTTTTTAGCTTCCTTTTATAGTTCTACTTCAATAATTCTTCTAGACCAGTAGTTCTCAATGTTTTTTTTATATAGTCGCACACTATAGAGCATTTTATAGTTTGTCTTGATTAGAAATGGAAACGGCACTAACCCTATGCGGATTTAACCGGGTTCCCCCAAAGAAGTAAGTTCCGTGGGAGCAGAAATTCACAAGAGGTCCCCAGTCACATGTGTATCCCGTTGGGGTTTTGCAACTCTTGCAGGGCTGTACTGACGTCCTCCGACATAAACCACCTGGAATTCCCAAATTGGTCACCCATCTGGTACTGGCCAGGCTCAACGTTGCTTAACCTCGGTGATCTAGAGAGAACCGGTGTGTCAACATGATTATGCTCGTCGGGAGCAACTTAATAGAATATAAACAAAATATAAAATAATGCAAACATAGTTGACACACCCGTTCTCGTTAAATCACCAAAGTTAAGGAACGTTGAGCTTGATCATGACCAGATGGGTGACCAATTTGGGAATTCCAGGCGCTGTATGTAGGAGGACGTCGATACCTCCATGCAACAAATGCAAAACCTTAACGTCGTTATCTCTCCTTGCGGGGAAATATACAAGTCACTGGGAATCACTTGTGAATGTGATACTCTTATGAAACTCCTTTCTTTGGAGGAAGTTGGTTCAATCCCTGTAGGGTAAATGCCGCTGTAACGCTGTCCGGGAACCTACACACGAAAAAGAGATCAGGACAACGAATAGGAAATAATTCCAACTCGCATGTTCTTTGTAGCATCATTTATTTCCTCATTGGTACAGCCGTGACGTCAACCATGTGATGTAGAACGTTGTCCACGCCTCTTACGAGATCTCGAACGTTATCTCGTTTCGTGCTCCACGTCTCTCACTTGATCGTTCTCTTTCACTTTTTTATAGGCCTTTTTCTTTACCGTTGACGTCATTTCACATGCATTTATATGCGTGCACCCGCGCTATGTCACACAGCTTATAAAAAAGCAAAACGTGAACACAACTCTCCATCGTACAGTATATCGATACTCCATGGCTGACTGGGATAGCTTCCGCACATTTATATCAGATCAACCTCTGCGTTCCAT
>NC_136498.1:28172727-28290227 GCF_053919585.1 Euprymna scolopes | reverse complement strand
TCCCACCGGACTACAACTTGGATGTGTTCAAGTCCAACGTTAACAAATTCCTAATGAACCGCCCCCTTAAGTAAACACGTCATCAAATCTCCACACTAACGTAATGTACTTGCAATAACCCTTATCCCTGAGTGGCTTCCAGGCCTTGATAAGTGGTGATCACTGTGTAAAAAAAAAATGAGCTTAGGTATTTGGACAGTGGCCAAACACTTTTAATTTACTGCCCGCATAGCATCAGCCGAATAGCGCAATTGTTAGAAGCTCCGACTCTCATTTAGGCGGTCGAGTTTCGATCCTGGTTTGAGGTAGTTGCTTGTCTAGCCGCACTGATGAGCTGCGAAACAGTAATGTATGTGGATGACTATATATATAGTGGAAGTACCCAGCCGGAGAGGTTGTGTAGAGGGAAATCAAAACAACAGTAGGCAGCCCGAGTGGAGAGAGGTTTCTAAAATAGTGATAGCAGGCAGGCAGGCTTGAACTCATAACGCACAGGAAGAAAAGACGATGAAAAAACAGGTAACATCTTAGCTGATACGTCCATGGGGAAATCGCGAGCGTTGAAATTAAGATTGTTAATCGAAAGGAGCCTATGACTTGCGAAATATCGACGAGAAAGCAACTCCTTCTTGTAGAAAACTGCCCGGTAGAGGGTGAAAGAATCAATGTTCTTGACCAATTCTTCATTATGTGTCGCCCGAGAGGTTTAGCTTTAATACCATATCAATCTCTTCAGGATGCGTTTAGTTGTCGAAAGTTTTGGCAGGCATACAAATACACACACACATACATACACACATTTTGCATTTTATATATTAGATAAAGTTACTTGCATGAAACATTGCCAGCCTGTAAATATGTAGGTAGAATGCTGACAGAAATGCAGGGAAAATAAACGGAACTGTGAAAGCAAAGTTCGAACAAAACAATCAAAGACAGTATTGAGTTATGAATCTTAAAAAATATTTTTATAAAAGATTGTTCATATATGAAGTCAATAAATATGGGACTTTGTCTTTTACAACACCCCCCCCCACATATATATATATATCATAATCATTGGTATTTAGGTAATATAATTAGTATATATATAAAGCTGAATGTGTGTGTGTGTGTGTGTCTGTGTGTCTGGTCACGAATAGACTCCTATATGGTTGACTATTAAAAAAAAAACTCATTACATATAATCATAGAAGATGTATCGAGACACAGGAATGGGTATGTTTGATCCTGCAGAACGGTGGTTCATTAAAATTGTGGGGACTGCGTTCGCGCCTGGTCCACAAAGTATGGAAATAAAAAATTTTAAAATTTAAAAACAAAACATTTACAAGTGTTTTTCATATAGATGTACATAAAAATACTTTGATAAGTATGTTTTAACTTAAATAGGGATGGTATAATAAAATTGTGGGGTCTGCGTTCGCGCCTAGCCTCCATAGAATAGAAATAGGCACAAACTTTAATAAATACTTTTCATATCTATCTGCGTAAGTATACTTTGATAATTATGTTTCAGTTTGAAGAAATATGGTATAATAAAATTAATGGATGTTCGTTCGCACCTGACCTCCATAGAATGGAAATATGTCACCAAGTTTAACAAGGTGTTTCAATATAGATCCACAGAATATTGTGATAAGTGTTTCAGTGTGAATAGTTATGGTATAATAAATTATGGGGGGTTATCTATTTTATTTTTACTTTCATCATATTTTGCTTTGGTTTTGATACCCCCAAATTCTAAGCTATCTCTTTACAACCTTTTCTTTCCATAACCTATCATACTTTCATAAATCAAAGTCCATTTTCTGTCGGCTGTTTTTTAACCCAGTCAACGACGGGTACTTTTTCTAGTATATATATATATATATATATATATATATATATATATATATATATATATATATATATATATATATATATATGCTAATATATATAAGTAATATATATATATATGTGTGTGCTAATTAGCATATATATACATATATATATACATATAATATTTATATATATATGCAAATTAGCATATATATATATATATATATATATATATATATATATATATATATATATATGCTAATTATATTACCTAAATACCAATGATTATATTATTATATTATTCAGTGCTAATTATCAACAACGATAATCAGTAAATCATCTTTCATCCGTGTCTAAAGTCTTTACGGATGACCTGTTCGATAAGACATGTGTAGACGCCCCTAACCCAGGGATCCACCCGTTGTCTGACCACAGCGACGATTCATATCTACTTGGGTGGAGTGCGTCACATATTTTTGCTTAATCATCACACATTCCAGACAGACACGTACATTATTATTATTATGATTTTCTTTCACAAGATATTCTAAGCATATACAACCTTATCTGCTCTCCAACCATGTGACCATGTCGAAATACGAGTCTACATTTTCTTAGCGGATTTTGGTGTACGTTTAGATATCATGAATTCATAAAACGCCTTTCCTTCAACAATTACAAGTGGCCTTCTCAACCACCGATAGCTGCTACTAATAACACCCTACCTGAAAGCTTATCTTTCAATCTCGTCGTAAACATGAACTGAAATAAATACATTGGAGACATAGAAAGTGGGTTCCCTTTATCTTGCTAGAAAATTAATCACACCTGAGAGTATTCTGTACCTCTACAAAGCTAACATTCGCGCATACCACATCTGCTCTGATGGTTTCACCAATCTATCCTCTTGTATAGGGTATGCAGAAAGAGTCTCCGATCTTATAGACTCCGCACTGTCAACTAAGCTCCAACCCTGTCTCATCGCCCCAATGTTGCTTACTTGCGTCGTTTTACAAGTATCTTAATAGAATGTGCTCTGATGAACTGATCGCACTTTGACCCGCCCGACTTACCCGTTTAGCAACAAAATCTCACCCCTTCACTACAGAAGTACCTTAGCTTCTATTCCCTGTCCCTTTGCCGCAATGTTTCATCGCCGTGACTGTTTTACAAGCATTTTAATGGAATGTACTCTGATGAACTCATCACACTTGTGCCTAGATGTATATATTCCATTTAGCAACAAAATTTCACCTGTTACACAGAGAGAGAGAGAGAGAGAGAGAGAGAGAGAGAGAGAGAGAGAGAGAGAGAGAGAGAGGTGAGTAAACGTGGAGGTAGACACGTTTACCAGAACCGAAGGTCAGCTGACCAGATTACGTATGAGTGACGTGGTCAGGTTGGCTAGATCTAGGAGATTTGATTTGGGCTTTGAAGAAGACGGACGGCTTTCCGTTGTCTCCCCTGTTCACTGGGGAGGGGAGACGAACGCTGACGTGTGTAGAAGAAGAACCCACACCAGGCCGATTTCACTTCCACCTTCTGCAAGACCTCTGGGGAAAGTGAAATAAAAACTATAAAACCCATTCATCGTCTTGGAGTGATAAATCTTCGTCAAACAGGTAGTCTCCCTCCAGGATGAGAAATTTCCAGATGGTCCAACATCGAAGAAGCAGAGGTAGGTTCAGAAATTACATGTCACACACACGATTCCCTTTATGATAATCAAACACCCAACCATTTATATTAGAGACAATCATACGCACACGGAATCCTTTTATGTTATACACCAAACTTAAATGGTGCCCCCCGATGATAACCCTATGTAACACACCCTTTCACTCTAGAAATCCATTGATGCCAGAAAGCCTTCTACTCTAATAACTTTTCCCTTCTGACTGATAGATTTTGGAATTCCCTTCCTGCTACCTGCTTCCCTGACTGTACTAACACGCAGAAACTTTAATATAATGTAAACCGACATCTTACTCATCTCCTGTAGACATGGCCTCAAATAGTAGCCACTAACATCCAAGTAGCAATATGCCTTAGTTGAGGGTGGACATAAGTAAAGAAAAGTATGTTAAAAAACTTCAGCGCAAAAGCAACAGTTCGACTTCCGGGCGTTGAATACTTTCTGAGTGTTTACTATATATGCCCGCCGATTTGGCATTTTTAGGTACTTAACTGTTGGTGGTCTGAATGTAGAAAATTAGTCTACGAATGGAATGGTTACTTTGTGACTGGGTTCGAATCTCCCGACCAGTAAAACTCTCAAAACTGATGATTGCGTAAGAATGAAACACCAGTATCTCTATATATAAACATACTTTTTTAATATATATATATATATATATATATATATATATATATATATATATATATATGTATGTATATATATGCATATATATATGTATGTATGCATATATATATATGTATATATATGCATATATATATGTATGTATGTATGCACATATATATATACATATATATATATATAAATGTGTGTGTGTGTGTGTGTGTGTGTGTGTACATATAAGCCACTTTGTGTGTGTCTGTGTGTGTGAATTCGTTCCCTATAAACCCATAAACGGCTGCTTCGGTTTTTAAAATTATTTAGATAAATGTACTGCATGTGTCTAGGAGTGTTATTAGATAGGTTATATATCGGAATGAATCCAATAAGTATCGAAAATCGATAATCGAATAAATCTGATTCAAAAAGGAACCGTCCGATTTTGACCAAAGTTAACATGCAGTCTTATACAGTCTAACATCACAAGTGCATTTAGGATGTTTTATTATAATATAAAATCAACAGTAGGTCCTTTGTTATGCCAGGGGCGCGTTCGAAATAATGTTTCTGTTTAAAGCACAACTGCAGCATGATGCATGACTTTTTAATGTTAAACTTCAATTCAGCCCATTATCACCGCACAAACAGTAAGGTCAAGCATATGAAATCAACAGTAGGTTCTTTGATATGACAGGGGCGCGTTCTAGATGAGTGTTGTTGCTTAAAGCACAATTGAAGCATAATACTTGACGTTTGCATTTTAAACTTTAATTTAAGCCACTATATTTAAAAATCAACAGTAGGTTCTCTATAACCCAATCCGCAAAAGTATGTGTGTTTCTCTTTTTATTTTTCACATTTATTCCTGGCATATCGTTATTTTTTAAATTATTGTCGCCATTCTCTCTCAAGTCCTATGTTAATTGATGCTACGTGGTTTGTGAACCTGTCCTTAAATTGACAAAGGGTTGCCTCTAGGTATACCCTTTTCTTATTACCAACCTTGACCTCCCATTTTTAGACAATATATGACATTAGGCAATCACCTTTCAGTGGATATTCATTAGGGATTCTACAGTTGCATTTTTCGATATTTTTCATAACATCCCTACAGAATTTTACAAAATAATAGATAAAAATCACCCCAACAGATTAAGTAAAATAATGAATAAAAAAAACAGTTAAACTTTCATTCTCAGCAAATTTAAGTAATAAAGCGATAAAGTCAAATAATAGAAAAATTAATGGAAAAGGAATGACTGTAGAACAGCATCATATGAATTGGATGATTTAAAAAAAATTTAATTTTAAAAGAAAAAACATCCATCGAAAAATCAAAACCCGTAAGAAAAATTATAAAACAGGAAATTATCAATAAATTGTGTCATTATAAAAAGCGATTACTAGATTAATTTTTATTTGTAAAAAAACGATATCTAAAAAAAACCAAACAAAATCAGCGAATTATCAAATAATTTTGTCATTATAAAAACGAGTGTTGTTTTATTATAATATTAATAGAAGAATATGTTTTATTTAATTGAATTATATATATACGTATATATATACATATATATATATATATATATATATATATATATATATACATATATATATATATATATATATATATAATTTATATGCAGCATTTTTTCTCTCATGCATGTTTAGTTGGACAGCAGGGATAATCCTTGTTTATTTCTCTTGCGATCCGTCTGTTCCATGTCACATGCCTTTCCTATTAACTCCATCCAATAACATCACCTATCATTACACCTCAAAAATGTATTCAGAAATATAATTATGAAAAATACCGCCATTCTAGCCGTCTCGCATTGTAACCTGCGCCTCCCCATCATAGACACCCTACTCATACGCATAAACGAACCAATCACAAGGCTAAATACAAGGAAATAAAAGGCACGCTTAAGTATTTTTAAACGATTTTAATCGACTTTTTCAATAAATTCACTAAATGCAATTTTTAATTCATCACGCGCCCGACGAGGAATTGAAAAAGTTCAAGGCTTAAGCGAATTCTTTTTCACGCTTGAACAGAATGTTCGAACACCGCCCCACTGAATGGAAAAGATAGAACACATTCATATATATATATATATATATATATATATATATATATATATATATATATATATATATATATATATATATATATATATACGTGCGTAGGTTTGTATATGGGCGTATGTAATTAACTTTATTCGCACTCTTGAACTGGAACGTAATTTTTATGTCTCTATACACATAGGAAATAGGCAGACGTGTTATAGTGTCAAATCCTTATATATATATATATATATATATATATATATATATATGAGAGAGAAAGAGAGGAGATTTGTATACAAATATATGATAAGAGATGTCACTTTTATCATTTATATTGAATAATTCCATGCCTGCATACCTACAATAAACAAAAAGTATTTTTGAGGGGTGTATGGGTAAATATTGAGAGAACTAAACAATTACCGGATTTGGAATACTTCACAGTGTGCTTTTCTCTGTTTGTCAGCCTAACCATCCCTGGTACACACTATCCTCTCTCCCACCCTACGCATTCGCTCCTCCTAATATATATATATATATATATATATATATATATATATATATATATATATATATATAGCAAAAATGGTAATTGAAAAAACCTGAAGAAAGTGCTCATTACTATTGTAGAGCAAATATGCGTTTTATGTTTTTATTACCGTTTTTATCTGTTTAGTTATACATTGTTTCGGTTGCCGGATCATATTAGCGATCGAGTAACCTCGTCAGATCTTACAGAAGTGGTTATTATGATTTGGAAGAAGGGGTACGAAAAAAGCGAAAAATGGAAAAGTGGGGAGGGGAGAAAGGAAAGAGAGGGGGGTGTAGATCGACAGTATTTAAGTTTTGGGGTTTAGAACATTAGGTGGTTGTGGATGTTGGAAGGAGTCTAGGAAGTTCGTCTATGGTGCGGATAGAGATATAGGGATATAGGGAGGGGATGAGAGTATATATATATATATATATATATATATATATATATATATATATTGTGTATATATTGCTGATTTCTTTTCATCCTCTGATGAGAAAAATAGCAAGAATAACATTCTTTGAAACTTCGCGGAATAAGGATTTGTAAATTGTTTTTGGAGTATTTTGTTGAACAATAAATTTTGAATATAAAGTTCAACTTACAGTTTTGATTTTCTTTCGCTTATAGTAAGCTCTACTCTCTATTGCGTATTGAGCTTTTTTATACGGTTGGGATTAAATTATCTATATATACTTATATTTATATTAGATTGAATTTACCATTGCGTATATCAGGTAAACACTATATCCTTTTTATTTCGTTAATATATATATATATATATATATATATATATATATATATATATATATATAATGTTATAATGGAATAAATCCAGAGGAAATCCGGGTATGAGAGCTCAATGTGGTAAACAGAGCAATAAGATAAAAATTATAACACGGAAATTACATAATTGTCGATGCAATAATTTATTTCAACCTTATGGTATTTTCAAGCATCTAAATCAGACAATTACATTTTTGATACTGAAAAAAAGAAAAGAAAAGATCGGGCTTCGACCCTCAAAAAACCAAAGGTGGTGGTAGTAGCAATCCACTTAATACATTTATAGAGAGGGTGGTAGGGATTTAAAAAATAAAAATAAAAATTAAAAATAACAAATAAAAATATTAGATTAGACACTTATAAGCGGCAGCTCGATGTAACCATAGATCCACACACACACACACACACACACTCACACACACACACACGCAACACATACACATACACCTACACCCACATACACACACACACACACGCCTCTAAGATGTACGTTCTGACATGTAAATGCCTTGACACGCGTTTACTAACCTAGGAAGAAGGGGCGAAAGTATCCGGATATATAGTGAAAGAAATAGAACAGCGCGTAATGGAAAAAAGAAGAAAAAAAGAGGAAGAAAAGAAGAGGATACAGTGATCTAATGTTAACTGTCATATTAGTCTAGAAACTCTGAGAAAAGTAAGGGAAATAAACTGGATGTTTGTACACGCGTCCTATAGTTAATTGAGTCATGGAAAGTAGGTCTATTAAAAGATAAATAAATTAATAAAAAAATAAATAAAAATAAATAAAAAAAAATAAAATAAAATAAATAAATAAATAAATAAATAAATAAAAATAAGAAAATAAAAATAAAAAGAATATTATATATAAAGTTTTAAAACTATCTGTATGTTATTATGTAAAAATTAGTTAGAAATAAATATTATCTTATAATTCATTTAAATATTGTATTTGTAATATAATACTATGAATTTAAAAATTGAGTCTTATGTATTTAATATTTTATATATTTTCATGTAAATAATTTTATTGGTGATTATAGCGGTCGTTGTAATTAATATTTCAATTCTTAATTGATTAAGAAGTGGGAAATTGTAATATTGATCGCCCCCAATTCGATAGGACGTATCTAGTTTCGGTTAATATATACTTTTATTCACTCCGTACAACAAAATTATTCTCATGCACGCATAAAGAAATAAGTAAAATAATTATATTTTTGTGTTGATTTGTATCAAATCTAATAATATCTAGTTTTAGTATTTGGTCTTTTTGACTTAACTCAGTTTAATAACTAATGTATTATCTGCAGAGAAAAATTATTATCTTAAGGCTATCTCATTTGTTTATAAGTAATTTGGATAAACCAGGTACTTCGGCAAAAAAAAAAAAAAAAAATATATATATATATATATATATATATATATATATATATGCCTAGCTTAGATTTCGGACAACAAATCGTAAAGTAGTTATTATCGAGTATATACCGGACAACACTATAATTGCCAGTGGGGTGGGGTAGGATGGTTTATCGTAATTAATCTAGTGGTGTTAGATTCGGTGTCTTTACCATTATAGAATTCTCTGTTCGTCGGATCTAGAGTTATTGGTTATTTTAAATTTACATTTATGTCTACATCTGGCCATCAGTTCATCTCGTTTGTTTAGGAGATTACTGTGTTGGTACTTCAGGATTCTTATTTTTTCCTCGAGGCATAAACTGCATCTATGCCTAAAGCCGTTTGGAACGTCCGAATGACATAGGATTGACCATGAAATCACTGGGGGTCGATTCTCATTTTTTAATAACCACCATTGTTTAGCTAACTCGGTTTTATTCTTAAGTTCTGGGTTATTGAAAGAATGTTTGTGGTCATAAAAACGTTGTTTCCAGCTTCCGGCGGAGATACCGAAGTAAACTTTTTTGTCCCTGTTATTATCTTCTGGGTGGATCGTGGCCTTATAAACCACGCACTCAACTTTACAATTACCGTCCAGTGGGCAGTTATTTTTCACTTGGCAGTTACATTTGTCTACTGTCGCCTTATTTCTATTAGAGTTGTTTAATATTTTATTATTATGAGTGCTAATTATTCTGTCCATGTTTTTAGTGCACGAGTAACTTATTTTAATTGTTTTTCTATTAAATATCTTCCTAAGTGGATTATTTATGGTAAAATGTTTATCTATTAGGTTCAAAAATATTTTCCCTATGTTTATGTTGGATAGTTGACAGTAAGGGGGATTAAACAATATTATTTTCCGGCCTCTGTTCTTAGATTTATTTTTGTTTTTATTTTCCTTCTTAATATATGTGAGTTTTTCACTGTATCCGCTTATCTCTAGTGCTCTATTGTATAATTTTTTATTTGCTTCAAAAATTTCTTTGTTAGCCGAAAGTTTATTAATCCTAGTGTTAATCGTTTTAGGTATTTGTTTAATTATGCAACTTGGATGGTTAGATCTAGTATTAATATAAGAAGGTGTGTTATTATCTTTATTGAACGGTAATTATAAAGTTGAGTGCGTGGTTTATAAGGCCACGATCCACCCAGAAGATAATAACAGGGACAAAAAAGTTTACTTCGGTATCTCCGCCGGAAGCTGGAAACAACGTTTTTATGACCACAAACATTCTTTCAATAACCCAGAACTTAAGAATAAAACCGAGTTAGCTAAACAATGGTGGTTATTAAAAAATGAGAATCGATCCCCAGTGATTTCATGGTCAATCCTATGTCATTCGGACGTTCCAAACGGCTTTAGGCAGAGATGCAGTTTATGCCTCGAGGAAAAAATAAGAATCCTGAAGTACCAACACAGTAATCTCCTAAACAAACGAGATGAACTGATGGCCAGATGTAGACATAAATGTAAATTTAAAATAACCAATAACTCTAGATCCGACGAACAGAGAATTCTATAATGGTAAAGACACCGAATCTAACACCACTAGATTAATTACGATAAACCATCCTACCCCACCCCACTGGCAATTATAGTGTTGTCCGGTATATACTCGATAATAACTACTTTACGATTTGTTGTCCGAAATCTAAGCTAGGCATATATATATATATATATATATATATATATATATATTTTTTTTTTTTTGCCGAAGTACCTGGTTTATCCAAATTACTTATAAACAAATGAGATAGCCTTAAGATAATAATTTTTCTCTGCAGATAATACATTAGTTATTAAACTGAGTTAAGTCAAAAAGACCAAATACTAAAACTAGATATTATTAGATTTGATACAAATCAACACAAAAATATAATTATTTTACTTATTTCTTTATGCGTGCATGAGAATAATTTTGTTGTACGGAGTGAATAAAAGTATATATTAACCGAAACTAGATACGTCCTATCGAATTGGGGGCGATCAATATTACAATTTCCCACTTCTTAATCAATTAAGAATTGAAATATTAATTACAACGACCGCTATAATCACCAATAAAATTATTTACATGAAAATATATAAAATATTAAATACATAAGACTCAATTTTTAAATTCATAGTATTATATTACAAATACAATATTTAAATGAATTATAAGATAATATTTATTTCTAACTAATTTTTACATAATAACATACAGATAGTTTTAAAACTTTATATATAATATTCTTTTTATTTTTATTTTCTTATTTTTATTTATTTATTTATTTATTTTATTTTTTTTTTTTTATTTATTTTTATTTATTTTTTTATTAATTTATTTATCTTTTAATAGACCTACTTTCCATGACTCAATTAACTATAGGACGCGTGTACAAACATCCAGTTTATTTCCCTTACTTTTCCCAGAGTTTCTAGACTAATATGACAGTTAACATTAGATCACTGTATCCTCTTCTTTTCTTCCTCTTTTTTTCTTCTTTTTTCCATTACGCGCTGTTCTATTTCTTTCACTATATATCCGGATACTTTCGCCCCTTCTTCCTAGGTTAGTAAACGCGTGTCAAGGCATTTACATGTCAGAACGTACATCTTAGAGGCGTGTGTGTGTGTATGTGGGTGTATGTGTATGTGTATGTGTTGCGTGTGTGTATGTGTGAGTGTGTGTGTGTGTGTGTGTGTGGATCTATGGTTACATCGAGCTGCCGCTTATAAGTGTCTAATCTAATATTTTTATTTGTTATTTTTAATTTTTATTTTTATTTTTTAAATCCCTACCACCCTCTCTATAAATGTATTAAGTGGATTGCTACTACCACCACCTTTGGTTTTTTGAGGGTCGAAGCCCGATCTTTTCTTTTCTTTTTTTCAGTATCAAAAATGTAATTGTCTGATTTAGATGCTTGAAAATACCATAAGGTTGAAATAAATTATTGCATCGACAATTATGTAATTTCCGTGTTATAATTTTTATTTTATATATATATATATATATGATGTGTGTGTCTGTACCTGTATTCACCCTTATCTCTTCTTATTTCTTCATATACTCTACTATATAGTAAGATATCTAATTGAAAGCTGCAAAATATACTGGCTCATAGCCACATTGTTGGTGCGATAATTGAGTATGTCAATTCCACTAATAGGTGGTACGAGAAAATATTTGTGGAATTGTGTGGAAAGAATACGCTTAATTTTTGCAGTAGTAAGTAACCACAGCGAATAAAAACACGTCATTTTTAATCGGAAAATAAAAAAATAAAAATTACAATGTTATCTAAAAAGAATTCGGTTTGAACTAATGTAATAATCATCAACGCTCTGATCCCCATCTGGCATCAATTGGGATGGATGTCTCCCGTCTGAGAGAGGCCCCGTGTTTTGACAAGCTTCTGGGTTTGACCTTTACTCCTGATCTGAAATGGAACACGTACATCAAGTCTGTTGCCAAGGTCGCTTGAAATATGGTGAGATCCTTCTACCGCTCCAGAAGATATCTCACTACTGATGCAATTCTCTATCTATATAAAAGCCAAGTACGTCCAAGGATGGAATACTGCTGCCATATCTGGGCAGGAGCTGCTAAAAAAGCCTATCCTGCCTTGACAGAGTACAAAATAGACTTCGTGGCGTAGTGGGGGATGCCCTTTTCTTTACCCTGCAACCTCTCTTCCACAGAAGAAACGCTGCGAGCCTCTCCTTGTTTTATCGTTATTTCCATGGCAGCTGCTCGTCTGAACTCCAATCTCTGGTCCCCCATCACCAATCTTTCACGAAAACACCCGTCTAGCCGAATCCACTGTGAAAAATTTCCCCCACTCTTTATCTGTACCTAAATCAAAACGTGGATTCCATGAACAAAGCTTCTTTCTTAGAACTGCACGCCCGTGGAACTCTGTTCCGTCTGCCTGCTTCCCACCTGACTACAACTTGGATGTGTTCAAGTCCAACGTTAGTAGGTTCCTGGTGAACCGCCCCCTTGGGTAAACACTTCATCAAATCTCCACAATAACGTAATGTACTTGCAATAACCCTTATCCCTGAGTGGCTTCCTGGCCTTGATAAATGGCGACCACTGTGTAAAAAACATGTTTATGTTAAATTTTTGTGGATTATCAAAAAAAAAAAAAAAAGAAGCCATACGCTAAAAACATATTTATTCAATTTACAAGACACATACCTTTTAGACTTGTTTGAACTCTGTATTTGTAAAAACTACTGCCTTAATATAATGTACTCTACTTACTCCGTTTCATGCCAACAAATTACCTGTTTTTATTTGCATAGTAAGATCTAGTCAGTGGACCCGGGCTATTTTCGTCGAGGGGATACATGTGCAGTTAGTTCATCTGAGCACATTCCGTGAAAGTATGTCTAAAACAAGCACGTGAAGGCAACACTGCGTCGATGTGACGGTAGCTGACTTGGCAGACAATGCGAGACATATTTGATTGAAAATTCATTATTTGCAACTTAGGAAGAGTCTAGTTGTTGAAGCATCAGCCCCGATGTATCAACGATATCTACTATATATCAACTCTATGACCGAGCGAATGGTAAATTTATACCGATATCCGATATCTTATAACCCACTGGAGTAGGATAAAATATAATAAAAGAAAACACAAACGCTGACACCTTCTGAAAATTTCAGTTGCAATGTGTGTGTATGTGGTGTTTATGTGTGTGGTGCGTGTGGTGTGGGACACTATCGACTCTTAGAACGCTAAGGTCCTTATGTATGTCTTCTGGCGAGACCGAGTTTGACAATTCATTTTATCATATCGACCTCTGAAAGATCTCTAGATTTAAACCAAGCTTGTGTTCAACTGTCAAGCTCGTAATCCCCTCAACCGTAACTGTTGTAAACCACCGCAAACACAATACTGCGTGCAAAACGTATCCAACTCTTGTGAACTGTCGCTAAACTTATTGACTCCCTCAAAACTAACTCTAAAATATATCGACCTTCTTTGTTCCAAATCTTCACTACACCTTGACCAACAATCCCACCTCAGCTTCCTTTTGTATTTCTTGGTGAACAACTTCCTATCCATAGTCTTTCCACCAACCCATTTCCTATACCTTAATTTCCCTGATAAACTTGTTTTATCTTGTCTTTTGTCATACTTCTTTTTCTTTTTCTTCTCCACTTTCCAACTCTTAGAGGGAGCCTACATCCTTTGCAGTATACTCGGCAACGTTTGGAGCATTTTCAATAACAAAATAAATATCTGAACGTATGTGTTTGCCTTTTACGCGGTGTCTGCTTCTTTTTATGAGTGGTCGTCGATCGTCTCACCTGTTTGACTAAGATAAATAAAACTCTTTCTCATGAAGAAAAACGCACAAGGAGACATTCGCTGAATTTTCTTCAAGGTTTTATTTGGATAGAATTTGGAGAGATTAATGCTATCTTGTAATATCACCGTCTGCACCCTGCCTCAGCTTTACGTCGCCCATTTTTCACTCAACCATGGGAACAATTGTTTTACAGATCTGGGTTATTATGCACTCGGTGTGACCCTTGTCAAAATTCACATTAGCTAACTTTCGTCAGTACCAGAGATTCGTCATAGAAGTCCCGACCAAAGTATATTGAGAATGGTGGTGACTATGTAGAAAAATATATTCGGGGGCACAAAAGGTCGCTAGTTTTAATGGTATCACTAGCGTCTTCGTAGCTCTTTAATTTTCTTTCAATTAAAAAAAAGAGCATTAATTTTGGAACTAATCTCGTATTTACTTCTTACATTAATTTTAGAACTAATCTCGTATTTACTTCTTACGTTTTTGCATGCATTTCAGGCGTTCGGATAGAAGATCAAGCAGAGCCATAAAAATATCTGATGATTTTTTTACTACATGAAAGCGAAAAAAAATCTACAGAGACCTGCATGAAAATATGATGAGAATGCTGTTAAAGAATAGGTGTGCAAAAAGGGTTTGCCCAGTTTGGAAAAGAACATTTTTTTAATGACAGATGCTCCTTGCTCTGGCGGTGAGTGACCAAATAAAAGTCGTGCTTGAACAAGATTGTCGTTTGACAACCAGACAAATTGCTTTGGCACTATTGTTCTTATCTTATAACGTCCCATCACCAATATATATATATATATATATATATATATATATATATATATATATATATATATATATATTTAGTAATGTGATTGATAATTTAAAAATCAAATTAGAATTAAATTAAAAATCCGTTTCATAAGAAGGAACAACAACAAAATCAATAATTTGTACGATCGTTTCGGAAAACAATGTTTTTATTGTGGTAGACATCAAGCTACGGACAATAATTTTTACATATAGTGTTTTTAACAAATAAAGTTTCCTCATCAGCAAAGTATTAGGAAGAGTTTTTAGTATATGTAAAAGACACCATAAATAAACCTAGCATTAAAAGTAAGGCAGATGTATCTGGAAAAAATTAAAATAAAGGTATGGATTTACTTGATAAGAAAATTAATATGGGTTAAAGATAGAAATAAAATAGAGTAAAATTATAAATCTAAGGGTGATAATTAGACTAACTTAATTTATTACGGAATAATAAAACAATATTGTAATCTATTTTTAAATTATTGAATTTAATATCTGATAATTTATTTATTTATTGAAATTAAAATATATCATAGGTTAATGTTAAGAATATATTTTAATAATCTATGATAATGGTTGATATATCATATTAATTAATAATAACAATAATACTTTTGAAAAAAAAATAAATAAAAATTATTAATAATCATTTCCCGATATCGTTTAATTTTACTATTGAATACTAATAAGTAATTTTTAATGATTTAAGGTGGTTTATATGTATTAAATTTAAACCAACGTTTATGACTGCATGTGAAGATTAGTTTCTCTCTTGAATTTAATAGGGTGGTTGTATTTTTTATATCTTCATATTTCAAAATGTTTAGGGTCTCTTTTGTACATAGTGCACAGAATTTATCTCCTGGTTTATATGGTTTGCAAGATCCAACATCGTTGACTATTTCAACTTGAAAGAAATATTGTTATTCTTGAGTTGTCAAATATGCTTGGATAGAGTAGTTTGGTTTGACAGGGAGTTATTTTTAAAAGAATATTTTTGCGTTGAAATTCTATGTTTTATTAGGCCAGATGTGGAACCAAAATATATTCCCTCTTGTTTATTGTGATTATTTTCCGGTAGATCTGGTGTTGGATTATTATATGGTGGGTTGGTTTGGAATTGATTGGTAGATTGGTTAAAGTTGGTGTCATTATTTAATCGGGTGGTTGAGTTATGGTTGCTAATAGATTCATGTAGATTTGGGTTTTTTGATACTGTGCAGCTATAGATTACATTTTTTATTTTACATTAGCCTTGTAGGGGACATTTATTTTTTTCTTCTACAGTTACAGTCTGCTATATTTTGTATAATTGTATTTTGTAGCTTATTAATTTTTTTACTATTAAAACTAATTATCTTTGATGAAGGTTCGGCATAGTAGAGTAAGAGACTTTAATTGTATTCTTATTGAATATTTTATTATATCTATTGGGGCTTTAAAGTTCATATCTAATATTTAAAAAAATTCTCTGGCTAAGTTTGTCTCTAGATTTTTGGAATATGGAGGGTTGAACCATAGGGTCTCCTTATGTCTATTCTTACGTTTACGGGTTTTGGTTTGTTGTTTATTTGTATTAGTATCTAATATATGTGGTTTGGTTTTATCTTTTTTTGTTTCTTGGTCATTTTTCTTAACTCGTATACGGGAAAAGATTGCCATATTATAGGTTATTACGCTCATAATAGGTTTATTTTCAATGCAGTTTATGTTTCTATCATTTTTATTTATGAATTTAATTTGCGAATTGGATCCTGAGTTTTTAAGGGCTTCATTGTAATATTTTTCATTTTTGTTAAATATAGATTTGCTAGAAGACAGTCTAGAAATTATTAAACGATATTGGGAACTATTGATTTTAATATTGATTTAGGGTGGTTTGATTCATTGTGGACATAGAGTACAGATTGGTTAGGTTTATGATAGGGTTCAAAGGTAGAATTCTCAAGATTTAAGGTTATGTCTAACAAATTAACAATTTTTTTATTAGGGTCGATTTTTATAGTAAGTCCATAATTTTTAAATAATTTATGTAAAGCTTTAATTGCTTTTTCGTAATTATTATTTGTAGAGTTAGTTACGAAAAGTGCATCATCTCTGTATAGTCCTCCTTCAAGTTTGAACTGTTTGTGGAGTATACAATGAATTTCATTTAAAAGGAAAAGGCCAACTAGATCGGTGACCTGAACCGAATCTGTAGAGCCCATTAAAATGTTGAAATGGTTAGGGGTATTTTTCCTGGTCCAATACTTATTATCAAAGGTTATTAAAGACTCTCTAGCTACAAGTATTACTTTAATTTCGTCTTGAGTTATATTAGTTAGTTTTCGTGCCATTAATAGAAATTTATTTAGTAGGATCGGCGATATAGATTGGTAATATGATTCAATATCAAAAGTAAGAAATTTAGCGTTATTCTTATTTTGAATCTTAGAAAACCAGTCGATTACTTGGTTGGAAGATTGCCATAGTGGGTATTTTATTATAGATCTCATTTTGGGGATAATTCTATCTAATACGTTTTTACTAACTAGTCCTATATCTGATTTTGAGGGGCAGATGAGTCTAATAGTAGGGTTAATATTAAAGCTTTGTTTGTGGTCTTTTAAAGTAAATCTCGGGGTACCTGGTACCGTTATTTCCGTGTATTTATCTATTTTAAGTTTAGTTAAAATGTTTTTTGCGTCATTATATATTCTATTTAGTGCTGACTTATTTGTTGTTTTGTAATTTTTATTAAGTTCTTTATATATTAGATTTTTATACTGTATATAGTCCATTGTGTAAAAATTCATAGTTTTATCCGCCGGTACTATCAGTTTATTTTGGTGGCTTTTAGAAATAGATTTTGGAAATTTATTTATTTTTTTAAAGGTTGGAGTGACATATTTTTTGTTTTTCTTAAATTTAATATTTTTAATTAGGTTGATCAAGTCATTTTCAAATTTCTCAGTGTCCTTGTTCCTTTTAGGGTTTTTATATGTTTTTAGTCTGTAGTATTTGGCTGCTTTTCTGTTCATTGTCTTGTCTGAGGTTGGTTTTTTCCATTTCTCCAAGTTGGTGATATATTGGTTCCGTGGTATCATTTCAGTGATTATCAAAATGGTAGGGTTTCCATCTCAAGTTCCTTATGAATATATTTATACTTGTAATTAAGCTGGTTTAAAATAGTCAACGATGTTGGATCTTGCAAACCATATAAACCAGGAGATAAATTCTGTGCACTATGTACAAAAGAGACCCTAAACATTTTGAAATATGAAGATATAAAAAATACAACCACCCTATTAAATTCAAGAGAGGAACTAATCTTCACATGCAGTATAAACGTTGGTTTAAATTTAATAAATATAAACCACCTTAAATCATATTCTTAACATTAACCTATGATATATTTTAATTTCAATAAATAAATAAATTATCAGATATTAAATTCAATAATTTAAAAATAGATTACAATATTGTTTTATTATTCCGTAATAAATTAAGTTAGACTAATTATCTCCCTTGCATTCTTTAATTAAAGAAATATGACTAATTATCTCCCTTGCATTATTTAATTATACAAATAAGATTATATTCTCCTTTCTTTCGAGTTTAAATTTTAGCGTTTTTTAATCAAACGTATGCTAACGGATATAAAATATTCCATTAGCGTTCCTTTTGAACATTTATCATTTCATAAGCTGAAAAGCTATAACAAACATCCATATGAGTGCTTTGACCTTAGTTCCTGATTTCAAAAGGCGAAAAATTAAAAGGTAAATATTTGTATGTATATTTATATATATATATATATATATATGTGTATTTTTTATATATATGTATGTGTATTTATGTATATATGTATGTATATGTGTATATGTATATATGTGTATGCGTGTATGTATGTATATATATATATGTATGTGTCTATGAGTTTTATTAGAAATATATTATTATAAAATTGTACTTAAACCAAATTTAGATTTATAATTTTACTCTATTTTATTTCTATCTTTAACCCATATTAATTTTCTTATCAAGTAAATCCATACCTTTATTTTAATTTTTTCCAGATACATCTGCCTTACTTTTAATGCAAGGTTCATTTATGGTGTCTTTTACATATACTAAAAACCCTTCCTAATACTTTGCTGATGAGGAAACTTTGTTTGTTAAAAACACTATATGTAAAAATTATTGTCCGTAACTTGATGTCTACCACAATAAAAACATTGTTTTCCGAAACGATCGTACAAATTATTGATTTTGTTGTTGTTCCTTCTTATGAAACGGATTTTTAATTTAATTCTAATTTGATTTTTAAATTATCAATCCCATTACTAAATATTAAATTAGCTTTAGGATATTTACCTATCGAGCTTATTATATATCTAAATTACAACGAGCACTTTTTGTTTCCCTGTATTTTAATTAAACTAGTAATTTTACTATTACATTAAAATACACTCTTTAGACTATTGTTCTAATCTCCTTTAATATATATATATATATATATATATATATATATATATAATATAAAGCTGAATGTGTGTGTGTCTGGTCACGAATAGGCTCCTATATGGTTGACTATTTAAAAAAAAACTGATTACATATAATGATAGAAGATGTATCGAGACACAGGAATGGGTATGTTTGATCTGGCAGAACGGTGGTTCATTAAAATTTTGGGGTCTGCGTTCGCGCCTGGTCCACAAAGTATGGAAATAAAAAATTTAAAAATTAAAAAAAAACGTTTACAAGTGTTTTTCATATAGATGTACATAATAATACTTTGATAAGTATGTTTTAACTTAAATAAGGATGGTATGATAAAATTGTGGGGTCTGCGTTCGCACCTGGCCTCCAAAGAATGGAAATAGGCACAAACTTTAATAAAGACTTTTCATATCTATCTGCGTAAGTATATTTTGATAATTATATTCCAGTTTGAAGAAATATGGTATAATAAAATTATGGTGTGTTCGTTCGCACCTGACCTCCATAGGATGGAATATGTCACAAAGTTTAACAAGGCTTTTTAATATAGATCCACAGAATATTGTGATAAGTGTTTCAGTGTGAACAGGTATGGTATAATAAATTATGGGGTTTATATATTTTATTTTTACTTTCATCATATTTTGCTTTGGTTTTGATACCCCCAAATTCGAAGCTATCTCTTTACAACCCTTCCTTTTCATAACCTATCATACTTTCATAAATCAGAGTCCATTTTTTGTAGGCTGTTTTTGAACCCAGTCATCGACGGGTAATTTTGCTAGTATATATATATATTATTCTCGCAAGATAATCAGTAAATTCATAATTGTTGCAAAATAAAAAAAAATTAAAAGTAATCCGCAACAAAATCGCAAAGGACAAATTTATTAGCTCTATTATTTTCGTCTCCCATCATCTTGGAAGTCAGACAGAACTACACGCTAAATTTTGCCAGCAGTTTTTGAAGCTAACCGCTTAAATATAACGAAAACAACATTTGTTGAACTCTCCATCCGCTTCACCGTTCGAACAGTGTCTACTTATTTCGAATGTTTGCGTAATATTCTGACTTCAGCAAGCCATAAACCATTCTCTGTTAATTTTTTTAAAAATGTTTTCAGCGATATTTCGTCAATAAAAACAGACTTAAAAGTATCACTGTAAGTTATATATACAATCCAACTGCTGGCGATAATATTATCTTGTGTCTGTTTAAACATAGTGAAACAAAAATGTAGTAGGCAAAAAAAATAAATAAATGTTCTGTCAGCAACAGTACAACTTCAAAATAGTCAATATCGCCCACCTCCAGAAGAGAGGGAATTCCTGTCCGTGATAACCGTGGTAAAAGAAGACACACTCAAATCGCCAGAAATACCCACACACACAGTTTGCAGGACACTGCCGACTCGTCTCTAGCCTCCTGCTTTTATAGTGGCCGGGAATTATCCATTTGCATAATCACATGAGACAGAAACGTGATTTTCCGAGAGTTGCATGGGGTAAATGCTAATAAAAACCCCCGGACGCCATCTTGGAATTCTCTTTTCCCCCCCAACTGGTGACACAACAGACATACCCGAGGTAAGCTCTTTTTCCCCTCATTTTAGTTATTGCTGCTTCTGCTACACTCCCCCCTGATCTCATGATCACAAATGGGGCAGGGGGGCAGTCGTCTCTGTCTGGTACTTCTCCAAAGAACCGGAGGCAGCACTTCCTCCCTGCCATCCTCCTCATCGCCATTATTGCCACCAGTCTGCTCCATAGGCGGTGTTTCACAATCAGGGCAGGGGGGCAGTATTCGTTTCTGTCGGGTACTCCTTCGTAGAGGCAAGACGGGTGGTCCTTCCTCCGCTTCTTCAGTATGTACATTATATGGCTCAAAATCCTCTTCGTCGTCCTGCATCATACTCTCTGTCTTTTCAGAAGACATCATACTGTCTGAGTCTCCCTCTTCCTCCGATGTAACAAAATAATGGCGAGGGCGCAATTCCTTCACGTGACGAGGCACACCGTCCACCAAAATTGACTGAGGGCTGATCACCTTGGTCACCTCACCCTTGCCGAACCTCGTGGTACATCGATTTTGCGGTCTTCTGACCCATACGCGATCTCCAACCTGGTAAAAGCTGTTCTTGGGACCTGGGGACGCAGTTGCGAGATTGGTCTCCTTTACTCGAACTTCATATTGATAAATCCTATTGGCAGGCGCAGTGGAGGGAGATGTGTCGTCTCTTGGTGTGATGTTATACCAGTAGACAGCCTCCTGTATGGGACAACACATTCTAGCCGCTATTCGTTTCACTGTACGATGACATCGCTCCGCTATGCCATTCCCGGCTGGAGCGTATGCACAGCGGAATCGCAAGTGAACTCCCCATTTACATGCAAATGCTTGGAACATATTGCTGCAGAAAGCTGTGTCATTGTCTAAAAGGAGTTCATGCGGCGCGCCACGCTCGAGGAACACTGCCTCCAACTGATGAATCACGCTTGCCGAGTCCTGCCTTGCCAATTTCCTCCAAATGGAGAAACGCGATGGACCACAGTCTGTTAAAGTTAAAAAATGGAAGGTGCCATAATGCGTGATATCCATTCCAATTCTCTGCCAATTCTCGTTAACTTCCAGCTTTCCCTTTTCCCACCTGACTGGCGCTGGGTCAATGGACTGACATTCCTCGAATTTCTGTATGACCGTTCTGACAGTTGCTTTTGTCGTGGTTGGACATCTTCTCCTGACAAAGTAGGTAGTGCGTCGCACCCCCGGATGTCCACTATCTTTGTGAATAGCCATGATTTGACTCTCATCCAGCTCGTCTGTGTGGACCGCGCCTATCACTGGGTCAAGACCGTTTTTCTTTTTCATTGCCTCAAACCACCGCTGTGGCACTCGTGTCAGTCGGTCAGCAATGTTTCGTGCTGATGGAACCAGCGTCACATCCACTGTCAGCCCGTACTCTTTCACGAGCTCCTTAAGAGTGCTTAATCGCCTCCTAATAAGCATCTCGCTTGCTGCTTTGGTGCGTACTCGCGCCTTTCCAGTTAGCGTGTCTGAGACCCAATGGTATACGCAAACAGAATCTGTCTTTATGTGTAGCACCTTGCTCTGCCACTGGAGAGCCAAATTGATGCCTTTCAATACGGCATCCAGTTCAGCCAAGTTGATATGTTGAGAGTCATCTTCAGGTCGCAGCCAACATGCATCTTCCAGCACAGTTTCACACATCTCCAAGGCTGCCCCAATTGCTAGGGAGCTAGCATCGACCCATACATTCAGCTCTTTGCCGTCCACACACCAATTTCCCTGTGCCGGATCGTTCTGCTGTGCAGATTTTAAGGTTTCGAACATCATACGATGTAGTACGGCGTCCCTTGCTTCATCATCCCAGCCCTTCGTTACCGAACTTACTCTCCTTCTGAGTATTCCGCAAGCCACACGAAGCCAACCGCGCACCGGAAAGTGCCCGACAAGTCGACCACAAGGGAAAAGATTGTTCGTCGCGTAACAATACTGGGAGCCTCCGGAATTGCATTTCCTCGCTTCCACCGCAGTTCATTGCGTTCCATCCTGACTGCCAATCCCAGCACCCGTGCACCGTCCTTCAACTGCTCCGGGTTCTTGCACTCCAACCCGAACTGCGCGAGGTGTTCTCTCACACGGGTCGCGGGCACCACGTCTTCATTGACAAAAATGTCATCAATGTAAGTAGATGCTGCGCGGCTTATAACTTCTTCCTGAGATAGTACTTCGCTGACAATTGCTCTCATTATTAAGGGAGCCACATTCAAACCAAACCCCAGACGGGTCAGACAGTATTTTTTCCCATCGATGTCCACAGTCTGGTATGGCCACAGTGTCTCATGGACCCGGACTTGTAGGTATGCTCTTCTGAGGTCCAGTAGAGACACGTTAGCACCTTTTTGTCTCCACTCACGCAGCTTAGCCGCACAAACATCTGCGTTGGCCGTAAATGCGTCTACGTAATGATTTAGCTCCCGGTAGTCCATTACCGGCCGCACTTTGGCTTTGTTCTGCTGTATCACAGCCATCAGGGGAATTAGACCTTTGGGGGTCCCAATTTATCCTCTGGGTATGGCACGAGCCAACCATTATCTATCCAGGTGTGGAGCTCCTGCGTGTATTCTTCACGAATTTCTGCTGTCACTGGGTACTCTGACACTCGATTATGAAGCCTTTCAGGGGGTGGTCCACAGACCATTTCCATGATGCGGTCCACGTTCGGTTTTGATGGTCAAAGGTAGCAGTGAAATCTGGTTCATCGATAGAAATGGCTGCGCATTTAATACTTTTCCTGGCGCCCAGCCGCACTTATCCTGTAGGCTTGACAACGACACCTCCTAGAGCTTTTATGGCGTCGATCCCTAGAAGCAAGTCAAATCCCAGTGGCTTGCCATGCACCACCAACACATCGACTCTGGCAGACACACCTTCATCAGTGGATACAGAGACCGTTCCAACACCGCAGCACGCATGGGACATTCCACCAATTGTGTTGACATTTACGTTTGTTTTTCTCCAAGACCGGCACCGGTCTGCATGTAAAATTGTCCTGGAGCATCCTGTATCAATAAGCGCCAAACATCGCGTCCCGTCAACATGGATGCTTATCACCGGGAGCGTCGTGTTCACATCTTGGTTGGGAAGGAGACTGGCGCTTATGCGTCCTCCCCTTGCTCGTTTCCCGAGCAGTTCCGAGCCCAGTGTCCACTCTCACCGCAACGGTAACACCGTGTTCCACGTTTTCGACAGTCCCTTGCAAGGTGGCCTTTAACATTGCATTTGAAACAGGTCAAATTAACAGGATTATTCTGGGCCCTGTTGTTGGGTGAGCGTGTGGCCGCAACCACATCCTGATTTTGTTCGCCAGTCGTCGTCAAAATTCTCGCTCTCGACATTAGCTCCCCCATGGTCAGGGCTTTGATGTTCGGCACCTGTTGAAGAGCAATTGAGATGGTGTCAGGGAATCCAGTGAAAAAAATTAATTTTGTGAGTCTCTCTGAGCTTTCTCCTGTGAATCCGGCCAATCCAACCAACTGCCTGATTTTGTTGGCGTACACATCCACACGTTCACCAGCCCATCTAACCATAGTTATTTTTCTATATGCTGCAAACGCGTCATCAGTAAATGCCTCCTTTAATCGAGCCTCAATCTGGTCTATTTTCTTTTGATCGTCCTCCTCCATTTCCATGTAGAGGGCCAGTGCATCGCCTTCCAGGTATAAAGGTAGCAGACTCGCTACGTCATCCACCTGCTGAAGTTGTGCGACAAGTCTCACTTTTTTCAGCCACGCTACAACGTCTCCCTCGCCAGAGAACGGCTTGATAATATCACTGCTTATCCGCACCTTCGCCATATTCGGGCCGAAATAGCTTGAAACAAAAATGTAGTAGGCAAAAAAAAAAAAATAAATAAATGTTCTGTCAGCAACAGTACAACTTCAAAATAGTCAATATCGCCCACCTCCAGAAGAGAGGAAATTCCTGTGCGTGATAACCGTGGTAAAAGAAGACACACTCCAATCGCCAGAAATACCCCCACACACAGTTTGCAGGACACTGCCGACTCGTCTCTAGCCTCCTGCTTTTATAGTGGCCGGGAATTATCCATTTGCATAATTACATGAGACAGAAACGTGATTTTCCGAGAGTTGCATGGGGTAAATGCTAATAAAAACCCCCGGACGCCATCTTGGAATTCTCTTTTTCCCCCCAACTGGTGACACAACAGACATACCCGAGGTAAGCTCTTTTTTCCCTCATTTTAGTTATTGCTGCTTCTGCTACACATAGTTATTTATTTATTCCGAATGCAAGTGTGTGTATTTGTTTCTGTTACATTCGGTTGTACCGAAAGCGTTCACATGAAAAACTAACGTTCTGACTACGACCGTCCTTAAAGACGCCTGTTCGATCGAAAATGACGTCATACATTCTAGTGTAATCGAGACATACCAAAACGTCAAAATATCGATAGTGAATGGGAGCCTTTTAAAATCCGTATTATTTAGATTCATCGGACTACTGTTCTCATCTTGAGTGATTTTCACAACTTTTCGGTCGATGTAACCTTCGACCTTCTTCAGGTGTATCTTGTCAAACTCGGGAATGTTTCTGTCGAACTCGGAAATGTGGGCGGAATTTCGAACGAAACCCTTTACTTACTTCACGGGGGGCAGAATGCTCTTGTTCCATCAGCCATGACTGGATAGAGGTCCTAAGTAATTAGCAATTGTATTTTTTCGGCCGCCTACACTCAAAATTGAACCTTCAACTATTAGGAGAATATCACTTTTACAATTGATTTTTCCATGTACTGCGCCACGGGTCCTTACGGACAAGATACACCTGAAGAAGGTCGGAGTTTACATCGACCGAAACGTTGTAAAAATCACACTCAAGATATGAACAGAAGTTCGATTAATCCAAACAATACGAATAACCAATCTCCATCTAAAAAATTCAGAAACGTCAAAGCTTTTTAAAAGTTTTCTAAAGCTTAAAAATTGCATTAAAAAAAGAAATGAAATTAACACGATTCCATTTATACAGAAACCAAACTTTATTCAATACTAGCGGGGGTACCCGGCGTTGCCCGAGTGTTTGTTTCCGGGACGGGGGGGGGAGTTTTAAAAAATGTTATGGTAGGTAAGTAGGAAGGATCAAACCCGGAGTCATTAGTAAAAGTAGGAAAATAAAGTATGAAAAAAAAACAAAAAAAAACAAACATCTGCAACGTTAACAGTTCGGCCACCAAGAAAAGTCCATTCCAGTTGTTTAGGAAAAAAAAAAAAAAAAAAAAAAACGACTACGGTAGGTCGGCGCGAACGTGAAAATATAATGTGAGTTGTCCAGCACGCTAACCACTACGCCACAGAGCACTGCAGCTTAGTTTAGTGATTTTAAATGACTCGACATGAAATAACTACGAAGCCAAATCGGTGTTCTCTTCTCAACTGTTCCTTGTGAACGATCCCCAAACGGTGTTAAGTGGTGGCAGGGGGAGGAGGAATTTATAAGAGAGAAAATATTTTACCACTTCCATTGATCTTAACCGATTTTGGCCGTGACTTCTCAGCAGAAAAAGTATAGAAATCTAAGATTATCGAGGAATTTGAGAAATAATAAGCCTATAACACACCTCAGATATTGTTCTGCCGTTTGTGCATATTATATTTGCATGAAATATCTTGATTTTTAATCCTATTAAGGTCAAAATCAGACGGGAAAAATGAGTTCATTTTATTTATATAGAAGATAGATAGAGAAGATTAATTGAAAACAGAATAGTTAGATTTGGCATTGTTGCTGCGTAAACTAAGTAAATATAACGGTGTTTCATGAATTCTGGAGTGTAAAATTAATTTATTTTGATTGCTAACAATCTAAAAGTATTATCTTCAGAGAAGTTATTAAAACAAATGAAACATGCATGCCCCCCCCCATGAGTGCACATTGAACGAGGAATAAAAACATGGCTGTTCAGCATTTAACCCCCCTCCCCATTTAGCCCTAAAAGTCCCCAGGGGACGTCAAATCCTGGTGCAAATAAACAAACAGTGCAGTTTTAGGCCTTAACATATGTAAATTTGAGTTCTGCACCATGCAAAAAAAGAAATGATTAAGTCTATCATTTGTCCCCCACCCATATTTAGCCCCAAAAGTCCCCAAAGCTTTAAGATATTTTAAATTTGAGTTTAGCACCATGCAAAACTGCTAAATAGACATACACAGAAAATTTTGGAGAAAAGTGGAGTGTTTTGATTAGCCCTGAAAGAGCCCCTGGGGCAAACCCAAAAGTTATCTCGAAGTATAGACAAACAAAATTATATAGAAATCAGTTAGTTACAACTTTTCAGAAATTTTTATAAAAATTCAAGGCATTTTTTTATAAGCACAAAAGTGTCAATTTTAGCCATAACCGGAGTTTTGCCGGAAAATTCGTTCTCTTACCTTTTTACTCATATCATGTTTAATGTTTGTGCAAAATTAACAAAAATTCCCAGACATAGTTATTGAGAAAAGTGCGGACGGACGAATGGACGAACGGATAAAGGTGAATTTACAGGCCCACTTTCCTTTTGTCTGGGGACAAAAAAAAAAACATGCAAAGTCACAGAAAAAAGATAATACTTTTGTCAGTTGCAAATATAAACATGTTTGTTGTATAGAAAACGATGTGTTTTTAACTTTTCAAACAGAGTACAATCAAATACTGCAATTATGAATTCAGGGAAGAAACAAACAATTTTCAAATAAAAAACAAATTCAAAACACGATAAATAACACTGGGCAACAATTTCCTTACTTTTTTAATCTTGTCTAGATTGTTGTAACTGATTTAGAATATTTTTGCCTAATCAGAAAATGGCATCCCTTTCTTTCAATCAGGTTAATATTTTTGTGTTAAGTTGATTTGAAAAAATAAATCAGATCTTGTGACAAAATCGATTACATTTTTGTGGCATTATCAACTGATGTTTGTCAACGCATATCATCCTAAATATGTTTTTAAGAGGAAAATTTGTTTTGCCAAAAACATATATTGATTTCCTGATAGAAACATCGATTACTGTAAACTGAATGGCATTGATAAAGGTAAGTACATGTAAATTGCATGCTGCTTCACCATTGTTCAGCCTGCAAGTCTTGAACTTTTGTTTGTTCGAACTTCTGGAATGCTCAATAACAGGTAGAATTCTATTCAGATTTCAACAGTAGTCAGCCATCATGACTGTGTGTCGGCGACTCTGATACTTGGTCTCTATCTTTTTCAAGTCATTTTGGAATCTCTTTCCCTGCTCGTCACTCATTGAACCTAGGTTATCAGGAAACCGGTCCATGTGTGAAAATAGGTATCGCATATTGACGCTCATGTGTCAGCCCAGGTTTTGGAAGCAGTTAACATGTTGTCGACAAGTTATGCGTAGTTTCTGGCCTTATTGTTGCCGAGAAGGTTCTTCACGACCAGTTCAACTTCACCGAGAAAGTTCTTCTCGCTCCGAGTTCCACTTCATTCATTGAGTTTTCGAACTCTGGATCTCTGATGAGCTGCCGCTTTCAAAATGCCAGCTTCATGATCAATCCTGGAAAAGCTTGGCACAAGTAAGTAAAGCAGTCACCGTCCTTGACCAGAGCTTGATTGAGCTGACCTTAATATGCAGTTGTGGGAAGAGTATTATGTCTCGATCCACCAGAGGGTCGTTGATGACCTCTATTTTTTTTTTTTTTGCAAGGAACCAACTCCGCACAGGTCAGCCCTCTTTTGTGTATGCTGAACATCAAGTTTTGGAAGATTTCGGGGTTTCATGACTTCAAACTGCACCGTTTTCGAAATAATAACCCAGAACTATCGGATATGAATACTTCTTGTCATTAAAATAATCATTTACAATCAAAACTATCCTTTGACATGGCATTTATCTCCACAAACTCCTTTTTAAAGTGCTCCACGTACATGTGAACAAAAACACAAAAGACATGTGGCCATAGCTCCAAAATTGGACCTGATTGAGCAAAGTTTTCTATTCAGCGCATCATCCTGAATCATCTGAAAAAATGGAGACAAATTTGTTGCCTACCAGTGTGTTTCAGAAAAAAATTAAAAGAAACAATAATTTAAACTTTTATATTGAAACAACAATAATACAAACAAGAAAGCTACGTTTCCTTTAAAAGTAAACAAGTAAGAAGTTGTAAAAAAAATAGAATCAATTAAATTCAAACAAATAATTTCAGTGCAAACAAACAAAAATATCACTAGTACAAAAATAAAATAAATCAAACGTATAAAAAAGTAGTTGGATAACTTAGTTGAATGTTTGCAATTTTCTTTTATGGTTTAACCTGTTCTTAGTAATATTATCATTTTTCTTAGCACAAAAATATTTAACAGAGAATTTAAAGTGCAAACACTTTTTTTTACAATAATAATGAGAGTCAACGTGAAAAAACTCATTAGAGAAACTCTATTAATCGTCTGAAAATAACAGTTCATTTTAAGTATTTTCAATCTCGTTAGGCAACATTTAGCACTAATCGCTAACCCTAACACTAACCCTAACCCTATTTAAATTGCAACAAACTCTTCACTTACATTTGTTATCTCCGTTTTGTCAGCTGATTTAGGACGAATCTGATGTCCAAAATCCAGGAATCATAGGCATTCAAGTTAAGAACCATATACTGATTTTGCTCTATCAGGTCAAGTTTTTTAAGCTATGGTCACGTGCAGTTCTTTACGTCTTGTTTTTGTGATGGTAAAATGTCATGTTTTCATCGAATAATTATTTTAATGACAAGAATATTTGGGTCCAATAGTTCCGGTTGATGATGTCGAAAAGAGATCAGTTTGATGTCATAAAACGTCAAAATCGTTAAAAACTAGTGTGGCATTACACGAAGAAGTACTGACCTGTGCGGGAAGAATTTATGCCTTGCAGAGAAAGGGACGCTATAAACGACCCTTTATTAGACAGACAGAACAATCTACCTACCACTGCACATCAAGCATGACTTAACCAGTTCACTAAGGCTCTGTAAATAGTAGTGACGACTTTACTTACGTATGCCAGGCTTTCCAGGATTAATCATGGACAAGTTGGAAGCTGTCATCTTTAATGGTACTCAAATCCAGCAGTTCATCAGAGATCCTGAGTTCGAAACTCAATGAACGAAGTTAAAGTGGAAGCGTGAAAGGCATTTGTTCTGGTAGTGAAGAACGTTTTTGGAAACATTGAGGCCAGAAACTATGCAGAACTTGTCAACAACCTGTTCATTTATTTCAGAAACCTGGACCCCAAGATGAGCGTCAAGACGCACTACTTATTTTCACATATGGCCCGTTTTCCTAAGAACGTGGTTTCAAGCATGACGGCCAAGACTTGAAAGAGATGGAGACCAGGTATCAAAGTCGCTGGCACGCAGTCATGATGGCCGTCTACTGTTAAAATCTGATTAGAGTCCTCTCTGTCATTGAGCATTCCAGGAGTTCGAAGAAATGGAAGTTGAAACCCGGAAGTTTGAACAATTGTGAAGCAACGTGCAATTTACGTGTATTTACATAACATAGATATAATTGTTTTAAAACGATTGTAATTCAAACGATTAGATAGGGCGAAAAAAGCTCGTTAAAATGATATATAAAGTAAAGGTAGAATAATGAGATATTTGAAAATACATCATTTTAAATCAAAATGAAAAATTCCATAAGAATCCACTTGTCAACCTAATAGTTCATTATACTACATAAAAAGTGATGTTTTATATTTAAAGTTTGGATTCCCGAAGTAGCATTTATGACTGGAGAATCCTTACTTGAAAGTGATATAAGCTGTGTCAATATTAACTTTACTGATTTTTGGGTGCTATCCGGTGGATAATTTGGTTTTATATACTACAAAGCTTACTAAACAATTCATATTAAATAGACCTTCGCGTCTATTCAAGCAGTTACATGATTTAGTTAATCTATTTATGTTATATTCATTTGTACTGTTCAGAATTTTACTATTGTGTTTGCTAATTATTTTTTTCAGATTGTCATTACAGATAAAGGGTGTCCAAAAAGTAACTGAAGGGTTTTGAACTTAAATAGATTCCTTATTTTTGATGATATATTTCTGTAATTTTAACACAATCTGGTTACGACATTGAGAATTTTTAAAAAAAATGCAAGTTTTGAACACTCTTTATTTATGAAAAATAGTCATTTTTAAATGTTGTCCATTTTCAGATTCGCATATTTGTGAACTTTCCAAAACATTATTCATGAAAGAATGCAAAATCTCTGGAATCACTAACCTACGAACTTTAAGGTATTGTAATTAGATTCGTAGGTAATATTGGTTATTTTAGGGAGTCTGGTTTTTATATACAATAGTAAGAAGAGTCTAAAATATAATAGGTCCTGTACTATCAGCGTAGGTCCAACCTCTGCCCCATCGAGTACTCGAGAGTCAAAACAATGATAAAATATTTTCTTGTCATAGTCATACTACTACTACTACTACTACTACTACTACTACTACTACTACTACTACTAATAATAATAATAATAATAATAATAATAATAATAATAATAATAATAATAATACATACGAAATCTGGACAAATTAAAATATCATATTTAAGCGTATTTTACGCGCGAGCAAAGCCGCCCTTCTGCCAGTGTTCAGTAATGGGACAAAAACTAAATCAAGGAGGTTGCTGGAACGCTGCTGAGATCATCATTTCCGACATGAGTAGTGAAGAGGAAGTCTTGTTCCTTGCATAGTCACCGGTCTTTTCCTAAGTAGACAGCAACGGTAGTGATAAAGAACGTCCCATATTCTATAGTTACTATTTAGTTAGTTCCCCACACGTGCAGATTTGTATAGCCAAATAAAAAAAGGATCAGCCGATTTTTACAAAGTAGGTATCCTGAAAGATTATATATAATCTACGTGATCAAACGATAGATTTATGAAATTAATTCCCATTTCAGTCACGTGAATTAAATTTGAGCTGAAAATAAAACACTCGACTCGGATTATTTTGTATCATATCAATAGGTGCCACTTTGTCAACGAAGCTTCAGCCCCTGTCCCATTGCCGCAATGTTGCATCTCTGGGCCTGGTTTAAAAGTATTTTAATGACGAACTCGTTGCACTTGTGCTCCCTGGATGTACTTATCCACGACAAACCCACTTAGCAACAAAATCACACCCCTTTACTGTTCTGGCAAGAAAGCTTTCTATTCTAATAGCTTCTTTGCTTGAACAGCTAGATATTGAAATTTCCTTCCTGCCTCCTGCTTCCCTGACTTTACTGATATGCAGAAGTTTAAATGTAATGTAAACCAACATCTTGCTAATCTTTCTTAAGCATGGTCCAAAATAGTAGCCATTTACATCCAAGTGGCGATATGCCTTGTTAGAGGTGAACGTGAGTAAAAAAAAAGTTATTTTTCCCATAACGAATAATATAATCATATATAATGATAATAAAAATCACACGCTAATCAGGCAGTGTCCAAAACCCAAAAACTTCTATCGAGCAAAAAAATTGTTTATTTTTATACTTCCGCCTTGGGCGCCCAACAAATTCTATTATTCTCGTATCGGAAGAGTTCCATGTTTGCGCACCATTGCTTTTGTACAGCGTGCAAATCCCTCTCCATGCCTTATCACAGTAACCCCGGAATTAGAAGTCTCTGATATTCTGTAGTCCTTATTTAGTTAGTTAATAACGAATACAAAGTAATACAGCAAGATAAAAAGCGGTTGTATTAAAAATAGAATTAGCAAGAGGTTTCTTGCGCTAGGTTAAAAATTTAAGTAGAGTAGAATTTTCCAGTTAGAATGCAGATAAGGTTACGGGAGTAACGTCACAGAAACAAGAAACGGATGGTCTTTTTGATGAGAATAGCTCTAGGCAAGGCATGAAACCACTAGGCGAAAGGAAATGAAAAATCTTACTTCAGCGTCAGTAATCTAGCCAACGACAAATGTTAGATTGATAAATTCCGATCCAGAAGACAGCAATTCTTTCCCCTTTTTCAGAAGTATGACTCATGGAATGCGAGGACTAAATGACAAAATACGGGAACCGATAGATAGAGGCTGATAAAAATGAACGCTCGCTTGCGACTGAAACAAGAGAGAATCCAATTGAGCTTCTTGATGGCTACTGCTTCCTACATTATTACATTATTATTATGTTTTATGCATATTAGTGATGGGACGATTTCAATATTTTTCCCGATTCCGATACAATTACCGATTCTGATTCTTTTGAAAACTCTTAATATTTATTAATTTTTTTTGTAATTTTCGGATTATCATAATATATAATGTATAGATTTAAATTTTACAGTTTAAAACCAATAAATATTCATTTTTATAGTTATTTTTATAATTAGTATCAGCAAGCGAAAATTAAGAATTACATAAAAACAAACAAACAAACAAAAAACAATAAAAGGGATTGTTTTTGACATCAGAAAATAGGCACCAATTCTTCTGATTCCAAAACCGATTACGATACTTTAATTTTTCCCAACAGATACAGAACGACTTATTTTTGCACACTAATTACATGCTGAACTTACATTTTAAAATGTTTTTTTCGCAGCTAGATATTTGCCCTTCTAGAGAATTTTGTTCCATACCCATTAAACTGACCCCATATCATATCTCATTGCTATCAGAAGTACATAAATACAGGAGGTGCTTTTCTTACATAAAACTACTCTGCTTTTTTTTACATGGGGGTCACCAATTATCAAGGCCCGAAGGCCACTCAGGGAAAAGGGTTATTGCGTGTACAGTAATCAATGAGATAGTATTGTAGTAATCATTAGTATTGGGGGTTTTGATAGAGTGTCTTACTTAAGGGGACGGTTTGTCAGAAGTTTGTTTATGTTGGACTTGAAGACGTCCAAGTTGTAGTCAGGTGGGAAACAAGCAAGCGGCAGAGAGTTCCACTGGCGTGCAGTTCTAAGAAAGAAATTTTGCTCATGGAATCTACGTTTGGATTTATGTACAGATAAAGAGTGGGGGAAATTATTGGCAGTAGTTTCAGCCAGACGAGTGTTTCTCGTGAAAGATTGGCAAGGGTTTTACGTTGTTGCTCTATAATAAATGGTTGAGTGTTTGTTGCGTCATCTCTAATAATGGATTAGAAGAGATGACGTGTTATATTATATATTTATGTTGTATCATAAAGGGAATCGTGTGTGAGTGACATGTATTTTAAGAACCTACCTCTGCTTCTTCGATGTTGGACCATCTGGAATTTCTCGTCCTGGAGGAAGACTTGATACCTGTTTTTGGATGAAGATTCAATCACTCCAAGACAAGGAATTAGTTTTATAGTTCATTTCACTTTTCCCAGATGTCCTGCAGAAGTTGGAAAGTGAAATCGGCCTGTGTGGGTTCTTCTTCTACACACGTCAGCGTTCGTCCCCTCCCTCTCCCAGTGAAGAGGAGGAGACAACGGGAAGCCGACCGTGGTCTTCTGAGTCCAAATCAAATCTCAACGATTCAGCTAACCTGATCACATGACTCACACGCAATCAAATCAGCTGATCTTTTATTTCCGGCCAACGTGTCTACACTATAACTCACCTCTCTCCTCTCTCTCTCTCTCTCTCTCTCTCTCTCTCTCTCTCTCTATCCATTCTCTAACAAGGGAGGACGAGGGATTGGAGCTAAAAAGAGCACCTGAAATGGAAATAGCGATAAAACAAAGACAGGCTTGCAACGTCTCTTCTGTGGGAGAGATGTTGCAGGGAAGAGAAAAGGGCATCCCCCACTAAACCACGAAGTCTATTTTGTACTCTGTCAAGGCAGGATAGGCTGTTTTTAGCAGATTCTGCCCAGATGATTTTACATGATTTAATCGCCGCATACTAATGTATATCCTTGGCAGAACTCGGATACAAGCGTACATTTTGCTCTTAAGGATTCAATCAGCCCCGGCTACGAAGTGTTTTAGGTGATCCACGAGGCGCAACTTTGTGTCACACGCACTTAAGATGTCACGCGAAAACATGCGCTTGACATGCAGGTTCAGAAAGGCATCTTGGAGAAGGTTGCAGGAGCACCATTACGTGGAGTACCTCCTCGTCGCCTACTCGCCCAGCGAGTTTATTCGGAAGTGCATCGCCCCCCAACAAACTAACCTGGAAATTTCTACGCAGTACATACAGCATGCAGTCTTCCCAAAATGGTCACCCATCTGGTACTAGCCAGGCTAATCGTTGCTTAACTTTGGTGATCTGGTGAGAACCGGTGTTTCAACGTGATTGTGCCGTATACAATGCATATTTATGTAAACTAACTAATGCAACTGTAATTTATGCATATATATGCAACTTGTAAAGCAAGAATAAAACTTCAATGTGATTTTTTTTAAAACCAATTACATTTGTCGATTATGAAATCCATATGATATCAGGTCAGTACTTAAGAGCGACCCGACTCTCCATAAAGATCCTGTACGGGTCAATTCCCCTACGGAGGGGAAAAAATCATGACTAATAACTGTGTGTATGAGATTCCATATAAATGTGGAAAACTAAAGAAAGGTGAGACATGTCGTCCACTAAAATTAAGGTTAGAAGAACATCGAAAAACCGTAATACGTGGACAGATTGATAAGTCTAGTATAGGTGATAATATATGGAGGGAAAAACGAAACCTTATGGAACGAAGTAAAAAATTGGAAACAGAAAAGAACGGTGAAGCGTGTAGAGAATGGAGACGACCGATGAGACGGGTCGGAAAAAAACTTGAACACCGGTCGTTTTCCGGTGTTATAAATTCAGCGCTAGTCTTGGACTCGGGAGATTTTAAGTTCATGACACTTCGAACAGGATTTATTTCTACAGGATTTACAGTAATGACGTCAGGAGAACGCGATGATGAACATTATTTGAAACTAGACCATCACAGGATAAATTTACACAAAGAAAACAACGAGCTTCGCGCTGGCAGGGAAAATGTGTCGAACCGGCCTCACACTAAAATACCGGACAGACCTGTGATCGAGCGTTGTTACACTGACAGGGACACATGAACCCGGTACAAACAAATGTGCGGTTTAATCGACCCCGTGAAAATACACGACGAGTTAAAAACGGTTTGCTTGAAAGAGGGCCCGGAGCTCTCAATATAGCCATGGAAGAACAGCTCTTACTGCAAGTACGACTCGTTGCGGTGGAAGGTCTACATCAAGAGGTGCATAGACATAGATTCCACAATATAAGATAGCAAGAAGGGGAGGGGCCCGCACAGTTTTTAGCGAAGCTTCGGTTCCAAGAGAGGTTTTCCAATTTTACTGTCCCGTGTTCTAAGATTGATGATACCCTTCTCTGGGATAAAACGATGAAACCTGCTTTCTGCCACACAGAGGACTATATCTCCCATTGCGGCAGAAATAGAATCGCCTTCAATCCCGATATGTTTCAATTTGCAGGCGACGAAGTATTTTTGAAATATGTGTTCTTCCGGTAATGAGAATGAAGGACAAGTAAAGAATCGGAATCAGTGATTGTATCGGAATCGGTAATTGTATCGGGATCGGAAAAAATATCGGAATCGTCCCATCATCAATATATATATATATATATATATATATATATATATATATATATATATATATATGTATGTATGTATGTGTGTGTGTGTGTGTGTGTGTGTGTGGTAATAACATGTTGTAATAAACAGTGATATAGAATGATAAGTAATTAATAAGATTGTATATCTAGAAACGAAATAATTTTAAGTCTTCTAAAATTCATACTAAAATTGTCTGTGGATAAAGTACTTGGAAAATGCAGTTGTAAGTTACACTCTTCTGGGGTTGAAGGTTCAATACTCAGCGCGGGTGACGCTAAAAATATATCTGCGAGTTACTGAGGATTTCTGATTGAACGAGAACATACAGATTAAATAAAGGGTTCCGTTCAAAATTCCGTACAGCAACTGAAAGATTCCCGAGTATGACAATATACATCGAAGAAGGTAGAGGTTTCATCTGCCGAAACATTGTGAAAATAACACTCGAGATGAGAACAGTAATCCGAAAAATCCAAATAATACGATGTTTATTAATTACGTTTATAGAAGTTGTTATTGAGAAGAAAAAGTGAATGGGAAATAGAAACATTGGCTAACACATCGCCACTGTGGCCACGATAAACTGATTCCACCGATGATTGAAAAGCACCTCAGCCTCCTGCAGTTACACTGAAGGTTTAGTTTTACTGTCCGGGAAATCCAGATTACGAATTCCATATCTTGGATCGGGGCATAAATACAAATTATCCCTTTAAGGATTTCTCTTCCGTTGATTGAAAACAGAAGAGGTATTACATTTATATCCAAGCAATTTGATTATTTTTGCCCAAGAAGGTGAGTTGAACGGGTTTCCTCCTAAAGAGGATGCTTCTAGGGAATATCAAATGCATAAGTCCACAGTCGCATGTATATCCTGTTCAAGAGGTGATACAGACCTTATGTTTTGCAGTTTTTGCAGAGGTATGTCGACGACCCCCTCCCTGCATACGGCGCCTAGTATTCCCACATGGTCGCCCATCTTTTATTGACAAGGCTCAACGTTTCTTAACTTTGGTGATCTATCGAGAACTGGTGTGTCAACCTGGTAATGCCGTGTTTCTTTCGTATATCAGACTGAGGTATGGTTCGGAAACGCTATTAATCCATAGGACATGGGAGTTTTAGTCAGGAGACGTCAACGTGAATTAATTGGCGCGTTTGGTTTAGCGGAGGTAAATGTAATTTCCCAAAACTTGAATTTAATACTCTTGGGAAACGGGCATTAATTTTCTAAGATTCCTGATTCGTTTTTCTAAGCTCTTTTTTTTTTCATTTTATTTTTGGTTTCGGTTTAACTGATGATTGTATGGAGTGTTGATATATTTAACTGTTTTTATTTTTATATTCTCGTGGACCCCAGGGAGTGATGCCATTCTTGCTGAGTGCGCGATCTTTGACAAAGTGATGAGGACTTTTCATCAATTACATTCATGGCTTGCCTATAAACGGATACATGAGAAGTACTTCCGGTGTAATTTCATACTTTTTTGTTCCTAAAATGCTCTACCTCCCTCTCTCTCTCCTTCTATCTATCTATCTATCTATCTATCTTTCTATCTATCTATCTATCTATCTATCTATCTATCTATCTATCTATCTCGAGAATGTATTTTCGGCGTTTTATTAAAAAATATTGTTCATTCTATAACTAAAAATCAACATTGCCTCGAAACAGCCGTAAACAAATGTAACACCTTTCAGTATGTTCTATATTTTGGAGCAATGTAAAACGTTGATTTTAATCGTCCAAATATCTATCTATCTATCTATCTATCTATCTATCTATCTATCGCGGACAAAAACAAAAATAAACATCTCTTTGCCGGTCAAATGTGCAGTTTCAAGCAAGGCAGTCCGACGTACCTTAAAAATAGGTTATTCATAATTTGGGGTTATTCGTAAAAGCTTAAGTTTTACTCATTTTTTTTTTTTTATCGAAAAATACAATTTTTTTTTTATAAGGGATAGAGAAATGTCCAAAATATGTTAACACCTACAATTCAGAAGCTATTACGTTTTAATAATAATTTTGATTCCGTTTATCAACATCTCCCTGGAGAGGGGTGGAATTCCTTTCCAGAGGATTTCCCTCAATCCCGGCTCCAAACCAGGAGCTTCAAAGATCAAGGGTTTTCCTAAGGATGTTGGTGGTACTTACAATAGCAGAGGTCTGAAGGCCACCTAAAACATAACAATAATAATAATAATAATAATAATAATAATAATAATAATAATAATAATAATAACTAGCGGGACCGGTGGAAATTTCACAGGGGACTCATTCATATGTAATATATTGATGTTGGCATTTCTGTATATGTTCAATGTAAATGGAAACACTCTGATATTATTGTAGCTTTTTTGGTAAAACTTAAAAAAGTATTTATCTAAGCTAACACAAACGCTCGGCAAAGCCCGGTCGTAAAGTACGCTTAAATATGATATTTTAATTTTTGCAGATTTCGCATATATTATTATAGTTAATGTTATATCGATTTTTATATATTAACTGCCTGAAAGTGCTCCCATTAAGCTCCTAGGGTTAACATTCACAGACAACATGAATTTGAACAAATACATTGAGGTAATTGACAAGGCCGCTGCAAGGAAGGTGGGGTTTCTCTACTATGCTAAAACACTACAAACATTTGAGAGCATTTTGTATTTCTATAGGGCCACGGTTTGTTCATTCATAGAAAATTGTTACCACACCTGGGTTGGTGCATCTGTTACTAGTCTTTCGCTCCTAGACAGGGTTCAAAAAAGAGTCGCCAACCTAATATGTCCTGAACTATCAACTAAGCCTCTGTCCACTACCGAAACGTCGCATCATTGTGCCTATTTTACAAGTATTTCAATAACAAGTGCTCTGAGGAAGTCCAAGCACTAGTACCAACTCGACGACAATATCCCCTACAAACTCGGCAAGCAGCAAAATCCCACCCTACATCGTAGAAATTCCTAGATGCCGTAAAATCTTCTACTCGAATAGCTTTTTTCCCTTGGACTGCTGCAGTTTGAAATCCCCCTTCCCGGGGCCTAAATCCCTGCTTCCCTGACTCTACTGACATGCAGAAATTCAATGTAATGTGAACAGGCATCTAGCTGCCTAATTCCATTATTAGTGTCCCTGAAAATTCGGCCCCAAGTAGACACTCACGACTAAGTTACTGCGTGCCTTGTTTGGAGTGCAATGACAATTATATATATATATATATATATATATATATATATATATATATATATATATATATATATATTATCTATCTATCTATATATATCTATAAAATGAAAGTGTCTGTCTGTGTGTGTGTCTGTCTGTGTACAGTTCCCTACGAAATAACTCTGTCAATTTTTAGTCTACAGACTCGAAATTTGATATACAGGGTACTGAGACTTGGAAAAATCGATGTGATCGGTTTTCGGCCAGAAATTTGGCTGTTAAGAGGTCAAAGTTCAACGATTTGACCTTTGAGAACTCTACCAAACTCCTCTAACAATTTGGAGTATAAACACTTGAAATTTTAGATAAAGAATTCTTGGACATGGATCCAACTTAATAACTCGATTTGAGCCCAAAACAATAAATTCTAAGGGGTCATAATAGGGGTAAAAGTTTAAAAAATTGACCTTTTTTTTTTTTTTTGCTGAACATACACCTCCAAATACCCGGGTAACACCGGGCACCCATGCTAGTATATCTATAAACGTGAACGTGTCTGTATGTTTGTGTGTGTGTCTGTCTGTGTGTCTGTGTACATTTTCCTTCGCAATAACTTTGTTAATTTTCAGTCTACAGACTCGCAATTTGATATACAGGGTCCTGAGATTTGGGAAAATTTATGTGATCGGTTTTCGGCCAGAAATTTATCTGTTCAACGATTTGACCTTTGAGAACTCTACCAAACTCCGCCGACAATTTTCGGTCTAAACACTTAAAATTTTAGATATAGGTTCCTTGGACATGGATCTAACTTAATAACTTCACTTGAGCCCAAAACAATAAATTTTAAGGAATCATAATAGGGGTCAAAGTTAAAAAGTTTACCGTGTTTTTTTCGTCATGTTTTTTATTGCTCAGCATACACCTCCAAACACCCGGGCAATGCCGGGAACCCATGCTAGTATATATATAAAAGTGAACATGTCTGTGTATCGGTGTGTCTGTGTGTGTGCGTGTACATTTCCCTACGCAATAACTCTGTCAATTTTAAGGCTACAGACTCGAAATTTGATATACAGGGTATTGAGATTTGGGAAAATCTTTGCGATCGGTTTTCGGCCAGAAATTTGGCTGTAAGTGGTCAAAGATCAATGATTTGACCCTTGAGACCTCTTCCAAACTCCTCCGCCAATTTTGGGTCTTAACACTTGAAACATTTTATATAGTTTCATTGGACATGGATCTAACTTAATAACTTGATGTGTGTCGAAAACAATGAATGTTAAGGGGTCATAGTAGGGGTCAAAATATAAAAAAATTGACCTCTGCAGTCTCTACCATTCAGTCTCTGAACATTTGAAAATTCACATAAAGGGCATTCAGAGATAGGGCAAGATTTTTAATCGGTTTGGATCGAAAATTTTTAGTTACCAATATATGTATATATGTATGTATGTATGTATGCCTAAAACTTTCGACAGAGGCGACGGATTTTTACAAGATCAGACGACAAATATCGAAAATTGGCTAAAAACATTAATATCTTCACCTTCAACTCGGCACTTTCTACAGGGGGGGGGTAGCTTTTTCGCCGATATTTTGAATGTCATCCGCTCCTTTTGATTGTCTAGCCTTAAATTAAACATGAGTCCCTTACGGTTTGGCGGTGGTCGTAACAGCAAAGACGTCATGTATTTCCCCGTTCTTTTCCTCCTTCCCGGTACGGATTCGAGCCTGTCTTCCTACTACCAATTTTTTTTTTCTTTTGCTCAACAGACACATCCAAACACCCGGGCAACGCTGGGCTGAAATGCTAGTATATATGTATAAAAGTGAAATTCTGTGGGTGTGTCTGTCTGTGTACATTTCCCCACGCATGAACGTCAATTTTAGTCTACAGACTCGAAATTTTATATACAGGATACTGAGATATGGGAAAATCTTTGTAATCGGTTTTCAAGGCGACGGGTTTTACAAAATCAGTATCATTTTAAAGTTCGACCCTTCAGACGACAAATATCGAAAATTTGGCTAAAAACATTGATATCTTCACCTTAAACTAGGCACTTTTCTACAGGAAGAGGTCTCTTTTTTCGCCAATATTTGTGAAAGTCATCCTCGTCTTTTGATTGTCTAGCCTAAATTAAAACCTACGTCATTTCCGGTTTGGCGGTGATCGTAACAGCGAAGGCGTCAGGTTTTTCCCCGTTCTTCCTAGCAGGATAGAGAGAGCCCACGTTCCCTGCAGCAGTCGCGGCAATGCCTTCGGGGTATATGTTCCAACTCATGTTCCCTGTGAACGTTAAGTAAAGGAGTTTGAACGAAGTACTTTCAGGTATTGTATCTTTACCCATAGCTATTGATGGTTGAAAAGGTTTCTTGTAATTATTGAAGGAAACAACCTTAGTCTTGGCAGCATTGAATGTTACCATCCATTTTGTCCCCATTCCACTACAAATTGGAGGTCTTATTTTTTTTTTTTTTTTTTTTTTAATTCAATTTTCACCCCAAACAAGGCACAGTGCCACTTTGAAGCAGGGGGCTACTATTAGGGAATTAATTAGCGGGGTCATTATAAAGGGAGAAGAGTAGAAAGATGTTTGTTAACATTACACTTGAACTTCTGCATATCATTGCAGTTGGGAAAGCAGAATCCCGGAAGGGAGTTCCAAAGACCCGCAGTTCTGGGGAAGAAACTATTGGAGTAAAAGGCTTTCTTGCACCTAGGGATCTCCACTGTAAAGGGATGAGACTTAGTAGCTTGTCGGGTTTGTCGGGGGTAGTTACGTCGGGGAGGTACAAGTGTTTGCAGTTCGTCAGAGCATTCACCATTAAAGTATTTGTAGAACAGGCAGAGGGATGCAACATCTCGTCGATGGGACAGAGGTTGAAGCCCAGATGACAGTTCAGGACCTATCAGGTTTGCGACTCTTTTTTGAACCCTGTCCAGGAGCGAGAGACAAGCAGCAGATGCACCAGCCCAGATGTGACAACAGTACTCCATACATGGGCGAATGGTTGCCTTATAGAGGTATAGGATACTGGCAGGCGTAAGTAGTTTTCTAGCACGGTAGAGGGAGCCAACCTTCCTTGCAGCAGCCTTGGCAATGCTCTCAATGTATCTATTCCAGTTCATATTCCCTGTAAACGTTAGGCCGAGGAGTTTAAAAGAAGTACTTTCAGGCAATGTGTTCTTGGCCATTGCTATTGGTGGTAGAGAAGGTTTCTTGTAGTTATTGAAGGAAACAAGCTTAGTCTTAGCAGCATTGAATGAGACCAACCATTTTTGTCCCCATTCCACTACGGATTGGAGGTCATCCTCTAGTGTTTCTGCCATTTTCTTGGATATGTGTTCATTTGTTTTCCCCTCATATCTGTTATAGAGAGTGGTGTCATCGGCAAATATACCCATCTCCGAAACAATATTATCAGGGAGGTCGTTTATGAATATCAGGAACAATAGAGGTCCAAGGATAGACCCCTGAGGCACTCCCGCATTTATGTCATATTGTTTGGATGTACGTCCGTCGAGGACAACTTTGATTTTTCTATTACTTAAGAAGGATTTAATTACGTTATGAATTCTTCCAGTGATTCCATATGATCTAATTTTCCTTAGAAGACCATCGTGCCATACCCTGTCAAAAGCCTTAGATATATCAAGGGCCACCGCTCTACCCTCCCCTGTTTTATCCAATGAACGGTATATACGTTCAGAAACTACAGTTAAGATATCTGCTGTTGAACGGGCTTGCCTGAATCCATATTGTTTGTCAGTCAAGAGTTTAGCAGCTGTTAGGTGCTGGACTAGGGCTTTATTAACTAAGGACTCAAATATTTTGGCGAAAAGCGGGAGGAGGCTAATGGGGCGATAATTTAGTGGGTCAGTTCTTTCACCAGAATTCTTGAAGACTGGTACCACAGAGGCGGTTTTCCAGCAGTCGGGAAAACAAGATTCGTTAAGGCATTTATTGTAAAGTTTGGACAGAACTGGAGCAACCTCGGCAGAGCATTTTTTTAATAGCACAGCCGGGATGAGATCTGGTCCACATGCTTTAGAGGTGTCTAGGTTTTTTTATAATAGCATGTACCTGAGAAGGGGTGATTTTCAAGTCGTCAAGTGTGGCGTCTGTTCGCAGAGGAAAATCAGGGAGTGAGTGGTGTACCGAGCTCAGTGTGGAGTTTGAGGCAAACCGACTGGCAAGCAGATTAGCCTTGTCAGTTGCCGTGCAAGCAACCTCATGATTGTTTGTTAGTGGGGGAATAATTGACTGTCCATTATTAACTACGCTGTTGTAGATTTTCCAAAAATCCCGGGTTCCTAATTTCTGTGCTTCGATGCGCTTTCTGGTGGTTTCAGAGTAATCTGACTTAGCTGTGTCTATCACTCTCTTACAATTATTTCTAGCTTCTATAAACTTCTGTTTATTTGAGCTGGACTTATGTCGGTTGAATCTGCGGAACGCATGCTGCCTTTGACAAATGGCAGCTGCACAAGCAGAAGTAAACCATTGGGGGGAGTGGGGCTTGCTATAGTATTTCCGTGCGGGAACATGTGCTTCAATAGCAGTTTTGAACCATTCAGTTGTCTCATTTGCACACTGTTCCGCTGGAAGAGTAAAGATATTTTGCCATGGGGCATCTCTGATGAGCTCCCTGATGGCTTCCCAATCAGCCTTTTTGTAATACCTCGTTGTTTTGAGTAGTGGGTCTTCAGTTTTAGGGCGAGAATTTAGGCTGATTTCTACCATTATCACAGCGTGATCAGCATTCCCGAGTGGGCTATGGGCATTTGTTGTACAGTCATTGGGAACTGTTGTCAGAAAGAGATCTAGAAGTGAGGCATGTTGATCGTGCTGGTCTGGGAAACGTGTCGGAAATGTAACCATCTGAGATAGGGAATGAGATATAGAGAAGCTATATGTGGCGCTACCAGCTACGTCTGTGTGATTTGAGAATCCTAGCCAGTTACTGTGGTGGACATTGAAGTCACCAAATACATGTATTTGTGCGCTAGTATCGAGGGAGAGTGCTATATCTATGCTGTCTGAGACTTTGTTTATTAGGGTACAGTCTTGGTTATCCCAGGGTTTCCGCAATTACCTTAGATATGTGTTCATTCGTTTTACCCTCGTGCCTATTATAGAGCGTGGTGACATCAGCAAATATACTCAGCTCAGAGACAATTTTATTAGTAAGATCATTTATGAATATCAGTAATAATAAAAGTCCAAGGATCGACCCTTGAGGTACACCCGCATTTTGTATTTTTTTGCCGCGTTCATCCCTTGCAACAATGTTCCAAAGTGTTCGCTTGAATTATTTATGCCGGTTGTGGAAGAACAATGTTGCATTTAAAAAAACTTTTTTTTTTTTTTTCAATTTGCAACGTATTAGCGTTGATTTCAATCGGCAAAAAGCAAGACGCAATTAATTCAATATGTATAATAAATGATTAGAAACTCAAACAAATGTGTTGAAGGGTAATAATAATAATAATAATAATAATAATAATAATAATAATAATAATAATGATAATGATAATAATAATAATAATAATATTGTTATTAATAATTCCTATGATAATAATAACAACAGCTGAAACAAAAATAACTGTAAATAAATATAATAAAGTGATAATAACAATATGATATAAATGCAGGTGTACTTCAGGAGTCTATCCTTGGATCATTATTATTCCTAATATTCAGAAATGACCGTACTGATAACATTGTTTCTGAGATGGGTATATTTGCTGATGACACAACGCTCTGTAACAGGCACGAGCGTAAAAACAAACACATATCTAAGGAAATGACAAAAAACTAGAAGAAGACCTCCAATCTGCAGTGGAATGGGGGCAAAAATAGATGGTTGCATTGAACGCTGCCAAGACTAAGCTTGTTTCCTTCAATAATTACAAGAAACCTTCTCAACCATCAACATCTATGACTAATAATAGATTACTACTTCTTTCAAACTCTTCGGCTTAACGTTTATAGGAAATATGAGTTGGAACAGATACCTTGAGAGCATTGCCAAGGCCGCCGCGAAGAAAGTGGGCTTTCTCTACCGTGCTAGAAAGCTACTTAAGCCTGAAAGTATCCTGTATCTCTACAGGGCCACCATTCTCCCATGTATGGAAGACTGTTGTCACATTTGGGCTGGCATCTCGCTCGTGGACAGTCTCTCACTACTGGATAGGGTTTAAAAAAGAGTCGCCAACCTGATAGGTCCTGAACTGTCATCTAAGCTTCAACCTCTGTCCCACCGACGAAATGTCGCATCCCTCTGTCTGTTCTACAAGCCCTTACATTAAAATATAATGGTAAATGCTCCGACGAATTACAAGCCCTTGTGCCCCATTCGAAGTAAATGTCATAAATAATGGATGTGTCTAACTGATGAACCCAAATAGGGGCGAAACTCGAGTCTTGAACTTCCGGTTCGTTGACTGTCATGACTCTCGTGGGCTGCGACGGTCTTTGGCTGTGGAATTTATTATATATAATCCCTCACATTCTGAAAACCCTATCATTAATTGCTCGCTAGGTTAGCATTGCTGGATGGCATCGTACTTTTGAGTTGAAACTCCGACTTGTGAGACATCTGCTTGGGGTTATTAGCTGGTTGGATGACAGCGTTCCTTTTTGAGACGAAGTAGGTCGATTTCACAGTTGGATTTCGGCGCGGTTTGCTTGATCTGTGTTAGTTAATAGAATTTCTTGTACGCGGGGCGTTTGCTCAGTTGACATAGTGCTTGCCTCGCATGCAAGAGGCTCGGGTTTCGAATCCTGAGTTCGGATATGTCTAACTGATGAGCCCAAATGAGGGCGAAACCCGAATCTTGGACTTCCGGTTCGTTGACTGTCATGGCTCTTGTGGGCTGCGACATTCTTTGTCTGTGGAATTTATTATATATAATCTCTCACATTCTGAAAACATATATATATATATATATATATATCACGTGCTCATTCACCACTGATTACATAATGAAATACTTATACCTTGCCGTTAATGCTTTCAAACAATCTGACATAACTTACATATTTAGTTCATGAGTCAAAGGTTTTTTAATTTCATTTTCATCGGAGACGCTTAACACATCGCTTATTATAGACACAAGCACGTGTTCAGCTTTTTATGAATTGCTTACGACAAAAGGAAATAAAAAAATGGACAATTTATTATGAATATCAATTAACTAATAATGAATTTATGTACTTAATAATAATAGTAATTATTATTATGTAATAATTAGTAAAGTAATTCTTTGTCTTGTAGTTCCTGATCAGTTCATTGCGCTCACTTCGACATGTGTTCGATTTTTATTATTTTACACGCAGGGTAACCCGACGTTGCCCGAGATTGAACGAGGATCAACGAATTTTCAACACTCTCAATACTGTTACGGAAATTGGTTAAATCACCCATATTTCAATCAAATTGATTGATTGCCTGCTTTAGTCAGTGACCCACCACAGTGCACCGGGATGATGCTTCATGTGCCTCTTTGCTATGACTTGGTCCATAATATAGTGTAGTCTACAGTGCACTATCGAGGACACACTATTGATTTTATAGAATTATTTTATGTAATGAGTTGAATTAATGTTTAAAATATAAAAGACAAGTTTTATGGTTTAATTGTGCTCTAAACCGAAACATTCATTTCGAACGTGCCCCTGTCTTATCAAAGAACTTACTACTTATTTTATACACTGGGCCTTTCTGCTTGTGCTGCGATAAAACTTCTCAAATGCACTTGTTATGTTAGGCTCCGTAAGGGTGTTAACTTTGGTCACATCGGAATTCTGTAATAGGATTTTTCAATTATTGATTTTCGATACTTATCGGAGACATACCGATATAAGACTATATGTAAGAACACTCCCAGACACATAAAGAACATTTGTGTGGAATTTCAATCTTCCCAACAGTTTCGGAGTTCATAGAGAACGAACTCACACAAAATCACACACATTCACACATACACAAACAAAGTATCATATCATATCTATCTATCTATCTATCTATCTATCTATTTATCCATCTATCTATTGCACTACCGATGCCAGATATTATGGGGCGCATAGGGATATCCGGTTTGTGAGTTTTGGGGAAGCCATATAATGATGGAATATTGGTGTGGTATTCAATGTATAAAGTCCAAGTTTTGTTGTTTTTTATAAGTTTTTTAAAAGACTTGTTGAAAGTCTGAATACTTCTATTTACTGTTGGTATATGTGTCTTTGTTTGCCAGCAATGTGGAAACTTTCTCCAGATATGTATATTTTTCCATTATTACTATACCTCACCTTTACCAGCTGGTGACATAATTATGTTGTTGTTATTCGTTAGGTGTTCCAAGGCATCTATGTATCCCTTTGGTAATATAGCTTCATCGGGTTGAATATCTGCAACTGAAATAATACCCCGTATGAAACCTTTTTTAAAATCTGTCTTCATTTTTATACTTCTTCAAAATCGTGTTGATGATAATATTCGAATGTATACCAGTTGCGAATATTAATCCAAAACTGAGGGCTTCAATTTCGATGTTTGGGAGTTCTCTAGCTGTAAAAGCGGGTCCTTTGATTTCAGGATTAATCGGGACATGCGTCTGCGGGACTTAACTTTGCAGATGTTTGAAATTCCATACTGAAATTGTAATTCGGTAAAACAGTCCCCTATTTTTGCAGTCTGTTGACTGTATAAGTTGGCAGACCTTATTTAGAGCTAAAGATGGTTATAAACGGTTTATGGTCAGTTTGCAATTAAAACACTCTTTTGATGGGATGTCTCCTAGCGGCTTCGGCTGCAGGGAGACAGGGTAGTACCAGTCATGGATTCGTCACTTGACACTCAGCCCAACAGGTGAGGGGCCGGAGACCGGCCCAGCACCTGTTGGACTGAGGTACACCGCCTGGGTAATACCTAGGAGGTCCACCCTCCCAGGCCTTGCCACCGGGCTTTCCGGTGGGGCAAGTTTATTGCTTGCTGCCTGAGGCGCCCCGACCGGGGAATGCCGACGGGGTTACTCAGGCAATTTTTAAAATTGCAGGAGTGCCCCTCCTTTAGGGGAGCCTGCGGGGTTCCCAATTTCCGGCCTTGTGCCACATTTTGCTGAGGTGGGCAGCAAATAAATATCTACATCAGGGCGTCCTATGGTTCTCCATTTGCTGTTTGAGATTAATTTTGTCAATTTATTTTCTAGTTTCAAACAATGGCGGATGTTGAATCTTTGAACTGATTTGTTTATATTTGTGAAATATTTGTTTATATTTGTTTATATTGTTTATATTTGTTTATATTGTTTATATTTGTTTATATTTGTTTATATTTGTGAAATATTTGTTTATATTTGTTTATATTGTTTATATTTGTGAAATATTCGTGTATATTTGTTTATATATGTTTATATTTGTTTATATTTGTGAAATATTTGTTTATATTTGTTTATATTTGTGAAATATTCGTGTATAGTTGTGTAATTCTGTTGTAGGTTGATAGATAATGTTCGGGCTCCATGGGATTAATAAGAGCTTTCTTGTTTTAAAAGATCCGTTGAAGAAAATAAGTATTTTTTTTTATATATAATCCGGGAAAATATGGTGTGAATATTTAAAATATTTAAATGTACTTTTGGGTATAATTTTTTCTTGTATACATTTAAGCAAAAAATTTCTCCTGTTTTGAGAGTTGGCAGCGATTAATATCTTTTTTCTATTATCGCAACTTTTGCTTAAAAGTTTGGTATATAAATATTATGTATTTACGCGCATAAAAGTATACCTATGGACACGCGTATTTCTGGCTTTTAGCCTTCGTCAGTATAGGTTAGGATCGATCGCATGACATCAGTATCCGCGTTCTGACACCGTACCGATGTACCAAAGTCAATTACCACTTTAATCCACCCTTTTATCGCTTATGATTTGTTGTTGGCGTTTTATTGTTGTTGTTTTTTATTTTTAGCAACATTAACAACTTCGAAACGCTGTTATTTTTATTTTTTTCCGCTACCTTAGCGTTTTTTTTAAAAGAGCTATAAGCTCTTTTTGTTATATATATATATATATATATATATATATATATATATATATATATGAATAGATCGCCCTTATCTTTTATGAGGCGTATTTATTTATTTACGTGCATAAAAAGTATACCCATGGACACGCGTGTTTCTGGCTTTTAGCCTTCGTCAGCACAGGTTACGATCGAACTCATGACACCAGCATCCCCATTCTGATACTGTACCAATGAACCACAGTTGTGCATTAAAGTGGTCATCGACTGTGGTACATCGTGTCTCCTCCCTATACGACCCATCCATATATCGATAATAAGCAAAGTGCCTTTTATATTTAAGTAATGATTCTGAATAACAATTTTATTTGTTCCTCATGGAGTATTTTCTTTTCCAAATTTGAAATTGAGATGATATATGTGTACACGTGTAGCTCTAATCCCGGCTAACCTGTATTATGTCGTCGACATGTGAAATTAAAAATCGGCGCTTCTTCGTCGTAACAGCGAAATTCAAGAACTGAAATATTGGATTTCAACTAAAATCAATGGAATCTACTTAATTGCCATGTCGGATTTAGTAACATATCGAAAAATTACGAAACAACGATTAGATAGAATATTAATTATTAATGAAAATTTGTCTAACAATTTTTTAAGTTTATACGCAAATAAATAGCATGGAGTCAAGGAAAGTAACTGGTGTCCGTCTTGTTACAATTAATGGCGAATATCACTGAATAATGGATTAGTCAAAGTATATGTTTTATGTAATAATGCAGGGCCATTTAATTAATTACAATAAAGTAGATAGTGGAAATTGAATTAAAAAGTAAGTAGTTGACATTATTTTTTAATGGAAATTCAATTCTTTCGACTTTCGGATTTCGTTCTTATAATATAGAAGCACCTCAACATCTTCACACCTTTACGCGAAACGATAATCTGATCTGATGCTAAGCATTCTCACTTGAAGTCTTAACTTTAATGTAAAATAACAACACTTTAATCAGAGTCTTTAAGGTTAATGTAACCAAATACTATAATCATACCACTTAACAAATTTAGCCATTTCCATTTTTAATATAATTCAGATAGACTATCACTTATAAGCTATTATATTTAGTATTTTATCCGTTGCGCTGCGAATTACATTATGTTCGAAATTCCGTACAGATTTCGAAATTTATAACGTAACCCCTTATTCAATCCAGTCCGTGTCGCAACAGACAAAAAATACAAAGGAATATTCAGTTCTAAATGACTGTCATATTCCAAATATTATGTAAATCGATCAAGTTGTTTTTTTAAATAAAGAAAATCATTATTAAACGATTTAAAGCGATTAATGTTAAATCGTTAACATTAAAAGACTAGACATCGCAAGTTTGAATAATTGTGGGGTTATCTGCTCTTGTTTTCTCAAGATGGCGATTGAAGAGTATTTAGTGTTGCTTACTCATAAATTTGGTTCGTTAAAAATAAAACTATTTGATCAATTTACGCGATGACATTTTTGTTCTGTGACGTGTAAGTACACCATAAAGATCCATCCGTATTTTTTTATAACGTTGGAATTGCGTCAAAGTATCTGAAAGCACATTTAAATCCTTAGTAAGCATGTACATATGATTGCCTTGAATAAAATGTTCAGTCATCAGTACGAGAGTTGAGAAGACAAATACAAATTACTTCATACTTCTACCCGGACATGACAGATGGAACACGAAGAATCTATGTTCGAAGTTCCGTTCAACATAGATTTTCCTGAATTCAACAAGGTACACTTGAAGAAGGTCGGAGATATTAGTATCGTATGGGTTAGACCTCTATATCATTAATTTTCTTAGCCAGTCTGAGAAATTGTCTTCCGATAAATAGGCTGTCACATAGCCTCCTTCCAGTCGAGTGACTGGACAGTGTAGGATTAAGTCTAAGTAGGATTAAGTGGTCTAGGTCCTGGGGGAATTTTCTTGCACTTTGGGCAGACTAGGCAGTTTATTTGTCTCCAACTGTGTTTGTTTACTGCAGTTCTGCAGTGTCTTGTTCTGATCTGGTTTGCAGCTACCCACTGCTTTCTACTATTTGTAGCAAAACCTGGGAGGCGCAAAGCAAGGTCTTCGATGATGTTCCCTCCTTTGGGAGAGTTCTTTCCATGTCTCAACTGGGTCGAATTTTTTTATTTTTGAATTGTAGAAAAGCTTTCGGGACTTGAGTCTGGAGGTATCTGTGGCATCTTTTAAAATTAGTTGGATTGGTAAGTCCATGGTGTCCTCCTCGACGTTTTAAATCTATTTTTAAGTTACCTCTTTCCTCCTTATGTTGGGTTGCGAGTGAGCTTGCTACTGGTAGTCATTGTGTTGGGGTTGACTTCAGTCATCTTGAGGTAATACGTATGGTTTCTCGGAGGTTTTTTTGTCAATTGGTCGGAGATAACATCGGCCGTAATGCTGTGATTTGCGATTTTAAACTACGATGAAAAGAATTACATTATCCTTTATGGTAACACCCAGAACGCAATCTCCCTTTTAAATATATTAAGCAGGGGTCCATCGATATATCTAAAAGAACACCTTATTAACCAAGAGACGGCCCCAAATGACTATCAAAACATTTCTTCTTATCCCAAATTCAGCCTAATTAAAATTATTAAAAATACAGAAAGATCTTTATGATGTATGTACAATTATGGAACGAAAATGTCATATTCCAAATATTATGTACATCGATCAAGTAGTTTTTTTTTAATAAAGAAAATCACTTTTAAAATATTTTAAGCGATTAATGTTAACTCGTTAACATTAAAAGAGAAGAAATCGCAAGTTTGAATTATTGTAGAGTTATCTGCTCTTGCTTTCTCAAGATGGCGATGCAAGAGTATTTATTTTTTTGCTTACTCATAACATTTGATTCGTTAAAAATAAAACTACTTGATCAATTTACGTGATTTTTCGAACATGACATTTTCGTTCCGTGACGTGTAGGTACTTCAAAAAGATCTTTCCGTATTTTTTTTTAAATAACGTTGGATTCTGGACTTGCACCAAAGTATCTTAAACAAACATTTAAATCCTTAGCAAGTTCGCACATATGATCACCTTGAATAAAATGGGTGTCCTGTAAAGCAGCACACAATTACTCCCTGACATTCTGAGTATCGGTTTTCAGGACAGGGATATTCAAACTAGTTTGCGTAAGTGCGATTATGACACCTTAGTGTGTAATCTTTAATGTTGGGGAGATTAATCCAAATCGGAATCGGAAAAAAATTGAATCTATTTCCGATGCCCAAAACAATTCTGTTGATTTTATTATTTAAAAAATAAATTGCTTTAAAGTTAATTCTCCATTATTGGTACTAATGATAAAATGATTTTAAATTACCAATAAAATTAAAATCGATCGATCGCACCCCGACACAAATGTATTTTTATCTGTGCCAAAATATATGTACATATTACACGGATTCTTAAAGTAATCCGGAAAAAAAAATACGGGCATTTAGCAGAGATGCCAAACGGCGAAAGGAAAACCTTCAAATATACAGTAAATAAATGATAACGAAGCTAATAAAAAGTTACTTTTATACATACCTTGCACATTTTAGTGTTTTAAAGTAGTTTAAAATGCTGTTTTTTTTTTAGATCTCAAATATTCGTTTTTATGAACTGTTTTGCAAACAAGATGTCGGTCTAGAGTATTCATTATGAGGATAAAAACGTACCGCCATACTGTTCGTTAAACAGCTCGTGAAAACCAAATATTTGAGATTTAAAACGAGCATTTAAAACTACTTAAAAAAACAAAACAAAAAAAAAATAACAAAAAAAAATAAGTACAAAAATAACTTTTATTCACTATGGAAACATTTATTGTAAAGTAAAAAATATATATCTAACTAAGAATATACAGGGTGTCCGTAAAGTTACTATACATGCTTGATTAAATAAACCTGTAAAAAAAATAAATATTAACTATTAATACAAATATAATACAATAAAACAATAAGACTGTATAGTAACTTTACGGATACCCTGTATATTTGAAATTTGGACCCTTTCTTCGTTTGTTGACTTAAATCCCTCAAAATACAACTCTATGGCTAAATATTTAGAGATTTTAAAAGAATTGCAATTGCTGACTGAATCGGCATCGAACATTTAGAAAAAAAAATCGGTTACTGTATCAGAATCGGGAAAAATATTAGAATTGTCCAATTAATAGTTATTTTCTCAACATGAGGGGGTTCGAGCTTTGATAGCCTGTCGCATTGACATTTCTTTGGTGATGAAATGATGCAGAGACGCACAACCGTTGCCCCACGGGAATGATCATTTTACATTTTAGATGCGATATTTTAGAAATTAAACTTATTTTTCTGAATTTTTGAGATGAGGATTTCTTAGTCGTATCATTTCGATTCTTCGGACTACTGTTCTCATTTTGAGTGTCATTTTTCACAACGTTTTGGTCGATGTAACCTCCGACCTTCTTCAGGTCTATCTTGTCGAACTCTGGAATCTTTCTGTCGAACCTGGGAATCTGTACGAAATTTCGAACGGAATACTTTATTTAATACAGGGGGGGGTAGTATGCTCTCATTCCGTCACAGCTGACTGGGGACAAGTCTTAAGTAATCCGCAATTGCAAATTCAGGTTTCGCTCGCACTGAGGATTAAAACTTCAATCTCCAAAAGAGTAACATCTGATGCAATTCTCTATCTCTATAAAAGCCAAGTACGGCCAAGGATGGAATACTGTTGCCATATCTGGGCAGGAGCTGCCAAAAACAGCCTATCATGCCTTGACAGAGTACAAAATAGACTTCGTGGTTTAGTGGGGGATGCCCTTTTCTCTACCCTGCAACCCCTCTCCCACAGAAGAGACGTTGCGAGCCTATCCTTGTTTTATCGTTATTTTCATGGCAGGTGCTCGTCTGAACTCCAATCCCTGGTCCCCCCTCGCCAATCTTTCACGAAAAACACCCGTCTAGCTGAATCCACTGTGAAAAATTTCCCCCATTCTATATCTGTGCCTAAATCAAAACGTGGATTTCATGAACAAAGCTTCTTTCTTAGAACTGCACGCCTGTGGAACTCTGTTCCGTCTGCCTGCTTCCCTCCGGACTACAACTTGGATGTCTTCAAGTCTAATGTTAACAAATTCCTAATGAACTGCCCCCCTAATTAAACACTTCATAAAATCTCCTCACTAACGTGATGTACTCACAATAACCCTTATCCCTGAGTGGCTTCCGGGCCTTGATAAGTGGTGATCACTGTGTAAAAAAAAAACAAAAAAAAAAAACATCTACAACTTAATTTTACCAAGTACTCTGTCCACAAATTGAAATCTTCTGGAGGTTGAAAGTTTAATCCTCAGTAATAATGTAATTGCAAATTACTCAGGAGTTGTAGCTAGTCATGGCTGACAAGACGAGAGCATGCTACCCTCAATGAACCCATGGCATGTCTTTGAAATATGTAACATCGTTGTTTTTTTAATGAATAATTTATATATTACCGAATAGCGCAACGGTTAGAAGCTCCGACTGTCATATGGACGATTTCGATCATAGCTTGAAGTAGTTGCTTGTCTAGTGAAACAGCGAAACAGTACTGTATGTGGATGACTATAATGCTCCCTATCTTGGGTTGAGCATATTAGGAAGTGATATACAAATTACCATTAGCGTATAAAGTGATGCTCTTTGGGTAAACAAATTGAGCTTAGGTATTTGGTCAATGTCAAAACATTGTTAATTCATTGCCCGCATAGCAGTGGCCGAATAACGCAACGGTTAGAAGCTCAAACTGTCATATGGGCGGTCGGGTTTCGATCCTGGCTTGAGATACTTGCTTGTCTAGCCGCACTGATGAGCTGTGAAACAGCGGAAAAGTACTGTATGTGGATGACTATATATATATAGGGGTCAAAGTTCAACGAGTTAACCATTGAGAACTCTACCAAACTTCTCCGCCAATTTTGGGTCTAAACTCTTAAAATTTTAGATGTAGGTTTCTTGGATATAGATCTAACTTAATAACTTTATTTGAGCCCAAAACAATAAATGTTAAGGGGTCATAATAGGGGTCAAAGTAAAAAAATTGACCTTTGCGGTCGCTACCAAATTACTCAGACAATTTCTGGTCTAAACATTTGAAATTTTACATAAAGGGTATTCAGAGATAGGGCAAGCTTTTTAATCCGTTTGGGTCGAAAATTTGAGCTACAAATATATAAATGTATGCATGTATGTTTGCATGTATGCCTAAAACTTTCGACAGAGGCGACGGATTTTCACAAGATCAGTATCGTTTTGAAGCTCGACCCTTCAGACAACAAATACCGAAAAATTCGCTAAAAACAGTAATGTCTTCCCCTTCGGCTGGGTCGCAATTTTCGAAAGTAATCCTCTCTTTTCGATTGTCTAGACTTAATTCAAACCTACGTCACTTCCAGCAAAAACGTCACGTTTTTTTTTTCTTTTTCACGTTCTTTTCCTCCTTCGCGGTACGGGTTTGAGCCTGCCTGCCTACTACCACTTTTTTTTTGTTGCTCAGCGCACACCTTCAAACACCCGGACAACGCCGGCACCCATGCTAGTATATATATATATATATATATATATATATATATATGCTAGTATATATATATATATATATATATATATATGTGTGTGTGTGTGTGTGTGTGTGTGTGTGTGTGTGTGTGTGTGTGTGTGTGTGTGTGTTTGTGTGTAGTAGCCTAATGGATATGGTCCTTGCTGATGGAGCCAGAGATGGCTTCTGTCGCCGGGTTCAAATCTATCGACTGGTGTTAATTGTTACACCCTGCACTGAAGATTCCCGAAAGGATGAAACACTAGTGTCTGTAGGTATTTGATAATTATTTTAGTAAATAATTATGTTAGCCCCCTTAAGAAACTCGTTTCTTATCGTTGAGCACTTTCAGTTGAATTAAACGTCGGTCAATTTAGATCTTATGCGCAGATCATCATATAATGACTATAAAACTCTGACTGACGTTAAAGACATTTGATGAAATAAATGTTTAAAATTCAAAAACATCTATCGCGCTTGTAGCCGAATGGATATGGTCCTTGCTAATGGAGCCAGAAATGGCTTCTGTCTCCGGGTTAAAATCTATCGACTGGTGTTAATCGTAGCACCCTGCATTGAAGATTCCCGAAACGATGAAACACTAGTGTCTGGAGGTATTTAATAATTATTATAGTAAACAATCTATTAATAATCATTATAGTAGACAATATATATATATATATATATATATATATATATATATATATATATATATATATATATATATATATAAAAGAGAAAGTGTCGGTGTGTGTATCTGTGTGTCTGTGTACATTTCCCTACGCAATAACTCTGTCAATTTTTAGTCTATAGACTCGAAATTTGATATACAGGTTACTGAGATTTGGGAAAATCGATGTGATTGGTTTTTGGCCAGAGATTTGGCGATTAAGGGGTCAAAGTTCAACGATTTGACCTTTGAGAACTCTACTAAACTCATCCGACAATTTTGGGTCTACGCACTTGAAATTTTAGATATAGGTTCCTTGGACATGGATCTAACATAATAACTTGATTTGAGCCCAAAACAATAAATTTTAAGGGGTCATAATAGAGTTCAAAGTTTTAAAAAATTGACCTCTTCGGCCTCTTTCAAATTACTCAGACAATTTTTGGTCTAAATATTTGAAATTTTACATAAAGGGTATTCAGAGATAGGGCAAGCTTTTTCATCAGGTTGGGTCGAAAATTTTAGTTACCAATATATAAATGTATGTATGCATGTCTGTTTGCATATCTGCCTTAAACTTTCAATAGAGGTGACGGATTTTACCAAGATCAGTATCGTTTAAAGTTCGACCTTTCATACGACAAATATCGAAAAATTGGCTAAAAACATTAATATCTTCCCTTCAACTAGGCACTTTTCTACAGGGGGGGTCACTTTTTTCGCCGATATTTTGAAAGTTATCCTCTCCTTTAGATTATCTAGCCTTAATTTTAAAAAATGTCGCTTCCGGTGTGACAGTGGTCGTAACAGCATAAACGTTAGGTTTTACCCCGTTTTTTTTTCTCCTTTACTCAACATACACATCCAAACGCCTGGGCAACGCCGGGCTGAAATGCTATATATGTATATATATATATATGTATATATATATATAATGTGTGTGTGTGTGATTATAATCTATTATATCTATAAAAATGAACGTGTCTGTGTGCCTGTGTGTCTGTCTGCCTGTATGTCTGTGTACATTTTCCTTCGCAATAACTCTGTTAATTTTTAGTCTAAAGACTCGAAATTTAATATACAGGTTACTGAGATTTGGGAAAATATACGTGATCGAACATCGGCATGAAATGTGGCTGTTAAGGGGTCAAAGTTCAACAATTTGACCTTTGAGAACTCTACTAAACTCATCCGACAATTTTTAGTTTAAACACTTAAAACTTTAGATATAGGTTCCTTGGACATGGATCTAACTTAATAACACAATTTGAACCCAAAACAATAAATTTTAAGGGGCCATAATAGAGTTCAAAGTTTTAAAAAATTGACCGTTTTTGTTTCTATCTGCTTTTTATTATTTTTTTTTTTTTGGCTCAGCATACACCCCCAAGCCCCCGGGCAACTCCGGGCACCCATGCAAGTATATCTATATATCTATAAAAGTGAAAGTGTCTGTCTGAGCTCTCTACCAAATTACTAAAGACAATTCCAGTCTAAACATTTGAAATTTTACATAAAGGGTATTCAGAGATAGGGAAAACTTTTTAATCCGTTTGAGTCGAAAATTTAGGCTACAAATATATAAATGTATGCATGTATGTTTGCATGTCTGCCTAAAACCTTCGACAGAGGCGACGGATTTTACCAAGATCAGTATCGTTTTAACGCTCGACCCTTAAAAATAATAATAACGAACAAGATAAATGCAACTGTAGACACCGCACACTTTGTCCAGTTCAAAATAGATGTCTAACAAAAAGCGTAGTTTATCAAGCAACAATATTTGCGAAAGAAAACCCGAATAACAAGAAATATTACGTAGGCATGACTTTCTTAGATTTCAAAACCCGATACTATTACCACAAAAGTACATTCAAAAATAAAAAACACCGTATAAAAACAACACTATATATATATATATATATATATATATATATATATATATATATCATTCTTTATTTAAATACAGTCATATCTTGCTACGATGTGCAGACCGTTTCAATTATATTCGATTTCATCAGGCAATAAAAATAAAAATACAAAAATTAAAAAGTAGCAAGATATGACTGTATTTAAATAAAGAATTATATATATATATATATATGTGTATATATGTGTGTGTGTATGTGTGTGTATGTATGTGTGTATGTATGTGTGTGTGTGTTTCCCCAAAATTTCTGGCCTTGATGGAAGTGAGACTAAAACTTGTTACTATAATTTCAACTGGTCTGAAATAACAGCAAGAGGAGACTTGATTCCAAATATTACTCATACATTAAATCTTCCCTCTTTTGGAAATAGAGTACGATTATGAATATCTAAAATATCAAATAAACCTTATACAGTGTGATATTTTCTGTATGTATGAAAACTTATTGCTTTAAATAAAACAACATATTATCATGGTTAGTCATAAATTGCAAAAAAGCGTGTTCATGTTAGTTAAAAACATGTGAAAATAGGGAGAAATGTACTTTTGTGGTCATAATATCGTACATTCAACAATAAAATCACCGTATGAAAACAACGCTAGCAAGTAAATACTGGGAACTCAAGGAAAGCGGACATTCGCCGGTAGTCGAATTGAAAATAATAAACAAGCTACCACGTGTAGGAACCTAGACGATCCATGTAAATTATGCCTTCATGAAAAACTTGCTATTCTGTACTTTAAAGAACCCCAACATCTATTAAACTGTAGAAGAGAAATAGCAAACAACTGTGTTCACAAGTAAAATTTACTCTAGGATAGCGATACAAAATAGTTTTAAAACTAACAAAATCATTAGCAACTAAACAAATAAACAATTTAAATAAACATGAATATACATAAACGATCACACATATATGTATGTATACATATATGTATGTATGTGTGCATATATGTATGTACATATATATATATTTATATATAAACTAACATAAAAAATATATATATGTATATATATGTGTGCATATATATATGTACATATATATATATATACTTATATATAAACTAACATAAAAAACAGTAACCTAGATTTAAAACAGATAAAAAAAAACTGGATATCCAGGCTAAATAGAGCACACACAAAGAAACAGGTCAACCAGAGGTCAAATAGGCTTTTGTCCGATAAGTGCATGCTCATTGGCTGATAGGAAGGGCGTGGTGGATACTAGAAAGCTGATTGGCCAACTAAAATCTCAATAGAAGATGCGTATATAAAAACGACAAACAACCACAAAATTCGCACATAAGTCTGAAGAGTCCTAGAGTGGATGAAACGCGGAATATTCAGTGTATCTTAATCGCCATATATATTTTATAGCTTACTAACTAGCTCTACCTACGTATTGAGCACTTTTGAAGTAAATACTTAAAGTTTACGCATAAATGCATAATTTCGTATATTAATTTTATGTGAGTAAATTTAGTAGTTATATATATATATATATATATATATATATATATATATATATATATATATATATATATATATATATATATATATACTTGAAAAAAAATCACAGGGAGAAAGATAACATCATATTTGTATATTTTTTTCGAATATTACAACCAGACAATTTAATAAAAAAAAATATTCCCCAACACCGGTTGTGAATTCATTAAAAGCACGATGAGACCGTACACACTGCTTGATACAGTTAATAACAGATAGAAAATGTGTTGAGTTACGTATTAACCCTGTATTTTTTTCAACTTATCTGATGAGATGTTTACCACGAAAAATTTTAAATAACATAAAATTTAAAATTGTCTGGTTGATGTCGAAACAATTGTACTATATAATGTTATATGTCAAGCCATGCCATATGCTACTGGCACCATGTAACCCAGTACTACCTGCCTCATGGTCGGGTCACCGGCGACTTAACTGGTTCCCCCGCCAGACTTGTTTGGTGAGGAGGGCGGCTAGTCTCCCTGAAGGATTAAAAACAAGACCTTTCAAAGGGCAAATGAACCCTTTTTCGGGGTCAACAGCCAACTAGCACCGTGTATATTTGTGTGTATGTGTATATGTGTTGGGGTGGAGAGGGCTCCCGTAAGCCGTGGTGAAGGCAACCTTTCTAGGAGAAGCAAATCTCTGATTTAAAAAACCATAAAGCGGGAGACCAGTACCCGCATTAAGCTGGTCTGCAGTTTAATTTGTTGCTGGCTATCTTGCTCTTGCTTGTTTCTGGATCTCAACATTTTGAACCGAGAGATAGATTTAACTGTCGTACAAAGCTAAGACTCTGTAACATCATCTTTGTATAGATACTCCCTGAGACATTTGGACTCATGGACTTTAAGTGTCCGAGGGAGTGACACTCGTCTGGCAAGACGTTGCATATGATGTTATCTTTCTCCTTGTTGTTTTGGTTTTTGCAACTATATATGAATGCTCGATTACAGAAATGTTAATCATGTTGTTTAATATTTGAGTCAATTTACATGGCTTAAATTTTTATTGACATATGTACATTGCCATTGGCTAATAGATTTTAATGTATTAAACCTTTGGGAAAATGTCATCTAATATATATATATATATATATATATATATATATATATATATATATATATATATATATATATATATATATATACCAGGGGTTCACCATTTATTAAAACTCAAAGATCACTAGAGGGTAAGGATTACTGAGTGTCGTGGGATGGTGAGATAATACCGTGATTATCGGTAATAGTTGAACTTGGGTTTGATTGTTTAAGAGTACAGCTCAACCAGATCTTATTTACATTAGAATTATTGTTATAATCAGATGGGAAACAGTCCCGAGATATTGCGTTTCACAGACGGGTAGTTCTAGGAACATAACTTTTTTCATTGAACCTTCGTTTAATTTAAAAAAAAGAAGAAAATTGTTACAGTTTTTGTAGCTAGACGAATGTCCACTGCGAATGATCTGCTAGGAAAAACCATGGATAGAAACTCGGTTGAGATGCTATGAAAATAAGGATGGAGTAGAGATATACTCGCTATGATTCTTTTATAAGAAAAGCTAATTAAGTAGGAAAACAAGGCTTCCCTCATTAGATTTCAAAAGCTGTTTTAGACTCTGTCAAGGCAGGAAAGGGTATTCTTAGCAGCTTCTTTTCCGGATGTGGCAACAGTACTCCATGTTGGGCCGTATTCGGTTCTTATATTTGTAGATGATTGATACCTTCTGGAGCGGTAGAATGATCCAACCATTTTCTCAGCAACCTTGGCAACGGATCTGGTATACGAGTTTACCATATCAGGTACAAAGCAGTGTGCTTCCTTAAGATGAGAGACATGAATTTTAGTGAAGATCGGAGCGCTTTTTGAGAAGCAGACGTGATATCTTGTTCCACAGTTGGGATCTTCTAAGAAAGAAACTTTGTTCATGGAAGTTCCGTTTAGTTTTTGATAGAGAGAGAGAGAGAGAGAGAGAGAGAGAGAGAGAGAGAGAGAGAGAGGTAAGGAATGTCTTTTCTATGGCGGTAGGCAGACGAGTTATTGCTGTGAATGTTTTACGGGAGGTAGACCAAGAATTAGAGCTGAGTCGAGCACCTACCACAAACATAACAGTACAGAGAGGTTAGCAACATCTTTTCACATGAAACAGGCTGTGATGACGAGAATAAATGGCATTTACTTTCTTCCCGCCACGAGAAGATGTAACACAAGGGTAGAAGATGGGAGTTGAAAATTCAGCGCCTAAGAGGCAGAACACTCCGTCCTATAAAAATACCTGAGAAGCCCTGTCGGCATTCACTAGTAAGGTTGTTCCATACGATTGGCAATAAAGTGATCTCTTTTCAAAGAGAAAAGATAAAGCCTAAGACCTTCTAGGACTGCACAGAACAATATATATCGACCCGACAGAAAAAGGCCACCCTTCTCAAAAAGGCGAATAATCTGTTGGACTGATACTCGACAATATATCCTCGACATTATATGAAAATCACGGAGATAATCTTCCGCCAGAGGCTGTAGGAATGAGAAGGAATCATCCCCACTGGATTACCAAAACGACTTTGTACTTTGTAACCTCCCCAATACTCCATATTCGGACGAATCTGAGTCACTGTATTGCGGTTGTGTGTGCATTCTCTTTTGTGTATACGGGCAAACCATCTATGTAGATAGACATAGGCATACTATTTCATACATAAATATATTGATAAAGGCGTCTGGGTATGTCTGTTTGACATATGTGCTGTGTCGTGCTCGTCCCCCTCCTCTCTCGGCATATGTTTACGTCAAATCGCTGATGCGTACCACGTGGCTGTCTGACACAAAGTGGTCGCCCATCGAAACTTCTTTTTTCGGTGTACCAGTGTAGCGAGGCAGGCACGGTGGGTGTCGTCGTTACCATTATTATATTCCCACCGGAAAAATATTCCGTCTGAGAAAACTTTTTCATGCCATATGTCGCCAAGTCTTGAATTATTTCCAGGAAGTGTTTTCGTTCTCTCTCTCTCTCTCTCTCTCTCTCTCTTTCTTTCTCCTTTTCTCTTTTTCTTTCTCTCTCTCTATCTCTCCTTCTCTCTCTCACACACACACACACACACACTCTCTCTCTCTCTTTCTCTCTCTCTCTTTCTTTCTCCTTTTCTCTTTTTCTTTCTCTCTCTCTATCTCTCCCCCCTCTCTCTCACACACACGCACACACACACACACACACACACACACACTCTCTCTCTCTATTTCTCTCTGTCTCGTTTTTTTTTATTTCTTTTTATAATTTTTATTATAAAACGACTTTTAACTTTTTTGCAGTGATCATGAATACCAAAAAAAAAAAGAAAACAAAGAAAAAAAAAGAAAAAAAAGATAAACTAATCTTCAGTGTTTTTACTATAATGAAGTGTGTATGTGTTTGTGTATGTGCATGTGTTCGTATGTGTGCATCTGTGTGTATGCGTGTATATGAATGTGTGTATATATGTGTGTGGGGCGTGTGTACATTGGTGGGAAGGCTGTTGTCTAAGTTTTCGGTTCAGGGTAGTTTACATTCCAAGAATTAAGTTTTCCCTTTTTGCTTTTTGTTCATTGTCTGCGAGTGGCGTTATGTTTATCGGTGCGCATTGTAGAACAGGCTGAAACGAGTTCAAGCCCCGCCGAATCCGTTAATAAAACGATAACGCCAAAGCCAACAGGGTTTAGGTTACTGGTGGAATTGCTTGTTTGCTATTGACTGAGGCATGCTTCTTGTCTTTGAAGTTAAAGAAAGCCCATCCTCCTAGGTTTTACCTTCTTCCTTTGGGAAGGATTTAGATTATTGCTAATCGCCTGAGGCCCTAGTAGCGGAGAATGTTGCCAGTCATTTTTGTGCAGGCTAGATTGCGCTTCCTCTAGGACGCGCGGGTTCGGTGCAAAATAACACCGTTGTACAGACAAATAGATTTGCTTAGCAAATCAGTCACTGATATTATCTAGCCAAGCTAGATGAGGGTAAACTACAATTCGTTAGATTTGTAAAAATCGAAAACTTTCTCATTAATAATAAATCCAACAATGTCTAAGGAGTAGTCGCTGTTGTTGGGAATTTACTTTTATTAAGAAAGTTTCCAATTTGACAAATCTAAAGAAATTGTAGTTAATAGATTTCCTGTTTATCTTCGTCTACCTTGGCTAAGTAACAAATCTCTTTGTTTATACAACGGTGTAATTTTGCATCGAACCCACGCGTTGTTTTTTCAACCAAACATATGTTGTCCATTTGCAGAGATGTTCTCCCCCCACCATAATAATTCTATTATTAATTTATTCAAATTATGTTGCAGCGCGTACTATGTTGGGTGAACATCACAAAGCTTGGATTTTCGTTTAAAACAACACGTACCATCAAAGATTCGTTATGCACATTTTTCATTTTCGGATATTTCAATTAAAAATCAAATATAAACAGGTAAAATTATAAAAGAATAAAAAACCAATCAAATGTGGTATAGTTTAAATTAATTTTAGCTTAAATTTGCAACTTTTGAAAAAATTACAAGTGCGGACTTTCTTTGTTTCCGCCTGTATATATATATATATATATATATATATATAAAGTTTTAAACTATTTCTGCACACCCACACCTCTTTTTCATAAGTTTTATACTTTCATGCTTTGATAAATAAAGTCCATTTTTTTGGCTCTTTTTTTTACCATGCTAGTATATATACACACGCGCGCACGCGCATACATACATATATATATATATATATATATATATATATATATATATATATATATATATATATATATATATATAATCAGATCTAACAACCAAGAGTCATTTTCAGTACTTTGGCTGAGATCGTCACAAAAATTTTCCTCGTTCTGTTTTTATTGCGATCGGTTTGTTTCTGCAAGATCTGAATTTTGTAAGGAAAGAAATTCATATCATCGTTAAGAATCCTCATAACTAATGTTCTCGAAATGTCAGTGTTTTGTAAGAGACGACGTGTTGATTTTCTAACGCATTTCTCAAGGCGTTCCTGGTAAATCTGAATAGTATCAGAAATTTTGTCTGGACGAGGTCGACTACTGTAGCTTTTTAGGGCATCTGCCACAGTTTCTATCTACCTATATTTTGTCATCGAACGTTTAATGACTCTTCTATCAAATACATTATTCTAGCCAAAATCTTTCCTGCATTGTCAGTGTGTTGGAACTGATTTTGTGGCAAAGTACGCCTCGATGATTTTTATTCGCTGCTGCTTGATATAGCGTCCAGTTGAATCCATATTAGTACCAAAAGAATCTCCTGTGACTGCTGTCTACGCCACCTAAAAATATGCAAAGTATTGTATAAAATCACTTTGGGATGAAAAAAAAAAACAGGAAATGTTTTCGTGACTATCCTCTAAACAGCTTATTTATTTTTCGTATACAGTAAATATAAAGTACGGGATAGTAATGTTTAATAATCCATTCTCATTAGATAATCAAAGTTATGCCTAATTCCGCCACGTTTCTGTTAAATGGGTTACCCTTTGGGAATACCAGGCGCTGTCTGTGGGAAAACTATGTCTCAAAATTGGCATCCCCCACTAAGCCACGAAGTCTATTTTGTACTCTGTCAAGGCAGGATAGGCTGTTTTTAGCAGCTCCTGCCCAGATATGGCAGCAGTATTCCATCCTTGGACGTACTTGGCTTTTATATAGATAGAGAATTGCATCAGTAGTGAGATATCTTCTGGAGCGGTAGAAGGATTCCACCATCTTTCCAGCGACCTTGGCAACAGACTTGATGTACGTGTTCCATTTCAGATCAGGAGTAAATGTCAAACCCATAAGTTTGTCAAAACACGGGGCCTCATCCAGACGAGAGCCATCCATCACAATTGATGCCAGCTGGGGATCAGAGCGTTGATGATGTAAGGATAGGAGTTTGGTTTTGGATGCATTAAAGATAACCAGCCACATCTTCCCCCACTGAACCACGCGCTCGAGATCAGAGGAGAGAGAATAAGAGAGAACTTTGTCATTTACAGCCTTTGATGGGTTGCCGTAGATGGTCGTGTCATCAGCATAGATGTCAACGAATGATTTAAGTATGTGTTTAGGGAGGTCATTGATGTAGATCAGGAAGAGAGTTGGGCCCAGGATTGACCCTCGAGGGACTCCAGCATTTATATTGCAGGCCTCCGATTTTTGTTCATCTACCACTACTCTTATGAGCCTATCGGAGAGAAATGATTTAATGATTGAGAAAACATTTCCAGTTATACCGTAGCTGGAAATCTTGTGAAGTAGACCCTTATGCCATACCTTGTCGAAGGCCTTTGATATGTCAAGAGCAATTGCCCTAGAAAAGAAGCCTTTGTCAAGAGATTCACTAATCCTGTGGGATATAACCGTCAGCACACCTGCGGTAGATCTTGCAGAGCGGAAACCATATTGTGTGTCACAAAGAAGGTTATTTCTGCTGAGGTGGTTGACTATTTCTCTATTTAATATGGATTCCAGCAACTTACTCATAACACACAGGAGACTTATTGGTCTGTACTGAGAGGGAGATGACTTATCACCTGAATTCTTAAATACAGGGCAAACTGATGAGGTCTTCCAGGGAGTCGGAAAGCACTTCTCCTTAAGGCAGCGCTTAAATAGTTTCGTAAGTATGGGAGCAAGTTCTGGTTGAAGCTTTTTTAACACTATAATTGGGATGCCATCAGGGCCAGTTGCTTTACTGGAATCTAGGTTCTTGATTAGCTTGGCGACCTCATGCACGGATATTTGTATGTTACCTAGCTTGTTCTGTGTTATAGGAGGAAATATGGGGAGTTGATGGCCTTCGTCGCATAGGGTAGAATTAGCTGCAAAGTTCTTTGCAAATAGTTTGGCCTTGTCTGACGCTGACGAGATAACCTCTGGTCCATTGATAATGGTTGGGATAGAACGCACACTTCTGTTCAGGATGCTATTTGTTATTTGCCTAAATTGGTGGGAACCAAGCCGCTGATCAGCTACCTTGGATTTAACAGACTGGGCATATAGCTCTCTTGCATTTTTTATTACTCTTTTACAGTGGTTGCTGGCAGTCCTGAAAGCAGCTTTAGTCTCAGTTCATCTATTACGTTGGTAGCTATGGAAAAAGTGATTTCTGTGCGCGATAGCAGCAGCACATTTTGGGGAGAACCATGGCTGGCTGTTAGGTTTTTGTTGGAATTTTTTAGATGGTATGAATTGGTCTATGCCTACAATTAACCATTCGGTCAGATCTGATACTATAGAGGACATTTCCTTTTTAAACATGGAGTGCAGAGGTAAATCAGATATGAATGTACGGAAGCTATCCCAGTCCGCCATAGAGTATCGGTATACAGTACGGTGGAGGGGTACGTCTGGGGGCTTCTTACATTTCGTTTTTATCTTAAATGATACGACAGAGTGGTCGGAGGATCCTAGAGGAGAATGAAGGGAACATGAACATAGCTCAGGGGAAGTTGAGAGAAAAAGGTCTAGGAGGCTTGCATATTGACCGGGTGTATTGGGCACACGGGTGGGTTCGCGAACAATCTGAGTGAGGTCATAAGCAATGGCAAAATCATGACAAAACCTCCCCTCATCATCTGTCTTATTTGAATGGGTCAGCCATTCCACGTTATGGACGTTGAAGTCACCACAGATGTGGATGTTAGCCGAGGGATGTGCAGACAGTATGTGGTCTATTTTCTCAGATATGCTCTTAAATATAGTAACTCCGCTGTTGTGGAGCCTATAGAGGGCAAATATAAACTCAGTGGTGTTAGCAAGTGCAACCCTGAAGCACATATAGAGTAAATTAGGATATTCTCTAGAGATATCCCTGCCACATGGGAAGCCATCCTTAATGTAGGCACATATTCCATGCCCATGGCGATCTTGGGTGTCAGATTTAGCTGTTAAATTAGAGTATCCGTTAATTATGAACTCATCTAGAGAAGTGTTCGGCCCTATTCCAGTTTCACTTAGAAATAATATGTTCGGTTTCGTCTCCTGTAATTGGGTTTCAACCTCTGGAAGGTTGGAACGTAGACCCCTGATGTTGGAGAAGGAGACCTGGTAGTAGGGGTCTACGTTGGAAGATGGGGTTCTAGGTTTAATCGAGTTTTTATTCTGGAGATATTTCATATTGAGGTTTTGGGATTTGTGGAATAGGTCGGCATACTTGGTTAGAGCAGTACAGAGAGGGAAAGTAAGAGAGAAAAAGACAGGAATTTTTTTTTTGTAGCACACGAAAAGGTAAAGCCGTAACAATTACCCACTAGTATGGCATCGAGAGGCCCCACCAGAGACTACTGCATGGTCCAGATCCACTCACCAAATGGCAATACAGCAGTCCCAGTACTTTGCGCCTGCTGATAGGACAGCCTCCTTAGTGGTTAATCCAAGGTTCGGGTCCCTGACTATCAGGCGGATAACGTCAGCCCAGACAAAACGTTTACCTCCAGCACTCTTACTAGTAACATGACCACAAGGACAGACAGAGACAGAAAAATTTCCGACATCTCAGACTATTGGTCACCAAGTACTACCGACCTTTAAGCAGCTTTTTCTTCACCCTTTGTCAGAAAAATCACTCATTGAATGAGGACTGAATGACAAAATAGGAGAAGCGAGAGTTACTGGAGCTACCGATAACACATCCACTGTATTATCTACTTTCCATTAGCCTTAATTTAAACCTACATCACTTCCGGTTTGGCGATGGGAGCGACAGCAAAGACGTCATGTTTTTTAATTATTTTTTCACGTTTTATTCCTCTTTCGCGGTGCGGGCAGGAGCCTACCTGCCTACTACCACTTTTTTTTTGCTCAACACACACCTCAAACACCCGGGCAACGCCGGGCACCCAGGCTAGTATAGTTATGATCGGTATTGTTTGTATTAATAAATACTAATTCATATATTATTACTAATGTGATTGGAGGTGGCGATGGTCTAGTGATTAACGAAACGGACTGACGACCTGGATGTCCTGTTCGAATCCAGTTCGTTCCATAAAATATCACTTTAATTTAGAATGCTGACAACCTTTCACGTGGTCTCTCCTGTAAGTATCCGATGTCTTTCTATAAATAATTCCGATTGGAAAAATATCGAGGAAACCAATGCTAACAATGGAATCTTCGGATGGATACGATATGATGATGACTTACGTGGTATTCATGTTTAAACGATAAACAGAGTAAATCTTATATCAATCCGTTGTTTAAGTTTCTAGATATTTTTTTTTAATTTTTCGTTCATTAAAACATAAGCGTTGTTATATTTTATATTATTAATCTGGTTTGCAATATTCAGTATTATTAGTATTAGGTATTTCTTATCTGCTATGTAGGTGTTGTAAATTTAGATTTTAATTGAGACAATTAAAAAAAGATTCTGTTTGATTTATGTTTTGTCCAATTTTAGATTCAATTCATATTTTAATTATTATTATTATTATTATTATTATTATTATTATTATTATTATTATTATTATTATTATTATTATTATTATTCACTTTCATCTCAAACAACGTAAGGGATTACTATTCGGGACCATGCTTAAAAAAGCTTGAAAAGTGGTTGGTTTACATTTTAAATTCTGCATATCAATGTAGTCAAGAAAGCAGGTAATAGGAAAGGAATTCCAAAGTCTGTTCGAAGAAAGAAGCTATTAGAGTACAAAATTGTCTTACATTTAAGGACCTCAAATCTGAAGGGGTGTGATTGTGCGGCAAAACGGGGTATTCAAGGATATGTCCGTTGACTAATGCAAGTACAAGAGTTCATCAGAGCACATTACATTAAAATACTTGTAAAACAGGCACAGCGATGCAATATTGTGGCGAGGGGACAAGGGTTGGAGCCTAGCTGACAAATTGGGACCGATTAGATTGGAGATTCTTTTCTGGGCCCTATCCAAGAGGGAGATACTATTGGTAGATGCACTAACACAGATGTGAGAACAATTCTCTATGCATGGGCGAATGATGGCCTTGTAGATGTGCAGGATACTTTCAGGCATGAGTAGTTTTCTAGTACGATAGAGGGAACCCACCTTATTTGTTGCAGCCTTCGCAATGTACTCAATGTAATTGTTCTACTTCATATTCCCTGTGGATATTAAGCTGAGAAGTTTTCAGGTAGGGTGTCATTTGTCATGAATATCGGTGGTTGGAGAGGCTTATTGTAACTGTGAAAACAGAGCAGTGTAGTCTTACTGTAACGGACGCGTCACGCGCATCACGTTGTAACGGGAACGATGTCCCGGGCCTGCGTCGTCTAGTGGTGGACCCCTCCAGCGTGACCAGACTCGTACTGGTCCCTGGAAAACATACCTCCGCTGCTCAAGGCACGTTAAAATGCATGACCCCAAGTCCGTGTGGCAACATTGTCCTCTTCGGCCGTCACTCTGGTTTTGTGTCTGTGTCTTCGTCGTCTGGCGTCAGGGCATACCTGAAATAAACTGCATCTTCACTTATGCCGGCAATCGAAAAACAAAGAAAAAACTCTGAGGTCATTTTCGTTTAAACCAAATAAAATAATTATTTGCAATCATTCTACATTTGTTTAAAGTTATGTTTTCGTTATCCGCGCTTCGTGATGCAGGTTGTATACGTGAGATTTCAGGTTAATTCTCTAGCTAAGAACAAGAACTTTTTAAGTTAGTCCTTACTGAGATTTCTGCCCCTGCCTCTCACCCCAGGCGGGGCGAGAGCCGATGTGTACGCTTCGCTCGCTGACCAAAGACTGCCAAAACCCTTCTAACTCTTTTTCGAGTAGGCGATCGTTGTTTATATCAAAAGCATCTTCCTTCCTTTTCTCCATTATCTTCTATTCCCCCCTCTTTATTCTCTTGTGAATTTCTTTTTCTATCCCTCTATTTTCTTATACTTTTCCCTTTCTCTATTGTTTTGTGAACATATCTGTCAAACTAGCTTGGTGGTCTCTGAGTTAAAGCACCACGGGTCCCCGACTCCGAGCAGACATTTTGGAGCCCAATTCTCGAGACTGTCCGAATCAATTACGTTAGTTAAAACTCATTCTCACCAGATCCAACTAGAAAAATAATCTCTTTTGTTTTTGTTTTAATAAACAGATATGTCTCCCGAACATATCATAAACGCCTGTCTTAATCTTTGACACAGTATCAGCACGCCCCCCCCCCGGCCATAAGCATTCTTATCTTCACCTAGCTGAACGGGACACCCGGCATCGTCCGGTGTCCCGTCACATCCGCCCTCCCCTTACACCTGTCAATTAGCCATAATTGGCATATACGCGACCTGCATCAGAAGCCGGATCCGAAACTATTAATTCTACAGTCTAGGTCAATTAACAGCAACTAACAAAAATTGTCCATTCGGCATGCAAAAATGTTCCTGTATCAATGGTTCGGTTGGTATGCAAAAATGTTCCGCTCTAATGGTTCTGCTTATCCCGGTGTATGAGATTGTATACATGCATATATTTTTTTCGATTGTTAAACTCTCATTTTTTTTTTCTCTACTAGTCCTTTTAAGGTGACTAACCCATGTACATGCAAAACAGTTTCTCTTTTCTTTTCATTTTTTTTCAATATTCGGTCCTTCTCTATGCCTTAATCTATGTGCATGCAACTGAGGAAAGATAACCATGCTCAGTTCACTATCAAAAGAGGGCTCATACACCCTTTAACTACTTGCTCATTTTCTCTCTCATACATCATAAAATAATCAGAAAAATATTTGCACTTTTGATATTTGTTTTTTTTTTCCATTCTTTCTTTTCTTTTTTTTGTTAATAATGGCTTAGGGATTGACTGTGCTGCAACCTTGGGTTTTGTCGATAGTTGCAGCCCATACACCCTATCCAGGTTTTGGTGGAAGGCACTCATTGGTATCCCTGCCTCGCCCAGGCGCGCTGCCGTCAGTGGTTTACGGTCACCTGATTTCTCCCTATACTTAACACTGGGGAGGTCTCTTCATCATTGACCCCCACTCACATCCTTATCCAGCTATCTGCAAATTAAAAAACACTCTCCAGATTTTCTTTTCTCACACCTCATTGAACAAATCCTATCCACATATCCATTTTTTCTTTTTTCGTCTTTTTTTTTCCTTTCTTCTGACACTTCCCTTCCTTTCCCAATCTGGTCCGTCCTCAACTAAACTGTTTCTTTTTTTTCTTTTTTTCCAGAATTTCCCAAATACAATACAATACAGAATTCCCAATACAATTAATTCTTTCTCCTACGAGATCAACAAAAGTTTCCCGGCACACCAATCAGATACACACACACACGTACATTTCTAGTGCATCGATCCAACCGACGGCAACAAAATCCTTCATCTCAATTTCTTCCCCATGGTCCCAACTATAAAACAACATAGGCGTGCCAGCTGGGGAGGGTGCATATCGTTTCTCCTAAGTACTCCGGTGCAAGGAGACTAAGTTTCCTCCACAGCTAATACGTTTTCCAAACCATACTTACACAACGTTGCACTTTCCTGTACAGCTTTCATTAAGCTCTACGATACCCAAGCTTTTTTTTTATTACCTTCACTTGTCCCATAGGCATTCTCTCACTCGGAACAAGGTACAGCATCTGCCCTAACGCCACACCCAACATGCACTATTCTCATCCAGTGAAGGAGAGATCCTCCCCGACCGAGGCAATCCTGCCCTTCAGTCCCATAATTTGTCCCAGCAGCGCCATTTTGGTCAGAGACCAAGTGCAACAACTGTTTCAACGCTACACTAACAATATTCAATCCCCGTCCCGTGAAGGAGAAATCCTTCTCGACTGAGCATTGTTAAATTTCTCTTTTCCAAAACAGAACAATATCAGCACCGTTAGTTTCTTTAAGATATTCTACTCGACAGTTTAAATGATTTAACACTACCATCAATTAGATTATTACTTCTCTCACTCTCACTGGTAACAACAAACGTTTCTAGGCATCCTGTACTCACCCAGCCGTCAGCGAACAATAACTCCATGTCATGCCCCCTTGTGAAGCATTTTCTTTTCCGCCAGGCTCCTGGTCGGCTGGTATACTGCTTCGAATACCAGGGAGGGTACTCAGCCTCGCCCTCCAACGAGGCAGAAAAAAAATAAAATTGACGGAGTAATTATCTTCTCCTAGTATAACACATCTGACAATAATCACAGGTCCTTTTTCGTGTCCCATCACTGGACTTACGCCGTCTTATGCGACCAGTATATTTTCCAATAATCTCACAATATGTTTTCTCGTGTTACCATACCTGACAATCACAGGTTCCCTTTTTTTTTCATCACTGGACTTACGCCGTCCCACGCGACCAGCACACTTTCCAACAACCTCACAATATGTTTTCTCGTGCCACATCCTTTGATAATTTTGCAAACCGTGCACTGGGTTTACGTCTTCCAACCACCTGTTCCTTTCGGTACTAAGATGTCTTAAAGCCCATTTTTTATTTCGTAGGAGCAATGGAGTTCGCCGCCGAGCGACCAATAGAAACCCTTAAACACAGGACATCCCTCAATCATTAAGTTGTTTTTTTTCTTCTTCCTAACTACAATAATTATTATTTTTCTTTTTCTTTCTTCCTCCCTTTTATTTCTTTATTTATTTATCTATCTAGGTAACCACACATATACACCCGTACACGCGTATACACACGCACACGCCTGCAGTCTGCACATACCTACATACTTGGATCAAATCTACTCCTATTCGGCAGTTTAAACACTTAAAACTAAATTTCAATAACGGAATTGTCAAGAAAGACAAGTTTCGTTTTTTTTTTTTATAATTTTTTTTCTTTCTCTTTCTTTTCTTTAGTTTTAATAAAATTCTCCCACCCACCGTCTATTTAGCGGTCTAAATGTCTCACAACTAATCGGTAAATCATTACTTCTTCTTTAAATTTCTTACGATAGCTACTATTCGTTACAAAATTAGAATGGCATCGGTGTACTGCCGGTTTCTCTCTCTATCTCTCTCTCTCTCTCTCTCTCTCTCTCTCTCTCTTATATCAGTGACAACATATGCGCGGCTGTTCTTAACGCCCCAATACAACAACGTATCAACCCGTTTAAACAAATACATATTTCATTTTCACTTTTTTGTTTGGGGGTGAAAAAAAAAATCAACAATTCATTGCAATATTAAGAAAAAAAAATCTTTACAGAATACGTAACCAACGAAAAGCACCCTGACAACAGCGCCTAAAAAAAAAATCTGAGCGAAGCCAATAGGAACCAATAAAAATCTGCCCCTACCTTTCTCGTCTGCTTCCTTTCTTTCCATATCTCCACTTCCCTGTCTCGCTGCACATTTTTTTCTGCATTCTGACGGCTATTTATGCCCTCAAAGTTCAATTTCACTCTTTCTTTTCCCTCCGGTACGTTCAATGTCAGTCTTTCTTTTCTCTTCGATAAGTTTTCTTTTCAATCGTTCTTTTTCTCCTATTTTTTTCTTTTTTTTTCTAAACATTATTCTGTGCTATTTTCCATTTCCTTTATATATTTTTTTTTTCAAGAGAACTGAGTTCCAAACGCTTCAAACTGTGTTCGTGGCAACTCGTTCGTGCACATTCCAGATGTGATAATCCTGGTCACGGCACCACGTTGTAACGGACGCGTCACGCGCATCACGTTGTAACGGGAACGATGTCCCGGGCCTGCGTCGTCTAGTGGTGGACCCCTCCAGCGTGACCAGACTCGTACTGGTCCCTGGAAAACATACCTCCGCTGCTCAAGGCACGTTAAAAGTGCATGACCCCAAGTCCGTGTGGCAACATTGTCCTCTTCGGCCGTCACTCTGGTTTTGTGTCTGTGTCTTCGTCGTCTGGCGTCAGGGCATACCTGAAATAAACTGCATCTTCACTTATGCCGGCAATCGAAAAACAAAGAAAAAACTCTGAGGTCATTTTCGTTTAAACCAAATAAAATAATTATTTGCAATCATTCTACATTTGTTTAAAGTCATGTTTTCGTTATCAGCGCTTCGTGATGCAGGTTGTATACGTGAGATTTCAGGTTAATTCTCTAGCTAAGAACAAGAACTTTTTAAGTTAGTCCTTACTGAGATTTCTGCCCCTGCCTCTCACCCCAGGCGGGGCGAGAGCCGATGTGTACGCTTCGCTCGCTGACCAAAGACTGCCAAAACCCTTCTAACTCTTTTTCGAGTAGGCGATCGTTGTTTATATCAAAAGCATCTTCCTTCCTTTTCTCCATTATCTTCTATTCCCCCCTCTTTATTCTCTTGTGAATTTCTTTTTCTATCCCTCTATTTTCTTATACTTTTCCCTTTCTCTATTGTTTTGTGAACATATCTGTCAAACTAGCTTGGTGGTCTCTGAGTTAAAGCACCACGGGTCCCCGACTCCGAGCAGACATTTTGGAGCCCAATTCTCGAGACTGTCCGAATCAATTACGTTAGTTAAAACTCATTCTCACCAGATCCAACTAGAAAAATAATCTCTTTTTTTTTGCCATTAAAACAGATATGTCTCCCGAACATATCATAAACGCCTGTCTTAATCTTTGACGCAGTATCAGCACGCCCCCCGGTCATAAGCATTCTTATCTTCACCTAGCTGAACGGGACACCCGGCATCGTCCGGTGTCCCGTCACATCACTAGCGTTACATGTTACCATCCATTTACGACCCTAATACACTGCCGTCTGAAGGTCATTTTTCTATGGATTATGCTATTGTCTTAGATATGTTTACATCCGTTCTTCCCTCGTACATGTTGTAGAGCGTTGTATCATCAGCAAATATACCCATCTCGGACACAATATTATTAAGAATGTCGTTATAATTGTGGACAAATATCTAAAAAGAAAAGGTGATAACAACGGTACTTCTATAACTTCATTTAAAAAAAGTTCACCAATTTTACAGCAATGTTTAATGAAATTTGGATTTCACTGGGCCAAAGACACACCGATCGGTTTGTGTTGCATGCAACCAAACGTTGTCTAATGAAGAAATGATTTCAAGTCAGAAGCAAAGACGTACTAGTGCAGAATTTGAACCAGACATAACTAACTGATTTTGAACCAGACATAACTAACCGCCTGTTCAACTTTACTCGGAACATGACGTCATGCGTTCGGGTTTGACTGTAATCTCATGTAAGACGCCGATCAGCCAATCAATGTGCGGGAAAAAATCAGGAGGGAATATTAGAAGAAAAAAAACTTTTATTAAAAAATAAATATGAACAACACAAAAAATTGGTTATCTTATTAATTTTGTTTAATTTTGTTTGACAAAAAAATATTAAAAACACAAAAATTGGTTATCTAATTAATTTTGTTTAATTTTGTTTGACAAAAAAAAAATTAAAAACACAAAAATTGGTTAACATATTACTTTTGGTTTAATTTTGTTTGATAAAAAATATTAAAAACACAATAATTGGTTAACTTATTAATTTTGTTTAATTTTGTTTAACAAAAATATTAAAAACACAAAAATTGGTTATCTTATTAATTTTGTTTAATTTTGTTTGACAAAAAAATATTAAAAACACATAAATTGGTTTGCTTATTAATTTTGTTTCATTTTGTTTGACAAAAAATATTAAAAACACAAAAATTGGTTATCTTATTAATTTTTTTTAATTTTGTTTGACAAAAATATCAAAAACACAAAAATTGGTTATCTAATTAATTTTGTTTAATTTTGTTTGACAAAAAAAATTAAAAACACAAAAATTGGTTAACATATTACTTTTGGTTTAATTTTGTTTGATAAAAATATTAAAAACACAATAATTGGTTAACTTATAAATTTTGTTTGATTTTGTTTAACAAAAATATTAAAAACACAAAAATTGGTTGATTTATTTTGTTTAATTTTGTTTGACAAAAAAATATTAAAAACACAAAAATTAGTTTGCTTATTAATTTTGTTTTATTTTATTTGACAAAAAAATTACAAACACAAAAATTGGTTATCTTATTAATTTTGTTTAATTTTGTTTGATAAAAAATATTAAAAACACAAAAATTGGTTAACTTATTAATTTCGTTTAATTTTATTTCACAAAAAATATTAAAAGCACAAAAAATTGGTTATCTTATTAATTTTGTTTAATTTGGTTTGACAAAAAAATTTTTTTTAAATTGGTGATCTAATTAATTTTGTTTAATTTTGTTTCACAAAAAAATAATAAAAACACAAAAATTGGTTGTCTATTTAATTTTGTTTAATTTTGTTTGATACAAAAGTATTAAAAGCACAAAAATTGGTTATCTTATTAATTTTGTTTAATTTTGTTTGATAAAAAAATTAAAAACAGAAAGATTGGTTATCTATTTAATTTTGTTTTATTTTGTTTGACAAAAAATATTCAAAACACAAAAATTGGTTAACTTATTAATTTTGTTTAATTTTGTTTGACAAAAAATATTAAAAGCACAAAAAATTGGTTAACTTATTAATTTTGTTTAATTTTGTTTGACAAAAAAAAATGGTTGAAAAACAGTACAATTTACTTTTTTTTTTCACTTAAAAATTTTTACGGTAAGTCCTTATTTCTGTTTTTAGATTTATTTTATATTTTTTTCTGGTGATTTAATTATGTTTAATTTTTTTCCTCAGTATTTTCTTTGAGTAGCGACGCTGCGTTTTCATAAATGGCGACGCTCAGCGAAAGTCAGCTGTTGGCATCATATTCCAAACAAAGTCGAGCAGCTAGTTAGTTGCGTCTGGTTAAAATTCTGCACAAATACCAAAAAGACACCCTGCTTTACATTTTAATTTTAGTGCATAAAAAGCTTTATGAAAAGAAAATATCGATTATTGTGGGATGTGAATTTAAAATGCCGCTATGTAAAAAAAGATGCTATGTAAAAATGATTGATATGTAAAAATGATTGATATGTAAAAATGATTGATATGTAAAAATGTCCGCTATGTAAAAATGTCCGCTATGTAAAAATGGTTGGGAACTCATGCTAGAAAATAAGAACACTCTGGACTACAAAAATGCTTGGACATTGCCGTCGGGCGATTAGCAACAAACTAACCCTTCTAAAAAAAAACAAAGTGACAAAATCTGGAGAGTGGACCTTACTTAACTCCACAAGGAAAAAGTCATCTCAACAATTGTTGCATATTACGGACCTTACACTAATAATAATTACGTTACCTTTTTTCTTTCTTTTTTTTTACAAAGGAATCACCATTTATTAAGGCCCAGGACCCACTCGAGGATAAAGGTTAAAGAATGTACAGTACTCTAAAGGAGAATATCATTGTAATCATTAGTAGTGTAAATTTGGTAAATTGTATTACTTAAGGAGAATGGCTCATCAAGAACTTGTTTACATTGAACTTGAAGACATTCATATTGTAGTCAGCTGGAAAGCAGGTAAATGGAAGAGAGTTCCACATGTGTGCAGTTCTAAGACAGGAGCTTTGTTCATGGAATCTACGATTAAGTTTAGGCACAGATAAAGAATGGGGGAAATTATTGATAGTGTTTACAGCCAAACGAGTGTTTCTCGTAAACGTTTGGCGAGGGGAGACCATAGATTGGAGCTCAGACGAGCACTTTCCATGAAAATAACGATAAAACAGAGACGTCTCTGCTGTGAGAAAGAGGTTGCAGGGAAGAGAAAAGGGCATCCTCCACTAGGCTACGAAGTCTATTTTGAACTCTGTCAAGGAAAGATAAGTCTTTCTAGCAGCTCCTGCCCAGATGTGACAGCAATACTCCATCCTTGATCGTACCTGGCTAGTATTATCTTGAAAAGGGTCACACTGAGTACTTTATAATAACTCAAATCTATAAAACAGCACCATTCGTAGGATTGAGCCAAGAATGGTTGACAGCAAAGGTTTAAACAAAAGCAAAGGTCAGATCAATTAGACAAAACAGAAGTGTGTGTTCATATGCGAATGATGTCAGGTATTTCAGTCTAAAAGAAAATAAAGGTTTTCAGGTTAATCAGTCTGTGGAAGCACATACGAGACACCGTCAATAATACTCTAAGAAATGTGAAAATCTGACCTCGATGCTGCTGTTCATGTGTTACTATTTCAGTTCTGTTAAAATATTTCTCTCCCAGATCACTTTTCTTTTAAAATAATTTTTTTAATAAACTCTCAGCGAACGTCACCTTATATCTTTCTTACATGAAAAGAAACTTCATTTACATAGAAACCACTGGATGAAACTGCGCAGATGAAAAGAAGTTAAATTCACGTAATAAAAGAAGCGACTATATAAAATAAGTAAGAATAAAAAGCTCTAAAAATAAACATCCCACTCGTATATAAATACATTTTTTATTTAAAATATAACATAATGGCATATATACTGTTATATATTAGGACCCTAGGCCAGAAAGTATAGATTATGTTAACTAGTATGCATTTCGGGAATGTTACATTAAGTATATATCAGGACAATCCGGCGGCGAACGGAAATAAACCCAGTGCACTTAACGTGAGTGAGACGAGGGGGGTCAAGGGTTAGCGTTACATACAAAACACTCTATTAGTTAGGTGCCAAATGATTAGATAGAAATTACATCACGTGTTCGAGGTACAGGACAGAGTTTCTAACAGTTCAAGTTGCAGAGACAACGTAGAAATCTAAGTGAATAATTTCCTTGAGACTCTGTAAGAAAATTTAGGAAGAAGGAATTATTTTTAGCTTCTCTTTTAGAAGGAATTAATTTTAGTTCCTTTTCAGTCTCTACCCCTCACGAGCAAACTTCTCTCCCTAATAAAACCGTTGAAACTGTAACATGTCTCCATCGTTTCCATGGTTTCTAAAATCAAGCAGTTCGAAGGAAGAAGCTATTAAGGTAGAAGGCTTTCCGGCATTTAAGGACCTCTGCAGAGAAAGGATGAGATTTTCTTTTCGTTTGTCAGGGGGTGTACATGGAAGGGATACAAATGCGATGAGTTCACCAGAGCACACTTGTAAAACAAGCGCAGGGATACAACATTGCGACGATGGGATAGGGGTTGGAGATTAGTTAACAGTACGAGACCGATTACATTGGGGACTCTTTTTGAACCCTGTCCAAGAGTGAGAGACAAGTGGTGGATGCACTAGTCCAGATCTGGCAACAATATTCCATACAAGATCCACAACATGTTTTAATCTGACGTGTTCATAAATTTTACCAATCAGAATACTTCTTAACTCAACACCAATAATTAGCTTGATGCTCCCCTTTATTTCCCCTCTCCTCAAATGTTTACAGCAAATTCAGGATTTACCATTACTTTCAGTGACGGAAGGAACCGTTTTCTTTGTTGCTTACCACGCGAAATAAAGTTAGAGAAAAAAACATGTTATTGCAATTCAAGCTTGCAATACATAAGATTGTATATACGTTTCAATCTCTGTGGTGTCATCCGAGTACCAGGATTAGCAGAGAAGGAAAAGCAATAACAAGCAGTAAGGATATAAAATAATGTTTACTTGCTGTGGCCCGGTTTCCCATCCTGTTCGTAACATAACCGGATGTTGTAACCTTTATGTTGTAGATTAGATGACTGATTTTCACTTACGATTTCTGGTTGGTTTCTGATTAAAAACGTCATTTTGACGTACAATTAACACGCAGGGAATTGAGTAATTAACCTAGGCGACAATATAATACAGCATTCCAACTATTTCAGCTGCTCCTATGGTAACTTTGCCACCCGGTGGCCGTCACAAACTGATCCGCCTACATTTCTTGCCCCTAAAGAACTCCGTAACCGTTTCTTCAGATCTCGGGTCGTATGTTATGATCGTACTAAATAATTAGATACGGCATAATCACCGAAGTTAAGCAACGTTGAACCTGATAAGTATCAGATGGGTGATCATTTGGGAACACTAGACGCTGTATGTACGAGGACGTCGACATCTTCTTGCAAGAGCTTTAAAACCTAGTGTCGTTATCTCCCGTTATCTGCAGGGAGATACATGCGAATTGGGAATGCTTGTAAATTTCATGCTCCTATGAAACTTAATCCTTCGGAGGAAGGCGGTTCCAACCGCCTATGGTGAGTGCCGCTGGCCCGATACATGTTTTTGTCTGGCAACAAGGCACTTGTTTGTTTGGATGATTTAAAAAAAAAATCACGCTTTTATTCCTAGTGACGCCCGGGTTACATTTGACCTGTTCTAATGGTCATTTCCTATTGCTAACTTTATTTAGCCAGTAGAATAGCCAACTCCATCAGCTCATACTGAGCCCAGAAACCGACATATTTTTCCTGGCCAGACCCTGGCATTCTATTTGTCCGATTAAAGACAAATCGACTCCTATAAATTATGCAATTCTATCTGTCCTTTTCAGAACAAACTACAATCTAATGTTTTTCCATCTTTTTCCGGGCAACGTTTTTTCGATCTGTCCAGCAGTCATCCAAACGATCCGAGTGTTATATCAATTAAAAGGAGTGGCCAGCTTCAGTGACATCTACGTTTCCAATGTCGTTATTGAAATATACACGAGAGGCGTTCAATAAATTATGCATGTGCCCCATTATTAGAGCAGCAGAGCAATGCAACTTGGCGCAGTTATTTCTCTACATAGGAACAACTATTGTGGACTGTAATAGTCAATAAGAAAGCCTCGGACTAAAATATAGTTTAGAAAAAGGTATTTGCATTTACAACAAGGAAGAACACATAGAGAAATAGAGTAAATATTGCGTACTACGAGTGATTCCATTGCTTGTGTTGTGGTCTAGAAAGGTCATCAAGAAAGACTTAGACACGGATATAGTTCAGAAGATGTATTTGTATTGTTCTTTTTACTCACGTTCACCCCAAACAAGGCATATCGCCGCTTGGACATAAGAGGCTACTGTTGGGGACTATGCCTAGGAAAGACTAACAAGATGTTGGTTTACGTTACGTTTAAATTTTTGCATATCAGTACAGCAAAGGAATCAGGTAGCAGGAAGGGAATTCCAAAGTCTAGCTGTTCGAGTGAAGAAACTATTAGAGTATAAGGCTTTCTGGAATTTAGGGGCCTTAACAGTGAAGAGGTGTGATTTTGCTGATAAGCGGGTTTGTCGAGGATATGTATGTCGAGGTAACATACAACGAGTTCATCAGAGCACATTCTATTAAAATATTTTTAAAACAGCCACAGAGATGCAATATTTCGGCGATGGGACAGGGGTTGGAGCCTAGTTGACAAAGTGGGACCAATTAGATTGGAAACTCTTTTTTGAACCCTATCTAAGAGGGAGAGGCTAGTGGTAGAGGCCCCCCAGATGTGGCAACAATACTCCATGCATGGGCGAATGATGGACTTGTAGAGGTAGAGGATACTCTTAGATCTGACTAGTTTTCTAGCTCGATAGAGGAAACCCACCTTCCTTGCACCAGCCTTCGCAATGTATTAAATTTATTTATTCTAGTTCATATTGCTCGTGAATGTTAGGCCGAGGAGTTTGAAATAAGAATTCTCAGGTAGTGTTTATTTGTCATAGATATCGGTGGTTAGAGAGGCGTCTTGAAATTGTTAAAGGAGAGGAGTTTTATCTCACTAACTTTAAATGTTACCATCCATTTGCGGCCTCATTTCACTACGGTCTTCAGTTCATTTTCTAACGATTCTGCCATTGTCTTAACATCGTATGTTATAGAGCGTTATATCATCAGCAAATATACCCATCTCAAGTCGTTTATGAATATCAGGAATATTAGTGGTCGAAGGATCGACCCCTGAGGTACTCCCGCATTAATGTTATGCTGCTTGGATGAACGTCCATTAATGACAACTTGGATGGTCCTATTGTCTAAGAAGGATCTAATTACATTTAGTATACGTCCAGTTATACGGTACGATTTCATTTTCATTAGCAGACTTTTGTGCTAGTCTTTGTCAAAGGTCTTGGATATATCAAGCGCTACAGCCTTGGCTTCGCCCACCTTATCCAGTTCATGGTATATGCTTTCACAGATAATGGTTAAAGTAGTGAGGTGATGAACTAGCGCTTGATTAATTCAGGTCTCAAAAATGTAAGTGAAGAGAGGGGGAGGAGACTGATAGGGTTATAATTGAGAGGGCCAGTCCTTTCACCAGAAGTCAGAAGTACACTGGTACCACAGTGGCCATCTTCCAGCTATTATGGAAGCAAGATTCAGCAAGGCATTTATTGTTGAGTTTAGAAAGTACGGAGCTTAGCTCAGCTGAACGTTACTTAATTTGTATAGCAGGGATGAGATGTAATTACAAGAACGAGAGTTGTGCTTAATGCAGATGTTGCGTGCTATGAGTGACTTTCTAGAGTGTTAACTCTGGGTACACTTATATCATTAGGTAAGTTCATATCTTTTGTGTGGATGAACGTCCATAACAATGATGCATTTCTAGCTTGATGCTGCCCTGGAGAACTCTTTTTGTAGAACAGCCCAATTTTGTCCCTCAACCACGATGTGACTTCCAAAATCAAAGCCGCATTAGCTGGAAAACGCTCAAATATAAATATGACTTCGTGGCTGGGAAGAGATGAGAGTCAGATTGTGCAAGATCAAGAGAGTAGGACGATGAGAGAAGATTTCATAGCCACACGTTCGTACTTTTGATTCGGCGACATGTGCGTTGTGAACCCGGGCGTTGTCTTGCATGATGAGGATAACTGTGTTAATCTTGCCTCACCTGTTGATATTGATAGCTTCCTATTTCCTCAAAAATGAAGAACAATAGCCTAGTAATAATAGTAATAATTGTAATTTTTTCAAAAACTGCAAATTTAAGCTAAATTTAATGTAACTGTTTAAACAACGTATACCTCATTTGATTCGACTTTTATTCCTCTATAACTTTACCTGTTCCTATTTGACTTTTAATTGAAATATTCTAGTGTTCACGCCAATTAAAAAAAATAACTTCAAATTGAGGAGGTAAAAAGAAAGTCCGCAGCAACAAATTTGCTTATAACGAGCTTAAATTATCGCCACTAAATCAGTTTAAAATATCAACCAAAAGGCAACAAAGCATCTCTAATCATAATTGTTGTTGTTCCAGGTTATACAACGTAACATTTAGTCCATATGCAACGACTTTCTCTTAGTGATCGCCAGGAGCTCATTAATATCCGTCTTTCTGGTTTATCCAATTGAGAAATCGGACGCAGATTGAAATGTGTAGAGAAAACGTTACGAAAGATTGTGAAAAAGCACCAAAAAACACCGGCAATGTTCGTGATACACCTAAATCTGGTCGTACTAGAGTTACTTTTAACAGGGAAAACAATGCTATCAAGATCCGCATCATAAGAAACAGATTTGAAACGGCTCTCCAAATCCAACAGTGCAATCTTGTTAAAACGTGCTCTCTTTCTGCTGTCAAGAACAGATTAAAGGAATTTGATTTGTTCATAATATTTTATTGGGAGGCATACAATAACAGTTCTCAGTTTGTGATTTAATTCTCTTAGGTAACGCTGGAACACAGGTCTTGCTAGTATATATGTATATATATATATATATATATATATATATATATACGCACGCATATATATATGCACGCATATATATAAATGAATTATGTATAAATGGGCGTGTGCTTATATGTAATGTGAAAAGGAAAGGTGTAAAATGTAAAAGTCATAATCGCACTGAATAACCTTTTGCTAAAAGGCGCCACAACGTCATTTTTCATTCAATGTGCATTTTTAACTTTGGAATCTGCAGTCTGCATCGAAATTTCTAAACAATATTTGGCGTCATTTTTTATCGTCACGTTTGAAATACACCTGAAGGGAGTTTTCCTTTTTGATATCAGTATCAATTAGCTCCTATGAATACTGCCACGGACAGATTGGCCACTCAAAGAATATAGTTAGATTTTACTCCCGGACACATGCGCACACATACACCTATATCAATATTACAAACAAAAAGAACAAAAATCAAAACGTCTACATTTATATATGCGATATATCTTTTATAGCTCAGTGGTCGGTTTCGAGTCTTGCTGATTAGCCATGGAAAAGGCCAAACGGGTTTCTTTCGAAAATGATACTTTATAAATATAGATGATTCCCACTATTTAAACGACACAGAACTGCATTTGCGACATGTATGTATGTATGTATATATATATATATATATATATATATATATATATTTAACCGTTAAAACTATACAAAAATATTTTTATCATTCGTTAGAAAACTATTAAGTTAGTAAGTCATTCAATCACCTGCAATCACTGCATACACTTGATCTCTTTAATTCACTATAATACCAGTAATAATTTATTTTTTAAGGGATCATAAGTTGTTTACCATGAAACACTGTTTCGGGAATTTAATATATATATATATATATATATATATATATATATATATATATACATATATATATATATATATATTCAAGTGCGCTTGAAAGCCAAATCACAACGATTTTCAGAGGTATACTCCATCTTCAGTGTGCATTTATTCAAACTCTTATCTCATCCTTGACGTTATTCCCGCGTTACCCACGTACAGTTAAAACATTTCAAAATACAACCGCTAGATACAACGCGCGGCTCTTTACAAACATGCTTCTTTCTCCAACTTTACCACATGGCAAGGAAGAAGAAAAGGGGAAAAAAAACAAAAAAAAACACACTGAAGATGGAGTATACCTCTGAAATATATTTGTGATAAATTTCAAACAAGTAAAATATTTGTTTATTTTCCTAATATTACGCTGTGATTTGGCTTTCAAGCGCACTTGATGCGTATTTTATTTTAATCCATTAGTTGCTTTTTAATTTTAGCTTTATTTTTCTACCTTTGTGTTTTCTCCCAAAGAGAAAATTAAATGTTGCGACAAAAAGTTTATGTTATTTAATTATTGGAATTCTTTTGAGATGAGTAAGTTGTATATTTTATTTATTTTTTATTAATAAAGATGAGGATAATAGTCCGCAAATAAATAAATAAAATATAAAAATCACGTGATTTCATTTTTTCTACCATGGATAAAAAGGTAACTTTAATTGAGTGAGATACGACCTACGAAACCATATTCATTTTACCTGAAAAAATAAGAAACAATTGAAGACTTTAAATCAACTATTCTACAATTCTAGAAATACCAAATTGATTTTCAGAAAAAACAGAAAAAAAAACGAAGACATACTACTGCAACAACAGCAAAAACACGAAAAAAGACGTGCTGAATTATTTAACTACATGATAAAACAACGGAACCAGATGGAACAAAAAAAGTAAAGAAAATGGAAGAAAAAATTCAAAAATTGTTACTGGAAATAAAAAAAAAGAAAACAGACTTATTAGTCCAAATTTTAACAAGCAAATAGCAAGCCACTGAAAGGAACATAACGTTCCCACAAAACAGTCTGGAACGCTATTAACAAATTAACTAAGGAAGACAAGATTTTTGCTTAGTATTTTAGAAGATATGTATTGCTTAAAAAGAGATTACTCTTAATAGAACTGATTATCCCCAAAACGTTGTTATTTCATAAGAGGTGAAAATGTCTGAATTTAAGCAGGAAAGATGATGAGGATTATTGAGCATTTACATCAATAGTCAACAAACATCGCGACTATTTTAAACAAGCTGAACTGAGTGATAACGATCCTAGAGAGTTGATATTCGTACAAGGATTGGTATCGACAAAAGACTCAGAAATTCGACACAGAGTTTTAACTAAATTAGAAAGTGAACGAAACTTGATACTACAAAAGTTGACAGAAGACTGTCAATAGATAATTAGCGTTAAAAAGGATTTAAAAGCATCGAAGAATCCAGCGTCTCGGATGTAAGAATCATACATAAAACGTATTCCCCAGAGAAAATAAAAACGAATGAACATTGCTCCTCAGAAAACACAATTCACTGAAAATCAAAGTAAGTTACCACCAAGTACATGTTTTCAGTGCGGAGTCCTGCATTGGGGTAAAAGCTACTTATAAAGCATAAAGCTTGTCTGGCTTGTTAGGGAATAGGACATAAAACCTCTTTTTGTAGAGCAAAAGACAAAATTAAAAGTCTAAAACAAACGACAAAGAAGATAAAAACATACACAAATATGTGATGGTGAAAATATTAAATAAAAACGTGAAGTTTCAGTTAGATTCGAGATCAGGCTTATCAGTCATAAATTAGTCCGCACTTGTCATTTTTTAAAAAACTGCAAATTTAAGCTAAATTTAATGTAACTGTTTAAACAAACTATACCTCGTTTTATTGACCTTTTATTCTTCTATAATTTTAATTCTATAATTTTACCTGTTCATATTTGACTTTTAATTGAAATATTCTAGTGTTCCCGTCAATTAAAAAAAAAATAACTTCAAATTGAGAAGGCAAAAAGAATGTCCGCACAATGGAAAATTGTTATTTAAATGTAACTTTAGGACATTAATGCAACACAAATACAACAGGAACACAATGAACTAGTTAATATTTTGTAGCATAGCTCTTTTGCAATTTGACAGCCTGCAATCTTTTGAGAATTCCTCGAATTGGACTGCAGCAATACTCCGGGGACTTTCTTTTTATCAGCACTGTGCATGGATGAGATTAAATAAACCTACCATGCTAAAATTTTGCACAACAGCCAGAACGGTGATTGGGTTGAAAATAAATTTTGAATGTGAATTAATCACTAGTGAAAATCTAACGGTACGACAACGAAATTAAACGTCTTCGTAATTAAAAAAAACACATGACATCTTTTTGGGTGTATATTGGATGAAGAAATTTAATTCTTAGGATTTGCCTCTAAATAGTTTTTGTCAAAAAATGGAAATTCTAACAACAGAGAAGGAAAATCTAAAGTCAGAATTAAGAGAAAATTTCCCTAAAGTTTTCTCAGCCGGTCTTGGAAAATGTACAAAAATCGCAGCCAGATTCGACCTCAAAGATAATACGCAACCAGAATTCAACAAACAAACAAATTAAAAAAAAAATAGAAAATTAATGAGGGGCTTGAAAAACTTGAAAAATATCGGCATCATATAGAAAATTGAATTCAGTCAATGGCCAGCTCCTACTGTCCATGTCAAAAATATGTCAGAGAAAACCGTTGTGGTGATGTTGGTACAAGCGGAAAACCAAGAGGATTTACACAGCAGCTGAAATAGATAAACTCACTCCCCAAGGAATTCTGAGAAAACCACTTGGAGCAATTGCAGTCGAATGCGAGAGCGTCGTAGGAGATTTTATCAAAATTGAACTGCATGGCCAGTAATACCTTGTTTACATTAAAACCCAACTCAAATAAGGAAACTGTCAGGACACCAGTAAATACTCAAAATATTGACAGAAAAAGACCATGGTGAAAAAGTTATTTCCAGCGAGAACCTTCCAAAATAAAGACAATCAGTGTGTTCACCTCTAGCAGAATATCCTCAAATCTGAAACAGCATATAGGGATACAGCATATAGGTATACAGCATATAGGGATACAGCCTATAGGAATACAGCACATGGATACAGCATATAAACTTTAGTTCAGACATGTTTGCCCAATGCAATATATATTATCGTTTTATTTCTTTTAAATTCATATAAAAAATGTTGAATCTTTATTCTTTATACAGGATTGAACAATGAACATTGTCACCCTAGAAAAGAAGACATGATCCCATTACCGTTTGATGAAAACCGGTTTTCTTTTTTCTTTTCTTTTTTTTTTTTTTGCAGACTCTCTACTAGTTGGCCAGTTGTGTACAAATCCGAAGACCGATGGGAGCCTTTTATCATGTCTGGAAGTGATACAATATTCAACGAGCGAGATCGGAGATGCGTCGCTGTAAACTCATGCTCTCTATCGATCTAAGTTTTAACAACAGGATCATTGCCAGCACCTTCAAAATGCATCGCTGGATTGATACGAATAACAGGGACGTGGCCAGGCTGATCAAAACAAAATTGCCGGTCACGGTTATAGACATTGGTGTGGTTTTTCAGTGAGAGCCACATCATACTATCTCACATCTTCGAAGTCGGCTTGAAAGTAAACACCAAAGTGTACCTGTATGTGCTGCAGAGTGTGGTGATGCTCTTATGCAATCAGGTGGCTGCTGGCAAACTTTGGACGTGGCAAGAAGACTCGGCGTTGACCCACAAGTCCAAAGAGACCCAGGCTTTGCTTCAGAAGGAGTACTACGACTTTGCACCCTTCTCTCACTGACCCCTCTTCTCCGACCTGAATCCGCTAGACTATTTCGTTTAGTCATACGTCGAGAACACCACTAACATGATCTCTCACAACACCAAAGTCAGCCTGATCGTCGCCATCCGCCGAGTATTCGCCGTATTCCCGCCGGCGCTTGTGGAAAAAGCATGCTCCCAGTTCTGAATCCGTATCGAGGTACTAACTGAGGCTGAAGGCGGCTACATTGAATAGATGTCAGCTTTACTACATAATCAAGTTAGCTGAATTGATTTTTTCAATAAAAGTTTTAAAATAAAGATGTAGTGTTGTTTTCTTTAGAGGGACAATTTTAACATTCTACCGTGTGTGTATATATATATATATATATATATATATAAATATATATATATATATATATATATATATATTATGTGTGTGTGTATACTACTGGGGAGACGTAAAATATGCTTGAAAATATATTCTAATTCACGCAGATGTCGTATTTATCATTACAGAGCAAATTCCCTATTGCATATTGTAGTGTACCTAATATACAGTAGTGATTTGAATAGTTTAAAACATAACTTGAGTGCTATCAGCTTGAATGGAAACCAAAACATTTAGCGCCCCAGTCGCGTCTCCTACCGATGTTACTATCGAGAGAAAAGTAAGAAAGCGTTAATATTAAACGACTTGAAGAAATTAAGTGAATTTAGCCATGCGCAGAAAGAAGTAAAAATATGTCGGCAAGTTAAAATGAGCAGTTTACATTTCAACTTGCCGATATATGTCTGTACGCGTTATTCACCCAAACCAACAAAGATTTTGACTGTTATAAACCATCGTTCGTGTACGACTACTATTTCCTGGTTGTTTCAGTGTTATGTGATTGTCAGTTTAAGAGATTATCGGTTCAAGATTTACGCACAGAAAATCAGACAGATAGATGCACATGCATCTTATATATATATATATATATATATATATATATATATATATATATATATATATATATACATAGTCTGTTTATTATACAAACATTATTGGTTACATATGTGCATACATGTTCCAATGAATTCCAATTCAAAGTGACCATTCATCAGACTAAGGAAAGGGCGATATGAAAACGAGAGTCAAGATTACATTTGTTTTTTTTTAAATAAAATATATTCGAGTGTGGTTTACGCTCTGAAAAAAGGTGGGGGTGTATACTTAGTGAATGTGAGCAGTAGAGGTTTTCGAGGGATGTTTGTTGAAGGGAGGGAGTAAGGGTGAGGAATGAAGGAAGAGGGGAAAGAACGATCTTCTATGGTCAGGCTGTCGCAGCGGGGAGATATTGGTATTATTTTAATTTGGCAGGTGTTTATTGGCCTAAGTTTTTGCTTTGATGCGAAGTGACATTATACCCTCGGTGGCGACTTCATTATCTATATATTTAAGGGTCCTGGATATGACCTTAAACTATATCCAGTGGTGAGGCCCCAGCTTGTGGGCTTTGGGGAGTGTGGAGCCACCCTTTAATTACCATTGCTCCCAGGTCCACTCTGACCCGGAGTGGTAGTACCTGTTAGGGTCCCAACTATGGGTTTAATAGAAACCGACTTGAAAACAACAAATATATTTTTCTTCAAAATCTTTGGATTCAGCGTTAAATAACCCGAAAAGGGTTGATATGCCGTAAAACAACCAACCAACCAACACACAGCATATATTTAAGCTATATTTATTTATTTATTTATTTTATTCTTCGCTTTTTATCCTTTCATTTGTTTCTCGTTTATAAGTTACTTATTTGTTTATTTATTTATATATGTCCATATGGTCAAATTAACAGTAAATGTACACACACACACACACACACACACACACACACACACACACACACACACACACACACATATATATATATATATAATATAAAGCTGAACGTCTGTGTGTGGTGGGTGTGGGGATGTCTACTTACGAATAGGTTCCTATATGGTTGGCTATTATAGAAAACTGATCACATATAATGTAGAAGATGTATCGAGACACAGGAATGGATATGTTTGATCTGGCATAATGATGATTCATTAAAATTGTCGGGTCTGCGTACGCGCCTGGTCACCAGACTATGAAATAAAAAATTTAAGAATTAAAAAAAAAAAAAACGTTTACAAGTGTTTTTGATATAGATGTACGTAAGAATACTTTGATAAGTATGTTTTAACTTAAATAGAGATGGTATAATAAAATTGTAGGGCATGCGTTCGCGCCTGGCCTCCATAGAATTGAAATGGGCACAAACTTTAATAAAGACTTTTCATATCTATCTGCGTAAGTATACTTTAATAATTATATTTCAGTTTGAAAAAATATGGTATGATAAAATTATGGGGTGTTCGTTCGCGCCTGACCTGCATAGAATGGAAATATGTCACAAAGTTTAACAAGGTTTTTTTTTTAATATAGATCCACAGAATATTTTGATAAATGTTTCAGTGTGAACAGTTATGGTATAATAAATTATGGTATAAATCTATTTTATTTTTACTTTCATCATATTTTTCTTTGGTTTTGATACCTTCAAATTCGAAGCTATCTCTTTACAAAACTTCCTTTATATAACCTATCATACTTTCATAAATCAGAGTTCATTTTCTGTAGGCTGTTTTTGAACCGAGTCAACGACGGGTACTTCTGCTAGTATATATACTATACATATATAGTGTATGAAAACATATATTTATGTATATATATATATATATATATATATATATATATATATATATATTTATCCATACACTATATAAGTTTATATGTAATTTTACTATTTGATATAGTAACGATATATGAATATATAACATAATAGTCAGGTTCCTAATGGCACAATTTTAACTTTTGTGGGAACTTTTTGGAGATTTTCAAACCTATAAGTTTATGGAAAGCTTTTAGTTTCAGGAATCAGAAAATCAATGTTTGCATTTGCCCAGATGCGTATATGGCAGCCATATTGGATTTACAAAATGGCCGCCATAAGATGTACATTTTGTAATATCTCGGCTTCTAAATAAGCTGGAACACTGTTTTTAACTGCTAAACCTACATTTTCAGGGCCCAGAAAGCCAATGGTGGTAGTTATAAAATTTTCCCAGATGTATATATGGCAGCCATATTGGAATTTACAAAATGGTTGCCATAAGATATATGTTTTGTAATATCTCGGCCTCTTATAAAGCTGAAACACTGATTTTAACTGCTAAACCAACATTTTCAATGTCAAGAGAAGTCAATGGTCCAAGTTATCATTTCACCTTTTGTATCCTCCAATTGAAACACATAATCCACCATATGGGTAAAAACAACCCTGGCAGTTTGTCAAATACTAAATCAGAGTTATTTTTATTGAAATGCCTTTTAACTGTAAACTTTGAATGTTTGTGCAACCATCTTAAACATAATGAGATGTTTGATCATAGTCCATGCATCATCATCATCATCATCATCATCACTTTCATACATCACAGCTTGGGAATCTTCATCGTTTTTGTACTGCCACATGCCAGTACAGGCTAAGCTTTTAGACATGCAGGAACATCTGCCAGAAGAACATTCAAATATACATTTGCATGTGACCATCTCAAGGATGGCCTTAGGAGCTGGGAGGACCTCTTTGGTCATTGATTTCAGGATGCCATCCAATTGTTTGAAGTACCCATTTTCCAGGGAATCCAGTTGTGAAATCTGCAAAGCAATGGCTGCTTGTGCCCATACCCTTGCACTAAAACAGTCGTATCTGGGGAGAAAAATACTAACTGTGCATCAGGTGGGTTTTGATGTGAAGTCAGCACAGCCTGGTGGATCAGCAGCATGTCTGCTTCCTCATAGTTATTTACTTCAAAGACCAAGTCTTTGTTGCTCTTAGTGTACCCAGAAGCAGATGTGATGATCAGCTTGGATGATCCTTGTTGTACTCTAGAGTTTGGGCAGCAAGATAATCAGTCAGATCAGCCTGTCTTGTTATGGAAGAGGGACCTCTTCATTGGGATGTGTTTGATGTTAATGTCATTTCTGACTTGATACTGAACAGAAGCTTTTCCTTGTCTTTGTTTATCTCTGGTTGCACTCTTCAGAGAATCTGCTCGGTATGTCTCAAAAACGAGGATGATTTCATCATAATCTTGTGTTATCAGTCTGTCATTGCAACAGCCACTCAGATCTTTGACTGTCACTAGAGCAGCCGGTTTTTTGCTCAGTTTCTGCTTAAGTACCATGCCATCCACCAGTGCTATCTTCCGACTTGGCTGATCAGTAAATGTGGGCTTGTAAATCCTGTATCCGTTGCATTTTGGTGGGTAAAACTTCCAGCTTGAGGTGACCGATGTTCATGGGGCATATCTTCTCTTGTCAGCTTCTCAAGTAGATGAATTAACTTAGACTTTTCGTGGCATGGCAGTATTGTTTTGTCAAGAGCAAACAGTGCTCTTGGTGTCAGAGTGAATTCATAGTTTCCTATTTCTGGTTGATGTCTCTGCTTACCCTGGCAAGTACTATCAGCTTTGCAAACAGGTCCTTGGTCTCCTTCAGATCCACAGTATTGTTGTCCTCTTTCTTCACAGAGGCACAGAGGCTGATATCTTCATTGATCCACTCTGACACGTAATCCTGATACAACCTCTGTCCAGTGACATCAACATTCAAGATCTGTGGTACATACTCATCTGGGATGTAGGCATTAGTGATCACATTGTACAGCTTTTACCCTTTAGTGCTAAAGTGTTTTTTCCATGGTTGAGTATAGCTTCCTTGATCTTGTTGACTGTATCATGTGCCTTCTTGACTGCACTTGGTCCAAGCTCATGATGCTCTGTGATTATGTCAGCTTCCATGTCGAACTGACTCTTGAACTCTTTTGACAAATGTGAAAGTTCTGGTGTGGCCAGAAAAAATCTGTTTGGCATTGGCATTGTTGGAGATGCCTATGATGCAAGTGCTAGTCTTCATCAGCTTGTTCAGGTGTTCACATATATCGTCTGCCCCAACAGACACAAAGGAAATGACACTTTGCATGACTGATATATTGACTGCTTGTAATTCCTCCCATGTCTGAGGGTGATTGTCCTCAAGTCATGCATATCTGCGATGTATCTTGGCCAGAGTCGCTTATACTTGATGCGGTCCATGAACAGCTTGCTCAGTGCTTCTCCAGCTTGCAGATAGAGTTCCAAGTCAGCATTCCGTATTGCTGCTACAAAGAACAGAATTGCTCCCACCCAATCTAGGTACCTCATAATAGCTTTGAACATTGCATTCTGGGATTTCTGTTCCTTCCATTTTTGAAATGCTGTGATGACCTCAGCAGTGGTCAAGGCTGAAGGGTGCTGTTTGCTTGCTTCACAGATTCAGCCTTCGTGTCATTATCCTCAGAGCAGGCAGTTTCTACTCCTTCTGTTGCTGTCAGGCACATATCTTTCAGTTGTGGGTTGTCCTTAAAGAACACCCCCAGAGCCATTTCAGAGTGCTATGTATGAGTAGATATGGGCACGAAGAGCTCGCTTGTAGTGTGTGCATTTCAGGATTTGCAGCGTCATGGCAGGACCATACACACCTGCTTTCACCCAGGCATCATCTATGCCTAAGTTCTCCATGGAGGCACCAAGCGTTCTGAGGGCAATCTCTTCTGTGCTTCCTCTTTTCTGGCCAGGCTTTTTAGCAGTGTAGTGTCCTGTAGCTAAAGCGTGTGTGTTGCGATCTCTTGCACATTGTATTTCAACTTTGTTAGTTGCACTCGAATGACATAAGCTATGTCAGACCGCCCTTTCTTCATACATTGTTTCTGGTGTGCAGTTCTGCAGTCGCTTTTGGATTTGGACATAGTCCCAATAATTAAAACTAACCCTCTTCAGAATTACCTTCAGTACGAGCCCATAGGACTAATCGAGGATGTTGCACCAAGACTCCTTTTCTTTATCCTCAGACTGACAGAGAATGCACTGCTTGCAGTTAATGGACTCCTTAGTTTGACATGCCTCCTCCCTACTTTGCGACTCATCACTCATGCTTAACCTACAAACACAGACAGCAATGTTAGAATAGCAATACAAAAACTACAAGTTCTTAAAGTAGCAGAGGTAAATTAACAATTTGAATTAGTGATATAAAAGCAAGATTTTTTTAGGAGCAGTATGAAGTATGAATTTATAAATGATACATATTTTTTATTACAAAGATATTGCAATAAGACAACACCTCATCAGTTTGGACCCAGTTATGCATCTAAAGATTAATGATAAAAATGTTGTTGCTTTATAACTACCAGCATTGGCTTCGATGACCCTGAAAATGTAGGTTTAGCAGTTAAAATCAGTGTTCCAGCTTATTTAGAGGCCGAGATGTTATAAAACATACATTTTACTGCGGCCATTTTGAAATTGCAATATGGCCGCCATATATACGTCTGGGAAAATTTTATAACCACCACCATTGGTTTAATTGCCCCTGAAAATGTAGGTTTAGCAGTTAAAATCAGTGTTCCAGCTTATTTAGAAGCCAAAATATTACAAAATGTACATCTTACGGCGGCCATTTTATAAATCCAATATGGCCGCCATATACGCATCTGAGCAAACGCAAACATTAATTTTCTAATTGCTGAGACAGAAACCTTTCCAAAAATGTATAGGTTTGCAAATCTCCAAAAAGTTCCCATAAAATTACGTTAGGAACCTGACTATAAATTTTCCTTTTAGATTACTCAATAGCACAAGATTAGGGGTATAAATATTTTTCTTAAAGATATCACGTAAAAAGGAATAGACACGCAAGTATTTACTCTTTTTCAAAATGTAGGTATTTTATTGGTAACACCTTGCATACAACTGTTGCAGCCGCATCCGTGTTAAACATAGTGCAGCTGCACATATTTAAATGTATTAGACATGAGAAGACACGTCACCGCATTTAGACAGGGTTAAAAAATGTCTCCGCACTATCAGCAAACTTCTATCTCGGTCCGGTCGCCAAAAGATTGCATCCTTCTGCCTGTTTTACATGTAATGTAATGGAATGTGCTCCGACGAACTCGAAGCACTTGTAACCTGTTGAAATAAATGTTTCGGCTAATCGAACAAGCAGCAAAATCCCACCCTTACACTGTAGAGATTCCTAGATGTCGGAAAGCTTTTTACTCTCATAGTTTCTTCCCTCGAACGGCTAGACTTGGAATTCCTTCCCGGGCCATTGTTTCCTTCATTGTACTGACATGCAGAATGACAAGTGTAATGTGAACAAACATCTCGCTGCTCAACTCCCTACATAGTGTGCCTATAGATTTTGTCCCAAATATTGAAGTTTTATGTCGAAATGGCACTGTGCTTGGTTTAGAAATAAAATAACAGTAAAAAAGAAAGAAAATGAAGGAGAAAGATAGAAAGAAAGACTTTGAACACAAGTGAAGAAGAAAAGAAAAAAGAAGAGAAAGAAAAGGTATCAGACAAAAAGTAAGAAATGAAGACAGATTTCGGACATAAAAGAAAAAGAAAGAATAGCAGAAAGAAAGAAAGAAAGAAAGAAAGAAATACACAGGACAAAAGAAAAGGCGAAAAGAAGGAAAGATAAAGACCTTGGACAAAAAAGAAAAAAAAAGAAAAAAAAAAGAAAAAAGCTTATCAGAAAGAAAAAATAAAGATCCGGTAAAACAGAGTAAAAGAAAAGAGACAACGAAAATACGAGAAAAAACAAAGAAAAAGAAGAAAAAGAAAACGACTTAAGGTGATAAAACTATTAAAGATCACGTGATACTTTTGGAGGGGGCAGAAGCGCAACGCGGTGATTATGAAAAAGAGAAACGACGAATTTCGTACTTGAAAGTAACTTTCTTTTTCCTTCTTCGTTCTTTGTTGTTTTTTAAACTGTGTCAAGTTATTTGATTTTTCAAGCTAGAAAAACTCTTGATATGCCCGGGTAACAATGCGAAAATTAAGTAAAGGACGTCTTGTGTTTCGGCTTAAACACGATTTTGATATCATAGAAACCAAACTTTTCCATCAATGTGAGAACGAGAACAACAAAAAAGTGGGGGTGTTAACGTTTTAAAATTGTAGTGGGACCATGAGAAAATTTTCTCATTGTTTTCCAAAAAATGCACTTAATATGATTGGTAATATTAATATGATTAGTAATATTAATATGATTAGTAATATTAATATGATTGGTAATATTAATATGATTGGTAATATTAATATGATTGGTAATATTAGCATTGAGCTAAATGGCAAGAAAAAAGAACACTAAATTAAAAAAAAACGCAGAAAAAATTTATGATGTACGTACCCGTCAGAGTAAGAAAATCATATTCCAAAAATAACGTAAATTCATCAAGTATTTTTAATTCTTTTTGTGCCATAACACTAGGTGTATCAGAATTTTTTGAGAATTTTTGACACCCCTAAAACAAAACTGCGAATTAAATATAAAAAAACGCGTAATTTCTCTTTTTAAAGTGTTTTTTTTTAATTTTCTTTATGGAATATACTTTCAAAATTAATTATTAAAGTTGTTTAAAAAATAATACAAATATTTAAAAAAAAACAGTGTTCACCAAGTGCCTTTTTTTACGTAATGAAATCAATTGAATTATACGAGTTAATTTTTTTCAATATCAACATTTTTCTATTGGTTCAATTTTTAAGATATTTTTAGGTTTAATGTGAACTTTTATGCTCTTTTCAAGAAACTGAATATAATATTCTAGACAAGCGTTGTTTTAAAATTCACCCCTCATTTTGAAATGTCTATTAAAATTAAAATAATTAATTTTCTCACCTCAAATTTATATATCACACATTGAAGATAAAAAATCAATAAATAAAATAAGCTAATTTAAAACAAAAAAAGAACAGTTATTTGCAAATTTACCTGTAACGCCCAAAGTTTAAAAAACTTTTTTTAAAAACCACTTTGAATGTTTTTTTTTTTTTAAGTGAAACCTAATAATTTTGTTGCATTGTTCAGAAAATTTCGTAGAATTACGACAATGTTTTCTATTTCATTCAATGTCTTTGTTTTAGATGTTTTAAAAAATCACTCCATAAAGAAGAAATATAATATATTAAATAAAAAGAGCATGTGTTATGTTTATCATACTATGGAGACTATCCATGCCCCTTCTTCTACGTGTTAGCAAGTAAAAAACAAAGAGGAAAATATAATAACAAAAGAAAATGTGTTTATCAGCAGAACAATAGATAAAAAGTTGTTCACAAAGGAGCACAAAAGAAAGCTAAAATGGGATGGTTAATCAAGGTGCAGCAGTTACAGGAACAAAATGACCGAATAAGGGATGTCCATATGTTTACAGTTCGTTTTAAGTGTGGCGATGAGTTTTGCGAGAGTTTACGACCGTTGGTGGATGTCTTACATAAATAAACACCCCAGCCGACGAACGAAAACAAGAGGGACAGTTTTTTGTCGACACTGGTTTTACTGTGACGGTTACACACATATTTTTTTTAAAGCAAAAGTTGTTTGTTCTTTTTATCAGTAGGATTTAGTTTTTGATGCAGAGTGCGTTATTTATTTTATTTTATTACTAGCAGGGGTGCCCGGCTTTGCTCGGGTGTTTGGAGGTGTATGCTGTGCAAAAAAAGCAAAAAAACAAAAAAAAAGGGTTAATTTTTTAAAACTTTGACCCCTATTATGACCCCTTAAAATTTATTGTTTCGGGCTCAAATCACTTTATTAAGTTAGATCCAGGTTCAAGGAACCTATATCTAAAATTTCAAGTGTCTAGACCCAAAATTGTCGGAGGAGTTTGGTAGAGTTCTTAAAGGTCAAATCGTTCAAATTTGACCCCTTAACAGCCAAATTTCTGGCTGACACCCGTCCCATCGATTTTCCCAAATCTCAGTACCTGGTATTTCAAATTTCGAGTCTATAGACTAAAAATTGACAGAGTTATTGCGTAGGGAAATGTACACAGACACACAGACACACAGACACACAGACACACAGACAGCCAAACACGTTCACTTTTATAGATATATAGATTATTATTTTTTTCAATTTTTCCCTTACCAAGGGCAGAAAAGATAAGCGTCCTAAATTCTCAATTGCAATGTCAGTTTTTACTAACTGCAACGAGCCTATGAGGGCGGCAGAAATGAAATGAGCTTCGACGACTGGGTCTCTGTAGCTTGCAAAGAGAAACCAACAGCGCAGTTCTGGTTACTCATTCACAGCTACGAACAATTAATGTTTACGCTTATTAGATCTCACAGAGAGCGAAAGTTCAAACTTATGGTGGATACTCTAAAAAAAACTTGAGCATTTGTTTTTTTGCGCTTGATCATCAGAATTATGCAAGGGGGGTATCCATCTTCATCAGAAACCTTGGAAGTCTTCCGTCTAGCATTCAAAAGGAGTTGGAAGCAGATCATTGGACAATAAATCGAAGCAAACATCGTTACTCTTCCATTCCAATTGATCATGTACATGAGCACGCCAACAAACGTATGAAAGGGTTGAAGGAGTGATAAGGATCACAGAGAATCTTGAAATGCTTGAACGCTGGATTGCAACTGGTCCAGAAATTAGCCGTGTTTTACAGCAATTCACTGATGTGCATGATGACGGAGGAAGGGAATACATCCCAGCACCGTGTTAAGCATCACGTCACAAATCTATTGGGTGTGCTGCAAAGCAGAGGGAATGAATTTGAAGAGAGAACTGCAGATATAATTATATTAGGCAATAAAGTTTGTGTTGACAATTCTGCCGCCACATCTGTCCGTGTCTTAGAAGCAAGAGAAAAAAAAGCAGTATGACTACTTTCGGAAGAATGTGCAGGGCACAAATAATATAGCCCTACAAGCTCCAATCAAGAAAAAACAAATTTCTACTGTTCAATAGGGAGAAAACTAAAAAAAAGAACACGAATAGGCTATGTTAAAAAACTGATTACATATAATGATAGAAAATGTATCGAGACACAGGAATGGGTATGTTTGATCTGGCAGAACGGTGGTTCATTAAAATTGTGGGATCTGCGTACGCGCCTGGTCCACAAAGTATGGAAATAAAAAATTAAAAAAAAATGTTTACAAGTGTTTTTGATATAGATGTACATAAGAATACTTTCATAAGTATGCTTTAACTTAAATAGAGATGGTATAATAAAATTGTGGGGTCTGCGTTCGCGCCTGGCCTCCATAGAATGGAAATAGGCAAAAATTTAATGAAGACTTTTCATATCTATCTGCGTAAGTATACTTTGATAATTATGTTTCAGTTTGAAGAAATATGGTATAATAAAATTATGAGGTGTTCGTTCGCACCTGACCTCCATAGAATGGAAATACGTCACAAAGTTTAACAAGATTTTTTTAATATAGATCCACAGAATATTGTGATAAGTGTTTCAGTGTGAACAGGTATGGTATAATAAATTATGGGCTTTATATATTTTATTTTTACTTTCATCATATTTTGCTATGGTTTTGATACCCCCAAATTCAACCCAAATTTACAAACCTTTCTTTTAATAACCTATTATACTTTCATAAATCAGATTCCGTTTTCTGTAGGCTGTTTTTGAACCCAGTCAACGACGGGCACTTTTGCTAGTATATATATATATATATATACATATATATATACATATATACATATATATATATATATATATATATATATATGTGTGTGTATATATGTATATATATGTATATTTATATGTATATATATATATGTATATATATATGTATATATATACATATATATATGCATGTATGTATAAAGTTGGGTTTTCTCGATCTGACATTGATATTAAAAGCTTACCTTTTCTATTTAAAATTATTAAAACGAACTTTTTAATATGCTCAGTCATCAATATACGATCGACTTTATGAAGGTTTACTATTCCTTTGTAAAACGAGCGTCCATTAATTAATTATTCTATTTTGTATGGATTTTATATTATTGGTTTTATTTATCTATTATCCATATTTCTATTTTGTACATAACTACGTTGAATTTAGAATGAAAATATTCTAGCACACAGACATTATACATATACTAGGGCGACCCGACGTTGCCAGGGATTGAATGATGATCAAACAATGTTTCAACTCTCATATTTTTATTGCCATCGAAATCGATGAAATAGTCCATTTATCAATCAAATCGATTGAATGCCTGCTCTAATTGGGGACCCATGGCGATGCACCTAGAGAAAACTCCACATGCCTCTCACAGTGAATAAGTTCATAATATATTGTAGTCTACATTGCACTGTAGAGAACTTAATGTTGATTATATAAAATTATTTTTATATATAACATTATTATTACATTAAAGTTTAAAATGCAAAAGTCAAGTATCATTGTGAAATTATGCTTTAAGCAGAAATATTTATTTTGAATGCGGCCCTGTCATATTAAGAAACCTACTGTTGATTTTATATGTTGGGGCTTTCGACTTGTGTCGCAAGAAAACTTCTCAAATGCACTTGTGATGTGAGACTGTGTAAGGTGTTAACTTTGATCAAAATGAAGAATTAAAGCGATGTAACCTATTTTCCTAAAGCCAATGAGCTTTAATTCTTCATCATAATATTACGGCTGAAAATATACACCGTCTCTAAGTGCTGTTGTTGTCCCGGTTACCGCTTTTGATAAAAACCTTTAGCGTAAATCCCCTACATAGACACTAAACATCTTACATCCAGATAAAATAGAACCACAACCCAACTACCCCTATACCCCCCCTGAATCTTAAACACATAAACTCCTTACATTGTTTAAAACTATGATAGAAACTCTATACTCCTTTTTACACTACACTTTATATAGTACGCTCCTCCTTTATCTTAGAATTCAATATAGTTCCCCTAACAACATCAATAATCTTATTTATTTATTTCGTTCCTGATGATTTCCTCGCTAGGCGTCACATCCCCATTGTTACCAAGCACATTCTCTACTCTTCTGATGAAAAGCATCGGGCTTAGAAATACCTTGGTATAAAGAGTCCTTTTTATCCCCCAAATAATTGTATGTATATCCTTATTAAATAAATGACTCATTCTATATTTTCCAATATATAGTATTTGTGAATTCATTTTCCACTCAATATATATATATATATATATATATATATATATATATATATATATATATATATATATATATGTGTGTGTGTGTGTGTGTGCGTGTGTGCGTGTGTATGTGTATGGTGTGGGTATGTATGTATGTATGTATGTATGTATGTATGATATATTAACGTTGACACCGCTTCGCGTCAGACCACAGAAGTTAAGCAGCATTAAGCCTGGCTAATACCAGTGCTCTCCGTTTATCTCGGCATTGTTTCCAGTCCTCCTGAACCTCCACTTGCCACCCGTATTTCACAACGATTTAACAACGCCGACTCGGGGAAAAGTATAGTTGAAAATTGCGCAACACTTGCCACAAAATTCCACACGTAGACACACTTACAGTGGGTATCCATAGTCTGTAAAGACTGAAGGAAGCTACCATGTATATATATATATATATATATATATATATATATATGTATGTATGTATATATATATATATATATATATATATATATATATGTGTGTGTGTGTGTGTGTGTGTGTGTGTGTGTGGTGACGGTGGTTGTGCCAAGTTTGATTAATGTTTTTTCCTCAGAAAAAAACTTTTATCAATCCCACCCTGACAATTTTATTTTCTTTAATTTCATATTTGGCGACTAGCAGTTATTTTTTGTTTAACGTGGTTTGGCAATTCATCATGGAGAAATTTAACTCGGAGCAGCGTTTGCTAATTGTGCAAATTTATTTAGGAAATCATTTTGAAATATTTGATGAACAAATAATTTCACGAAGTGGATCTATCAACTGGCCACCTCTTTTATGCGATTTAACCCCATTAGATTATTTTCGTCAGAGACATGTAAAATCCCGTGTCTACTCTGATAAACTAGACATAACAGCATACTTAGAAGACAATATTCGACGCGTTGTTGCCGAAATACAGCTTAATTTAATCCACAGAGTTTGTGAAAATTGGACTAGTCGCGGTGACTATATACCGGAAATTGTATTTAAATTATAAATGCTAAAATTAATTATTTTAATAAATATCATATTTGTATATTAAAAGAAAATCATGCGATTTATTTTAATTTAAAGTTCGCCGCTTCTAAATAGACACCCTCTATATCTAGAATGTTGGAGTCTTTGTCACCAGGAGATAATAGCAAATGAACACAAAGGCCGGGGAAAAGAAAAAAAAATTTAAAAAGCAGTCGATAATGCGTATGTGACGTCGTTAGATGACAACATAACGGAACGGTGCAGTTTACAATAAAACAATTATAATTTCGATGTCGAAATTAGTGTCAAAGGATAAATTGAATTTATGTATAGTATTTTAAAATGGTGGTACACGTTTCACACGTATGTTACGGAGCGGTGTGCTCATATTGTAACAGAGCGCGTATTGGCGCGTGTAAGAAAGTCAGCGGCTGTCTATGATAGCTGACTAGGGAAAATCTTAGCAGCAGTCATCTTAGCACATATGCAAATTAAGCAAGTGTGCATGCGTTGACGTCACGGGAGGAGGAGAAAAAAGGCAGAAACAAGGACAACACATGGTCGAACAATGTAAGCGATCGCGCGTTTTTTGACTCGTGTACAGCAAGAGAGAAAAATGATCGAAAAAAAGCGGAAAGGCAGACGACGAAAAAAAAATACGTGTGTGAAAGAGCGTCTAAAATTTATGTTCGAAGAATAAATGATAGTTAGATGCACAGTAAAATGTTGTTAGGAATTACCGGAATAAATCTGTGGTACCAGTATTCAAGAATTCTGGCGAAAGAACTGCCCCATCAAATTATCGCCCCATTAGCCTCCTCCCACTTTTCGCCAAAATATTTGAGACCATAATTAACCATGCTCTAGTCCGGCACCTTACAGATGCTAAACTTCTGACTGACAAACAATATGGATTTAGACAAGCCCGTTCCACAGCTGACATCCTCACTGTAATCTCTGAACGTATACACCATTCACTGCACAAAGCGGGGGAGGGCAGAGCGGTAGCTCTAGATATATCTAAGGTGTTTGACAGGATATGGCATGAGAGTCTCCTCAGGAAAATTAAATCATACGGTATCACTGGTAAAATACTTAACATAATTAAATCCTTCTTAGATAAGAGAAAAATCCAGGTTGTCCTCGAAGGTCGTACATCTAAACAGTGTGATATAAATGCGGGAGTGCCTCAGGGGTCTATCCTTGGACCTCTATTGTTCCTAATATTTATTAATGACCTCCCCGACAAAACTGCCTCTGAGATGGGTATATATGCTGATGACACTACACTCTATAACGGGCATGACAGGAAAACAAATGTACACATATCTAAAGAAATGGCAGAAACACTAGAGGATGACCTCCAATCTGTAGTGGAATGGGGACATAAATGAATGGTCACATTCAATGCTGTCAAGACTAAACTGGTTTTCTTCAATAATTACAAGAAACCTTCTCTGCCATCAATAGCAATGGCCATTGACTTTCTGTCTAAGAGTACATCTTTCAAACTGCTTGGCCTAACGCTCACAGGAAACATGAGTTGGAACAATTATATTGAAAACATTGCCAGAAAGGTAAGCTCTCTCTACCGTGCTAGAAAACTACTGACATCTGAAAGTATCCTGTACCTCTATAAGGCCACCATTCGCCCATGTATGGAGTATTGTTGTCACATTTGGGCTGGTGCATCTGCTACTAGTCTCTCGCTCCTAGACAAGGTTCAAAAGAGAGTCGCCAATCTGATAGGCCCTGAACTGGCATCTAAGCTTCAGCCTCTGTCTCATCGACGAAATGTTGCATTCCTCTGCCTGTTCTACATGTATTTTAATGGTGAATGCTCTGAGGAACTGCAGACACTTGTGCCCCCACGACGTAGACACCCTCGACAAACCCGACAGGCAGCTAAATCCCACCCCCACACAGTAGAGATCCCTAGATGTAAAAGATCTGTCTACTCCAGTAGTTTCTTCCCCAGAACCGCTAGACTCTGGAATTCCATTCCAGGTCCCTGCTTCCCTAACTGTACTGACATGCAGAAGTTCAAGTGTACCGTGAACTGACATCTTGCTGCCCAAATCCCAACATAGTGCCCCAGTAGTTGCTGCCCTTGATTGTAGCCCCCTACACCAAAGTGGCAATGTACCTTGTTTGGGGTGAAAATGTATTTAAAAAAAAAATGCTTTTTATTCACCTGAAAATGCTGAGTCCTATTTTTTGTTTCTTTCTTGTTTGTTTGTTAGTTAGTTTGTTTGTTTGTTTGTTTCTGCGATTGTACCGGACAATGAGCGGGTTCGATTGTAACGATACAGTTCGAGTGTAACGGCCACATTGCACGTAATGTTATTGATATAGGTTACTCGTTTATGGTAAAGATATTGAAATTTCGATTTTTTTTCAATTAATTTCAGAGTATAATGAAATTATAATGTTATTAATTAAAGTTTTTCTTTAATCAGACTAGTGCTACCAGATCAAACTGTCTGAAAATAACGGCTTACTGATCTAAAATGCATCAAACATTGATGTTATCGCTTTTTTTTTCATTTCCCTTTGCATAACTCAATCATGGCCCGCAAAGCCAAAAACAAAACAATATTTTCCTCGACAAAACAACCAAAGTAAACCCCATTTCAGCGTACAAATAATTTGAAGCATATAAACTTTTACCAAAATGATTGGATTCGGCATTCAATAACCCAAAAGTGTTTGATATGCCGTAAAAACCCCAACCAAAACAATATTTAATCAGAGAAAGAAATTTTTTTGTTTTTTTTATAAATCCTGGTAAATAACGTAGACTTTAACACATGCATCGTCAGCTCGCCTGAAACAACATTGATAGTCAAACCAATGTAGCTACAATCTTTCTATTTCTTCTTATTTTTCTTTCCCACGTGATCTACATTTACTGTTTTCCTGGGATTTGCCTGTGTCTGTCATTTATAGATCATTTTATTTTTTGTAGCGATTTTGTTTATATATTCAAGTGTATTTTTCCTGGCCATGCTCTTGTGTTTTCCCGCGTTTTATATTAAGCTAGTTTTATAATTCGACCACATAGTGCTTCTTTTCTATCTTGTTTTATGTTTCACTTTTGATTCTGTTTCAAAACTTTTGACATTCATTTTCGTGTTTGATATTTTCCTTGTATCAGGTTGACAAGAAAGTTCTTGCGGTTTTGTACTTCATTTAAATTAAATTCAGATGAACGTATCTCGGTTCAAACAAACATTTTATTGATCGGAATAAGTATCATCTGAATCAACACACTTTTCTCTAACGCAAAACAAGTGTATTTATGCTAGTAACATTAAAAAAATCTTGCGTTTTGGTGGCGATGAAATCGTCGAAGGCGTTTTTTTTATCGCTTCGGTTTTTTACTCATTTTCACACTGAAAGTTGTCGAAATGCCTAAAAAAGTGGTAGTCGGTAGGTAAGAGGTATGGAGAGTATGGTGGGTGAGACAGAGTTTCGTAGCCAATTCGTTCAACTTCTGCGGGATCGGTTTAGCAACGTGTGATCGGTCATTGTCGTTGATGAGAATTAGGCCTTTTCTGTTGATTAATGCTGGGTGTTGTTGTTGATGTTTTCGGTGCGTTTCATCCATTTGTCGATAGTTCTTTTCGACTGCAATGGTTTCGCCTGCATTAAAAAAATCCTGTAATGGATGAGACCGGTCGCAGACTATCAAACAGTCAGCATGACTTTCTTTTGGTGCAACTATGGCTTCGGTAAGTGTTGTGGAGCCTTTTCAATGTCTAACCATTGAGCTGAGCGTCGCCTGTTGTCGTAAAGAACCTCCTTTTCATCGCAAGTCTGAACCCAATCGAGAAACGGGTCGTTCTTGTTACGTAAAAAAGTGAAGATGACATTTCATAACGGCGTTTCTATTTGGTTGTCGTTCAGTTCGTAAGACACTCATTTATCAAGTTCTTTTTTGTTTTTGTCTTTCCAAACTCTTTCAATTAGTTGGGAATCGTCATATAGGCTACATCTAATTCAGAAGCAATTTCTCGGACAGTTGTGCGTGGATTGGCTTCGAATAAGGCTTTTAATTGATCGTTGGCAACATCTGATGGCCGGTTACTACGCTCATGATCTTGAAGACTTATGTCGCTTCAACAAAATTTCTTAAACCACTACTGTGCTGTGTGTTCAGTAGTGATTCCTGGGCTAAATGCTTCATTGACATCGCAAGCTGCTTCAGCAGCTTTTCGGCTTGAATTGAAATAACACCCTTTAAAATGATATATAAAGTAAAGAGGTAATAACGAAAACTTATTTGAAAATACATCATTTGAAATGAAACTTAAAAATTCCGAAGGAACCTTTTTGTCAACCTAATACTTCCCAAGTATTCTAATTTTTTTCTTTTATTTCTGTGGGTTTTAATTATTTAATTTTTATTCACTAAGATGATGACGATGACGATTATGATGTTGATGATAAATATTCTGAGAAAGGGAGATTTATTTTTGTTATTCCATTTTCACCCCACATAAGATACAGTGCCACTTTGATGTAGGGGCTACTATCGGAGACATAAGTTGCAGGGAGATTATGTAGGGAGTTTAGCAGCAAGATGTCTGTTTACATTAAACTTGAACTGGGAAAACATGAACCTGGAAGGGAGTTCCAGAGTCTAACAGTTCTGGAGAAGAAACTATTAGAGTAGAAGGCCTTCTCACATCTAGAGATCTCTACTGTATAGGGGTGGGATTTTGCTGCTTGTCGAGTCGGGAATATTTACGTCGAGGAAAGAAAAAGGGCTTGTAGTTCGTCAGAGCATCCACCACCAAAATACTTGTAGAGCAGGCAGAGGGATGCAACATTTCGTCGATGGGACAGATGTTGAAGCTTGGATGACAGTTAATGACCTATCAGGTTGGTGACTTTCTTTTGAACCCTGTCCACGAGCGAAAGACTAGTAGCAGGCGCACCAGCCCAAATGTGACAACAATACTCCATACATAGGCGAATGGTGGCCTGGCAGAGGTACAGGATACTTTCAGGCGTAAGTAACTCTCTAGCACGGTAGAGAGAGCCCCCATTCCTCGCAGCAGCCTTGGCAGTGCTCTCAATATATCTGCTCCAACTCATGTTCCCTGAGAGCGTTAAGCCGAAGAATGTGAAAGAAGTACTTTCAGGTAATATATCTTTAGCCATAGCTATTTGTGGCTGAGAAGATTTTTTGTAATTATTGAAGGAAACAAGCTTAGTCTTGGCAGCATTGAATGTGACCATTCATTTTTTACCCTATTGAACTACAGATTGGAGGTCTTCCTCTAGTGTTTCTACCATTTCCTTAGATATGTGTTCATTTATTTTCCCCTCGTGTCTGTTATAGAGCGTGGTGTCATCAGCAAATATACCCATCTCAGAGACAATTTTATCAGGGAGGTCATTTATGAATATTAAGAATAATAAAGGTCCAAGGATAGACTCCTGAAGTACCACCGAATTTATATTATATTGTTTAGATATATGACCGTCGAGGACAAGCTGAATTCTTCTCTTATTTAAGAATAATTTAATTATGTTAAGTATTCGTCCATTGATATCGTAAGATCTGATTTTCCTGAGAAGACCATCGTGCTATACCCTGTCAAAAGCCTTAGATATATCTAGGGCTACCGCTCTATCCTCCACTGGGTTTTCCAGTGTATGGTATATACGATCAGAGATTACAATTAGTATATCTGCTGTAGAACAGGCTTACATCAATTCATATTTTTGATTGGTCAGAAGTTTAGCAACTGTAAGGTGATGGACTAGAGCTAGGTTAATTATGGATTCAAATATTTTTACGAAAAGCGGGAGGAGGCTAATAGAACGATAATTTCATGAGTCATTTCTTTCGCTAGAATTCTAGTAAACTAGTACCACAGAAGCAATTTTCCAGTAGTCAAGAAACTAAGATTCGTTAAGGCATTTGTTGTAAAGTTTTGAGAGAACCGGAGCAACCTCAGCGGAGCATTTTTTAATAGCACGGGATAAGATCGGGTCCACATGCTTTTGAAGTGTCTAGATTTTATAATATCATGCACCTGAGAAGGGGCAATTTTCAGATTATTCAGTGTGGCATCAGTCTGCAAAGGAAAGTCAAGGAGTGAGTGGTTTGCTGGGTCCAATGTGGAGTTTGAGGCGAACTGACTGGCAAGCATGTTAGCCTTTTCGGGGTCCGTGCAAGCAACCTTACTATTGGTGATAGTGGGGGATCGTTAATTGCCCATTATTTGCAACACTGTTGTAGATTTTCTAGAAATCACAGGTACCTAATTTCTGTGCCGTGATGCATTTTCTGGTGGTTTCGGTATATTCTTTCCTAGCTGTCACTATTTCTTTCTTACAATTACTTCTAGCTTCTATATACGTCTGTCTGCTTGTACTGGCCTTATGTCAGTTAAATCCGCGATCTGCCTTTTTGCAATGGTAGCTGCACAAGTAGAAGTAAACCATTGGGGGGAGTGGAGTTTTCTACAGAATTTCCGCGTGGGAACATGTGTTTCAATTGCCGTTTTAAATCTATCATTTGCGCACTGTTCAACGGGAAGAGAAAAGATATTTCCCTATGGGACATCTCTGATGAGATCCCTGATGGCTTCCCAGTCAGCCTTCTTATAATACCTTGTCGTTTTGAGCAATAGTTCTTCAGTTTTGGGTCGATAATTTAGGGCGATTTCTACCATTATCACAGCGTGATCAGCATTCCCGAGTGGGCTGTGGGCATTCGTTACACAATCATCGGGTACTGTGGTCCGAAATAGATTTAAAAGTGAGGCATGTTGATCTTGCTGATCTGGGAAACCTGTCGGAAACGTAACCGTCTGTGATAGGGAATGAGATATAGAGAAGTATGTGTTATGCTACCAGTTGCGTCTGTGCAAGTAGAGAATTCAAGCCAATTATTGTGGGGGACATTGAAGTCTCCAAATACATGTACGTATGCGTTAGGAAGAGTGCTGTATCTATGCTGTCAGAGACTTGGTTGATTAGCGTACAGTCCTGGGTCGAGGGAGAGTGGTAGAGAAAATATAAGTAGGCTATGACAAGAGAATATTAGGGCTATGACAAGAGAATATTATTTTCGTTGTTTTGAATCTCGAGTATATATCCGACACAGTTAATAATTGAGAACCACACCATTTATCTAAAAACATATAAGATATTAACTGATATATACTCGAGAGTCAAAATAATGAAAAGAATATTCTTTTGTCATGGCCCTAGTTATGTTGCACGTTAAATTTAAAGCACATAAAGGCCTGGTCGTCTGATTAAACATAATTTGAATTTTGATTTTGTGGCGCCGCCTTGTTTTCCTTTTACATGCTATTACTCCCGAGCAACGCCTGTACCATTATTATGGATGATGGTGATGGTGATGATGATGCTGATGATGATGATGATTGCTATTACTGTTTTTATTTTTATTGTTACTTATATTATTATTTTATTGTTATTGTTTTTCGTTTTAAAATTGCTGTTTGCTTTAATTTGTCCGGTTTACACTTATCGTTCACTATTTTAAGTTTTGAACTTGTAGAACTATTTTTAGCTGTTTACATCAAATGACTTCATGCCTTGTTTGGGGCGATTCCTTTAAAATAATGAAATGTTAAACTTTTTTAGACATTAATTGGGCAAACCCAATTTTTTTTTTTATTTATTAAAATCGCTCCGAACAAAGCATGAAGCTACTTATTGTAAGGAGCTAAAATAAGAAAATACTAGTTCAAGGTCAAAAACCAACAATAAGTGTTCGCTGGATTTTGATCCAGAAAACGACTAAAAACGAAATAAGATATAGAGAGTTTGACGACACTGACCAAAGTAAACCCGGAGACTAGTTTCTATTCTCCTTAGCAATGGAAAAAGGTATTTCAAACTTCAGCGTAAGACGCATAAACTTATAAAAATGTGATAATTTATTCAATTACTAATTTATTTATTCAAATCTATTGCATTAATTCTTTCTTTATTTTTTTTCTGTTTTTTTTTTATACTTTGTTTCTGTTGATATAATTTTCGACTTTCTTTAGGTGAATCTTTTAAAACTTAGAAATCCTCTACTTGGGACCTTCGCTATACTATACCATATCTAGAAAAATATTGCTTTTGCAGAATACGGACTGTATTGAAATAATAACGCTGAGAGCATTTTCGTAATACACCAGAAAAAAAAAGTAACACGTAACTTAAAATGTTCAGGGTGATCAATTTAGTACGTTATATAAGCAAATACCTTTCCTATCGTCACCATCTTTACGAATTTCTTTTCTTTTCTTTTCTTTTCTTTTTTTTTTTAAAGTGGGGTTCTTCAAGTTTTGGTGATCTGCGTGCCTTCGTTTTGCAATTTAATTGCATGTTTACTGGCGACATTTACATTCTTTTTAGAGTTTTGTCGAAGTCCTCCATAAAAAGATTTGGACAATTTAAAGTAAAGCGCGGAACACCCTTAACAAACCAAAAGAAAATGAACGTTTTAACTAGTACTCGAGAAAGTATCTCCTGCGTGTTTTGAACACAAGCGCGCGAACGCACGCACGCACGCACGCACGCACACACACGCGCACACACACGCACGCACACACACACACACACACACACACACACATATATATATATAATACATATATACACACAAACATACATACATACATATATATATATGTGTGTATATATATCATTCAAACACGGCAATGTTTGAACATATGGTTAAGTAGCAGTTTTAGTCATTTAGAACTGCTTAAAAGCTTCACTGCTCACTCATTTTTCGACCAAATTTCAAACAGTTATTACAGTTTATAGATCACTTTCTCAGCTATATTGCGAAAAATTTTGTTCAAGTTTTGTACAGTGAAACAAACGTTGTGATGACTTTTTTTCATAAGGAGGTTAGCGCCGCTTTTTATGACTGGTTTCCATAGCAATATCGTCATTTCAGTGTCTACTGTCGCGAAAAGAGAAGTCACTCGTGAGATAGAATGAAAACACGAAAGGGAGATAATTGGGGGATTTTATTGAAATCAGACAAGTGCCGTACATTGCTATTACATATATGTTTATGGAGGCATGAAAAATAAAAGTGAAATTAAACAAAGAACAAATGAATTTATTGGAAACCTAGAAAAATCATGGATTACAATAGAAAAATGCGAGCATGAAAAGTATTATTGTTAAGCTTAAACATTGAAAAGTAAAGGACTAGTTGTTAAAACTGGAAAAGAAAAGGACAAGATATTCTAGTAAAAAATACAATAAATTTATAACTAAAAATATTGCAGCATTAGGAGTTTTTTTAGAAATTCAATTTACAACATAATATAATCAATTCTAAATGCTGCAATATTTTAAGTTAGAAATTTATATTTTTTACTAGAAGATCTTGTCCTTTTCTATTCCAGTTTTAGCAACTAGTCCTTTAAGCTTAACCATATTACTTTTCACGCTCGCATTTTTCTAATATATATATATATATATATATATATATATATATATATATATATATATATATATATATATACCGCATCTCTGGGAACAGACACGCATTTTTATGCTCATTTCAAAAGCATTCAAAAGCATTCACTGGACAAAGAGGGGGAGGGCAGAGCGGTAGCTCTAGATATATCTAAGGCTTTTGACAGGGTATGGCATGAGGGTCTCCTCAGGAAAATTAGATCATACGGTATCACTGGTAGAATACTTACCATAATTAAATCCTTCTTAGATAAGAGAAAAATCCAGGTTATCCTCGGCGGTCGTACATCTAAACAATATGATATAAATGCTGGGGTGCCCCAGGGTTCTATCCGTGGACCTCTATTGTTCCTGATATTCATAAACGACCTCCCGACAAAATTGCCTCTGAGATGGGTATATATACTGATGACACTACACTCTGTGGCAGACATGACAGGAAGACGAATGAACACATTTCTAAAGAAATGGCAAAAACACTAGAGAAAGACCTCCAATCTGTGGTCTAATGGGGACAAAAGTGGTTGGTCGCGTTCAATGCTGCCAAGACTAAACTAGTTTCATTCAATAATTACAAGAAACCCTTTCTACCACCTATAGCAATGGCCAACGACTCTTTATCTGAGTGTCCATCTTTCAAACTCCTTGGCCTAACGTTCACACGAAACATGAGTTGGAACAATTACATTGAAGGCATTGCCAGGGCTGCTGCAAGAAAGGTGGTCTCTCTCTACCGTGCTAGGAAACTAACACCCGAAAGTATCCTGTACCTCTATAAGGCCACCATTCGTCCATGTATGGAGTATTGCTGTCACATCTGGGCTGGTGCATCTGTTACTAGTCTCTCGCTCCTGGACAAGGTTCAAAAGAGAGTCGCAAACCTGATAGGTCCTGAACTGGCATCTAAGCTTCAGCCTCTGTCCCATCGACGAAATGTTGCATCCCTCTGCCTTTTCTACAAGTATTTTAATGGTGAATGCTCTGACGAACTGCAGACACTTGTGCCCCCACGACGTGAACACCCTCGACAAACCCGACAAGCTGCAAAATCCCACCCCCACACTGTAGAGATCCCTAGATGTAAAAGATCTTTCTCCTCCAATAGTTTCTTCCCCAGAACCGCTAGACTCTGGAATTCCATTCCAGGTCCCTGCTTCCCCAACAGTACTGATGTGCAGAAGTTCAAGTGTAAGGTGAACCGACATCTCGCTGCCCAAATCCCTACATAGTACCCCAGTAGTTGCTGCCTCTGATAGTAGCCCCCTACACCAAAGTGGCAATTTGCCTTGTTTGGGGTGAAAATGTAATTAAAAAAAAAATTTCAAAAGCTAAAGTTTTATTTAATGCACACGGACAAATTTTTGCACTTTTACTTGTGTGTTTATATATCATTCTCTGCATAAATTTAAAAAAATCTTCATACTTGTGGTGAATTCATCAACGCTAAATACACATTAAAATTAAAAAAAAAACAAAATTCACAATGATACCCATTCCTGTGTCTTGGTACATCTTCTATCATTATATGTGATCAGTTTTCTATAATAGTTAACCATATAGGAGCCTATTTGTGACCAGACATATATATATATATATATATATATATATATATATATATATATATATATATATATATATATATATAGAGAGAGAGAGAGAGAGAGAGAGAGAGAGAGGGAGCGGGGAGAAATATTTAGCGGAATATTTCGAGAAAGTTTACAAAGGGAATAGGCAAGTTATCTCTCGAATGTTTACATTTTTTACAGGAATACAATATTAAAGAAATTATTTAGACTCTGGAAATCGATCCTAAATCTAGAAATGTAATGCATAACCTATTATGTGACCCTTAGTTTTATGTTGTAAAGGAACGACTTAATAAATTAGTTTGTGTTTGTTATATTTCTTATTGTCAAAAAAAGTAAAAGAATCGTTTTGGGAATCGGAAATTAGGCTCAAATTCTCCGATTCCAATAACGATTCCGATACCCACAAAGTTTCAATTTTTCCGATTCCTGATTCCGATTAATCGTCTCAACAGTAACATGTATATATATATATATATATATATATATATATATATATATATAGAGAGAGAGAGAGAGAGAGAGAGAGACGTGTGGATGTGGATGTGTGTGTGTGTGTGTGTCTTTATTATCGCTTGCCAGAGAGTGAAGCTTGGTTAGTCCGTGTCGTGGTGACGTCTCTAGAACGGTCCTTACGTCCTGGGAACGATAACCAACTCTCCCAATGTTAAACACGATAGGGTCAACGCCTTTAGATGAAGAGGTTAGTATATCATCGGCTACGTCTGCTTGACGGGTGTCCTCGTCAGTCTTTTTGGCATTGTTAAGCGACATTATGTTGTATAGATGGGTGCGTAAACATAGGCACGTCACCAAACCGTGTACGTCAAATTGGCAGGACAACGCTGAAAGATGCGCTGGTCGACGATTATTATGATCGTTGTTAATCATTATAGATGAATTTATTTATGTTAAAATGTTTTAACAGAAAGGAATGTTAGTTTTCATCATTAGCACAAACAAAAATCGTCAATGAAAAAAGAATGTTAGAATATAAACAAAATGACGTAACGTGTAAAAATACACATATCGGTTAGTCATGAGATGGGAGTCAGAGAGAGCAGATCTAGTCAATAATAAGAGGAAAAAAGACAGGCATGGATATTAATGGCTCCGAGTAAGGGAAAATACCAATAGTAAAAGTCTAGGACCAGCGTTGCAAATGAGGGAAATCATCTGAAATAAAGCTGTTGCAAATTAGTGGGGCGGGTTAACTCAATATTCCATGAGTATCTACGGGACATTGCTTGAATTCTTGTTCTATTAAATAATTATAGAGTGTTAAATTCCAATTGGGAGCACTTTGTCTTAGTCCATATAACGATTTATTTATTTAAATTTAATGTATCATTGAATTTTACACATCTAACCTTTTTTATGGCATTTTGGGCTGGAAAGTAGATTAAATATTCTGGACTGTTTTTATCGTAACCTACGAAAATATCTTTTTCGCTTTTAGCATTTAGTTTACTGAAATTTTCTATAAATGCAAAACAATCTGAAACAAATATATGTATTCAGTTCATTTTTGGTTTTACACTGCAAAATGCTTCATACGGTGTTTTGCCTAATTTTTTATTGAACGATCTATTTCTGATATATGCTGCTGCCATTAAAGTGTACGTCCATAAACTATGCGCTAATTTCGATTCGATAAGTAGACATTTTGTCATCTCAAAAAGGGTTCGACATGCCCTTTCAGCGGTGCCATTTTGGAAGCAGATTTCTCGTGTTTAATACGGTGGTTAATTAACAGAAGTTCAAAGTCTTTACTAGCACACACAGCCCCATTGTCTGAGCGAATACATTTTACCGAGCCGTACGGGGCAATATCAGCTAAATATTTTTTTAGTGGCGAGAATAGTGTCGGATTTGTTTTTATAAAATAAAAATAATTAAACCGGAAAAATCATCAATAAAGTTCAAAACGTACCTTAGATTATTTCTCCCCATCGGGCTGATCGGACCTGCCAAGTCACAGTGCACAAGTGAGAGAATTTTCATGTTCTTTTTGTCTGGCGTTTTTTTTTTTTTTTTTTTTAATTTTTTTTTTACATGGAGTTCACCACTTATCAAGGCCCGAAAGCCACTCGGGGATAAGTTTTATTGTGTGTACAGTAATCAATGGGATAGTATTGTAGTAATAGTTAGTATTGGATATTTGATAAATTTTCATTACTTAAGGGGGCGATTCATCAGGAATTTGTTTATGTTAGACTTGAAAACTTCTAAGTTGTAGTCAGGTGGGAAAAAGGCAAACGGAAGAGAATTCCACAGGCGTGCACTTTGAAGCTTTGTTCATGGAATCTACGTTTTGATTTAAGCACAGATAAAGAGTGGGGAAAATTATTGACAGTGGTTTCAGCTAGACGGTTGTTTTTCGTGAAAGATAAGCGAGGGGGGGAACCAGAGATTGAAGCTCGGAGGAGCACTTGCCATGAAAATAACGATAAAACAAAAACAGGCTCGCAACGTCTCTTCTGTGGGAGAGAGGTTGCAGGGAAGAGAAAATGACATCCCCACTAAGCCACAAAGTCTATTTTGTACTCTGTCAAGGCATGATAGGCTGCTTTTAGTAGAATTGCATCAGTAGTGAGATATCTTCTGGAGCGGTAGAAGGATCCCACAATTTTTCCAGCAAATTTGGCAACAGACTTGATGTACGTGTTCCATTTCAGATCAGGATTAAAGGTCAAACCCAGGAGCTTGTCAAAACAC
>NC_136498.1:28032727-28165227 GCF_053919585.1 Euprymna scolopes | reverse complement strand
CTCATCAAGCCTGGATTTTGGGCCGCAATTACAATCTTCTCCTGATCACGGCGGAGTAGTGGTGATAGGTAGTATGCTTTGTAAATATATATCTGTATTCTTATTTCGATCGGGTGTTGTCCTTTATCTGTAAACTCCAGTTTTCAATATTTCTATTACTTTCTCTAAATAATATAAGAAAAATACAAAGCAAAGAAAAAAGGGGGGGGTGAGATTAGATTTACAAATAATGTAACCATACAAAACAGATACTTCAATATGGTCCCAAGCACTAATAATTGCACAAATTAATCTCTCAACACAAGGCTTATATCCACACTTTGCTATTGTTGGTCGTTAATGGTTGAATAATCAATTCCCTGAAAGAAGACGGATTGATCGCCACAATTCGCACAAATGGCCGAGCAGAAGTCTGCAACTTTTTTCTTTGGAGTTGCCTGAAAGAGTAGAACTCTTTACTGTTAAAGTCCCTAAATGACAGAAAGCTTTCTAATCTTAATATCTTCTTTCCTCGAACAGCTAGACTTTGGAATTCCCTTCCTGCTACCAGCTTTCCTGACTGTACTGATATGCAGAAGTTTAAATTTAACGTAAACCAACATAATGTTAATCTTTCCTAGACATGGTTCCAAATAGTAGCGCCTTACGTCCAAGTGGCGATATGCCTTGTTAGGGATGAACGTGAGTAAAAAGATATATTTTAAAAATAAGTTGTATGAGAGTTACTTTTCAATCACCCTGTAGATTAAGTGTACGTATAATTGTATTCTTATTTCAGTCAGGTGTTGTCCGGTTCAGCTGTCAACGCCAATTTTGAATATTTCTATTACTTTTTTTCTAAATAATATCAGAAAAATACTAAACAAAAGAAACCATAGACAAAAGAAAAGATGCGATTCGATTGATAAATAATGGAATCATTCAAAACGGATAAAATGTACCTTTCATAGAATCGTTCAAGATACCCAAGTAGCCTAACCTCGCAGAACGTCGGCTACACTTAAAATAAGGTTGGAGGAGATATGAAGGTATTATCTATCGAAAAGAAATGAGGAAGGCGCTGACAATTGGAAGAGTGTTCTTTTAAGTTAAAAGTTTTTTTCTTCCTTTTTATTAATTGGGAGGCTAATTTTCGAATTTTGCTTCTCTTCTCCCGCCTCTCATTCTTTGTGTCTTTTTTTATTATCTAATTTCTCTTGTATTGGACTTGAAGACGGCCATATTGTAGTCAGCTGGAAAGCAAGTAAACAGAAGAGAGTTCAGCACGTGTGCAGTTCTAAAAAAAAAAAAAGAAGCTTAGTTCATAGAGTTTACGTTTAGGTGTTGGCACAGATAAAGAGTGGGGGATATTATTGATAGTGTTTACAGCCAAACGAGTGTTTCTCGTTGGCGAGGGGGGACCATAGATTGGAGCTCATACGAGCACTTGCGATGAAGATAACGATAAAACAGAGACAGACTTGCACCGTCTCTTCTGTGAGAAAGATGTTGCTGGGAAGAGAAAAGGGCATCCCCTCTAGGCTACGAAGTCTATTCTGAACTCTGTCAAGGCATGATAAGGTCTTTCTAGCAACTCCTGCCCAAATGTGACAGAAATACTCCATCCTTTGACATACCTGTCTCTTACGTAGGAAGAGAATTGCATCAGTAGGCGGATATCTACTGGATCGATAGAAGGATCTTATCATTTTTCCAGCGACCATAGCAATGGATTTGATGTACGTATTCCATTAATAGAGGGGAGGTTGTTAACCAAGTTACACAAAGGAAGTTGAATAGAATTGTTAATCAAGGTGTGTAAGTGGTTTGGGACAACGGACCGAACAATGGAATTCAGCTTATTTGGGGTGGGTTTGCGGTCAGTTTTAGGGGTGGCGATGAATTTTGCGACAGTTTGTGATAATTTGCGATGGTTTATGGACGGGCTTGGGTTTGCGACAGCTGAGAATACTGTGGTACACTTGGATTCTCGGAGATTCCCCTCGAGAGATTGAACAGCTTGGAGTCGAAGCCGAGCGAGGTTCGATCAGGCCGAAAAAAAAATCGCTGGGGACTGACGCGACAAGAAAGCTAGCGACGAACAAAGTTTTGGGTTCCGTCTTCTACGCTACTATGACGGTATCACACACACATTCACACACATACGCACACACAATCAGCTAACTGACTTACATCAAGTACTCATCTTGTGTTGTCTTATAACAGCACAAGCACGAAGGTGACCAAATCACAGGTGCAAAAACGTGTATCTTATGGTGTCGCTACTTATTGTCTCTGCTCGATGTTGTAAGCAGCGTGCGATTCCATGTTTGATACTGTATGGGTGATGGGAGTATCAAACATGGAATCGCACGCTGCTTACAACATCGAGCAGAGACAATAAGTAGCGACACCATTACATACCACCAAGAAATGGTCAGGTTGAAGAATACCCTCCGTTGTAACAACTACCCCGATAGCATACTATCTACCAGACATGTTAATAGTATAAGAGAGGAGAATGAAACCAAAAAACCTCCAACGGTCTGCCTACCATACATACGAGGCATCTCCGAAAAGATTCAGAGAATATGTGCCCCTACAACATCAGGACGGTATTCAAGAGCGAGTCAACACTCAGACGACATCTGGTACGAGTGAAGCCCCGCATGGAGGAGAACATGACCAAAAACTGCATATACTCCATCCCATGCAGTTGCAGAAAGGTTTACAAGGGTGAAACATGCCGGCCCCTTAAAGTAAGGGTGGAAGAACACCGAAAAGCGGTAACTAAAGGGGAGACGGAAAAATCGGGTATAGCCAACCATGTCTGGATGGAGAGGGGGCACCATCGCCCCCTATGGGATGAAATAAAAATAATAAACAGAGAGACCCACTGGAAAGTGAGAAAACTTAAAGAAACAGCTCACATGCTCGGACATAACAACCTACTGAGCAAACCAAGCATAAAGCTGAATGCAATTTGGACACCTCTGATAGAGAGAGAAAACCTTGAATAACAACATAGGTTTAACATTAACAAAAACCAACTAAGAATTGTCCTAGTGACATATGGTCGAGTGGTCCTAGACGTTGTATCGAAGTTTGCAGTTATCCAAAGGTGCTGAGTTCAATCCTGAACGAAGGCAGTGAAAAAAGTAACACTCAAAAACAGAGAATCAGCAACAATGTCCCAAAGCCTAGCTGGAGTCCGAACATGGTACCCCCCGTAATAATAATAAAGGGTTGGGTTTGAGACTCCTAACAAACGGTTCCCCAGTTCGATACAAAACACCTGACGAAGGCCGGAGGGAAAAACGGCCGAAACGTTGTGACAATAACAACCAAGATGTGGAAGTCCGACAATCTCAATCGATACAAGTACCATTCGTTTTTAGTTTATGGAATATCCACGTTGACACATCGGTTTTCGTTAAAGAAGTTGAGCAACATTGCCCCTGGTCAGTACTAGATGGGTGACCATTTGGGAATACCAGTCGATGTACTAAGGAGAACGTCGACCTTCCCTGCAAGAAATGCAAAAAAACCTAACGTCGTCATCCCTACTGACCGAGGTGTACATGCAATAGGGGACCGCTTGCGAATTTGATATTCCCTAGACATTTTCTCCTTCGAGGAAACCTGCCTAGGGTTAACGACACTGGTTATATGACTCGACCGAGAATTGAACCCTCTAACACTCGTACCGTTATACCTAATGGACCGGTAAAAATGATATAATCGTTAAAACTTGGTTAGTCTAATAAATAATATCTTTCTAATCTAGTGATTTTCAACATTTTCGCTGGAGCGGGACTCCATGAAAACATTCCACTGTCTCATGGAACCCCTGTGCAATAATTTAGTTATCTTATGCAAAAGACATCATTTAAAAATTAAAATGAAATCAAAATTCTATCATGATTTTTAGTGCGATTCTTTTGGCGTTAATAAGAATGAACTGAGGAAAACTCGTCCACATCTATGGAAAATTCATTCCTTTTTTCTTGGTAGAAAAACTGGACCATTATTGGATAAATATCAACGTAAAACACACTTTATGACCGTATTTGAAGGAGATATTATTTTGAAAAAGGACTATATCCCCCATAATATTTTCAAAAAATTATTTTTACTTGTTTACTGTTGTTCTTAAAAAGGTAAAATCGATTTTTCTAAGTGTTCATTTACTACCTAGCTAGATATGTTTTCAGTGGTTTAACTTATTTTAAAGCGTTTATTCAGTTAAAAAAAGAGACTACACACCCTATAATATTATATATATATATATATATATATATATATTTATACTTATTTACTGTTGTTTTAATTTTTTAATATAATTTAGGAAAGAGTACTTAAAAAAAACTATAACTTTTTCAAAAACAAAACAATAAACAACAAAATAAATGAAAGTAAAAAGATTCTTGAATAACGGGAATAGACATTTAAAAAAAAAACATTTTTTAACATTTTTTAAATATTTTTTACACATTTTTTACACATTTTTTAAACATTTTTTACACATTTAAAAAAAATTTTTTTAATATTTTTTACACATTGTTTAACATTTTTTTAAACATTTTTTAACATTAAAGATTCTTGAATAACAGGAGTAGATTTTTTTTAACAATGCGTGAGCGAATTTGGTATGGGTAAAAAATAGTAATCGTATTAAAAAAAATATCGACAATTTCAGAGAAGAATTGAACTCTCCGCCTGTTTATTATTATTTTTTAATACTCCAAAACTACCGGGTAAATTTGTAGTTTAGCGGCGTAAATTATTTGATAGACATAAAAAGAAGCTATTCATTTTTATATAAAAGACATTGTAAGACCTAAAGGTTGAAACAAGATTAGTAAAAGGGTTATTTTTATCATTATTTTTTTATCATTTTTTATTAGATTAAATGTGCTACATTCGACGCCACAGAATGTAGCTGCCGTATTAAAAAAAAAAAATTGTTCTTTTTAAAGTTTGACAGCTTAGCATTTTAAGGCCAAATTTCTGAAACAACTTCATGGAACGATTTTGATTGTATGAAACTGATTTTATAAAAGACCAAATTTGACTATAAAAAAGGTTAATCTGTCAAACTTTAAAAAGGACAAATTTTTACAAATATGGCGGCTACATTCTGTAGCGTCGAGTGTCGTACATTTATATTAATAAAAAAAACGATAAAAAATAGTAAAAATGAAACCTTTTCTGTCTTTATTTCAGCCTTGGGGTCTCACAATGTGTCTTATATGAAAATAGTTTTTATAGTTTTATGTCTGTCAAATAACTTACGGTGTTTAACTACAAATTTGTCAAATATCGTTACAAATAAGAAAATGTAATGCTTAAACACTAGAAATATAAATTACATAGAAAGATAAATAAAAAAGCGAAACATTGTTTGGCGAGAGAGAGAAAGAGAGAGAGAAAGAGAGAGAGAGAGAGAGTATGTGTGTCGAAAATCTCTCGTAAAGTCATTTTTATCTTTTTTTAAAATTTATATTTCAAAATTGTTAAGAAGAAAAATCATATAAAATTTATTTATCAATTTTATCGAAAACTCTACTTCCGTTATTCAAGAATCTCTTTTTAATCATATTTCTTTGCTGTGTATATTTTTTATTTTTTATTTAAGATAGAAAAGCCCCCCCCTCCCATCAATTATATTGTGATATTTATTTTCTTTTGAAGGAAAGGGGCTCTTTTAAAACTCTATCTCCCTCAGTATTTTCTTTAATTTTCTATTTTTGAGCGATTATCGAGACTCAAGATGTGATCTTCTCATGTCGGACATTTTTTTGTTTTAATCTAACATTCGACACTACCTGTTTTTCCAACTGAATAAACGCTTTGAAATAAATTAAACCACTTAATACTTACCAAGCTGGTAGAAAACGAAATGTTTTAAAAAATCGATTTTATCTTTAAAAAAAAAAAAAAAAACAGTAAACAAGTAAAAATATTTTTGCAAAAATGGTCTCTTTTCCGAACTATATCTAATTCAAGAACGGTCATAAAATGTAGTTTCATTTAATAATTATTCAATAATGGCCCGGTTTTCCTATCTAGCAAAACTGGACGAGTTTTTTTTTTTTACACATTGATCACCACTTATCAAGGCCCAGAAGCCACTCAGGGATAAGGGTTATTGCAAGTACATTACGTTAGTGTGGAGATTTGATGAAGTGTTTAATTAAGGGGGCGGTTCATTAGGAATTTGTTAACATTGGACTTGAAGACATCCACGTTGTAGTCCGGAGGGAAGCAGGCAGACGGAACAGAGTTCCACAGGCGTACAATTCTAAGAAAGAAGCTTTGTTTTGATTTAGGCACAGATATAGAGTGGGGGAAATTTTTCACAGTGGATTCAGCTAGACGGGTGTTTTTCATGAAAGATTGGCGAGGGGGGACCAGAGATTGGAGTTCAGACGAGCACCTGCCATGGAAATAACGATAAAACAAGGATAGGCTCGCAACGTCTTTTCTGTGATCTTGCTAGTTGAACATATGCATATATATATATATTACATATGCGTATATATATATATATATATACACATATGTAATATATATATGCATATATATTACATATGTGTATGTATATATATATATATATATATATATATATATATACATATGTAATATATATATGCATATGTTCAACTAGCAAGATCGGAGATGCGCCAGTATAACTCATGCTCTCTACTAATCCAATATGTACATACATACACACATACACACATACACACACATATGTATATATATACATACACGTATATATATGAATATATATAAATGCTCTCTACCAATGCATATGTGCATACATGCATACATACATATATATGTATATATACATACACAGATATATATGTATATATATAAATTCAAACACATGTACACACATACACACACATACACACACACGCACACATATCTCTCCCTCTCTCCCTTCCCTCTCTCCCCCTCTCTCTCTCTCTCTCTGTCCGTCTCTCTCTCTCTCTCTCTCTCTCTCTCTCTATATATATATATATATATATATATATATATATATATATATATATATATATATATATATATACATTATTTATTTATATTTTGTCAAGAGGATCTCGAAGAACTTGAAAGTTACCGCCCTCATGAACACCCATAACCCGCTGGTTCAGACTGTTACCAACCACACCACTACCACGACCACATGCCTCTGATCACAGTTACCCACGTCGATGTTCCAAGCCTTCCCCACCATCCCTACAAGCACAGCGACCCGGTTTAGGGATTGGGGTGGCTTATGTCCATCAGGTGGAGGGAGGGCTTGGGTGTTGCCTTTCTTCTATTTTTCTCCCTTTCTATGGAGTTTATGAATGAATCAGAACGAGCGCAAAAAAAAAAACTTGGTATGTTGTCGCGCTGACGGGCAAATAAGGAACGATTTGGGGCGGTGAAAAAGTTTGGGTGAGAGCAGACAAGGGCGTAGAGGGGTGACGGGTTGTAGGTCACATGTGGGGATTTTCTTTCTTTTCATTTAATTCTCGGCTTTGAGGGTGGCGCTGCCAACAGTATTGTGATGTCACCCCGCCTTCCTAACCCTAACCCTAACCCACCATCCTAACCCCCCATCTCGCGTCTTCAGTACACGCACAGTCCCAGACGAACATCTAAGCTAAATCACAAACCTTTTGCTGGCTTTTCTTTCAAGGATGTGTGTGTTTTTTGTTGTTGTTTTTTTTTTCGCGTACACTTATGTATACGCACGTGAGGGCCCTTACAATGAGGGGTTTTTCCCCCCCCCCTTCATTTTTAAATGTTATTATACAGGGTGGAACGATAAAATTGTCGCCATAGAAAAAAGGATATGATTCCATTTCCGTTTGGTGAAAACAGGTTTTCTTTATTTGTTGCAGACCATCTACTAGTTGACCAGTTGTGTACAAATCCCAAGATCGATATGAAGCTTCTATCATGGCTGAAAGTGACGCAATATTCAACTAGCAAGATCGGAGATGAGCCAGTATATACTCATGCTCTCTACCAATCCTAGTTATGACAACAGGACCATTACAATCACCCTCAAAATGCAAATCAACACTTGAGGGCACAGCTCAACGCACTGGAAGATCGACGGTTATGGTCATTGGTGTGGTTTCAAGTGAGGGCCACATTATGCCACCTCACATCTTCGAAGTCGGCTTGAAAGTAAACACCAAAGTGTACCTGCATGTGCTGAAGAGTGTGGTGATCTCCTGGTGCAATCAGGCGGCCACTGGCAGACCCTGGGTGTTGCAGCAGAACTCAGCGCTGGCGCACAAGTCCAAAGAGACCCAAGCTTGACTTCAGAAAGAGAGCTACGACTTTCTACCCTTCTCTTGCTGGTCCTCTCCTCCCCGACCTAAACCCACTGGACTACTTCGTTTGGTAATACGTCGAGAACATTACCAACATGACGTCCAATACAACACCAAAGTCAGCCTGATCGCCGCCATCCGCCAAGTATTCGTCGAGAATCTTTTTTGAAAATCTACCCAAGAAAGAGAGACTAGTTGTAAATGCACTAGCCAAGTTTGACCACAATAGTCCGTGCATAGGCGAAGTACAGAATACTCTCAGATGTGAGTAGTCTTCTAACACGATAGAGGGAACCTACCTTCTTCGCAGCAGATTCGTAATGTACTCAATGTATTTGTTCAAGTTCATATTTCCTGTGCATGTTAAGACGAGGAGCTTGAAGGAAGAATTACTAGGTAGGGAGAAGTGGTTCGTATTTCCTTATTGTTAGGGTTAGTGTTGGTGTTAACACCAACACTAACCCTAACAATAATCCTAGTGTTAACACCAATTGTATTAAAAAGGGAATGTGTTGTATGGTGAGATATTTGATGATATTTTTGGTTCTCCGAACGGCACTAGATTATAAACTTATAAATTGTATGTATGTTATTTGGCCAGAGGATATGATATCGACGTATAAACTGAGTCATGTCGCATAAGAGATGGTTATTTTTTACAGTTCATGTAACATAAGGTATCATTTTTTTTATAAAAAGAATAATATATATATACCTTTATTTCTTCAAGAGTTCTTCTATCTTCACTGCTGAGCTCCGTGATGAAACATGAAACGACCAACCATAACCAATTGAGACCTCTGTTCTTAATTCTTTTGTGAAACCAGAGAACAACACTTTATTTTGTTTTTTAAATATAAATTCATCTCAGTTGTCTCAAATAGTCTTCAGAGGAATCTACATTTCGTCTACATGCTTATTCTTCACATCCTTGCTTCCCGGCTTCAAGTACGTCAGTTCACTTGCGTGACTAAACTCCAACTCTCCTGTCTGTTCACTTTTGTGATCAAACTCCAACTCTCGACTCTAAACTTCCCGACCTCCTGACCTCAGTACCGGTGACGTAACCAATTAAAAGACACGTCTCTTTAACGTGACCTCGTCTGTCACGTACGTCTGTTCAAGGTTATTTTGTCTATATTTAACTTAGCTAATTTATATAAACATCTTCAGCTAAAACCCATTGCTACACTTTATTCTATAAACAATAAATAACTCCCAATATAAACTATTTTAAGAATATCATTGAGTAGATAGATAAATCGATAGGTAGACAGATAAATCGATAATAGCTAATAAATTTTTAGCAATGCTAATTATACAACAAATTTCTTTATGGCAATGTATACTTAAGGAAATTTGCATAATAAACTATATCCAATTTTCTTAATAGCAAACGAACCTTTTTAATTTATGGCCCGGAGGTTTTTTTGGTTGGTTTATAGATGAAGAAGGGGTGAAGGAAATGAGGCCATAGAGGTCACAACAAGGAATACATTTAATTGACAACGTTTGAAATATGTAGAATCTGACTCCATGCAATTAAGGACAGACGAATATTGAAGTTGAGAATCGGTTTTTTTTATTAATGACAGTTTTAATTAGAAGAGGTAAAGTGTTCGTAGGATGTTTGTAGGTGTGTATGCATTGATAAGGAATGAACTTTTGTAGGCTTGTATAATTAAACAAAGAATGAATGTTCGTAAGCGTACATATCTTTTCGGACGACGGGGGTGGTAAGTGGGTGGCCGGTCGTGCTACTTCGGTGATATGTGTCCTGGCTTTTAACTTGAAAGCGGCGACTACTTTCATGAACAACTAGCAGCAAAGACAAATCATACCTAAAATGTAGGCTTGTAAGTGAATATTTCCTCAAGATCTTCGACCAATTTTTAATCTAGTGCAGAAATTAAGTAAGAATGGATTAATTTAAACCGTTTTTTTTTTCATAAGAAAATAATTTTGGTTTTTCCTCTTGTGAACGAATCTCTCTCCCTAATAAAACCTTCAAAACCGCAAAGTCTCCTTCAAGTACTCTCCCTCGATACTAGCGCACAAATACATGTATTTGGTGACTTCAATGTCCACCACAGTAACTGGCTAGGATTCTCTAATCACACAGACGTAGCTGGTAGCGCAACACATAGCTTCTCTATATCCCATTCCCTATCTCAGTTGGTTACATTTCCGACACGTTTCCCAGACCAGCAAGATCAACATGCCTCACTTCTAGATCTCTTTCTGACAACGGTTCCCAATGACTGTACAACAAATGCCCTCAGCCCACTCGGGAATGCTGATCACGCTGTGATAATGGTAGAAATCAGCCTAAATTCTCGCCCTAAAACTGAAGACCCAGTACTCAAAACAACGAGGTATTACAAAAAGGCTGACTGGGAAGCCATCAGGGAGCTCATCAGAGATGCCCCATAGCAAAATATCTTTACTCTTCCAGCGGAACAGTGTGCAAATGAGACCACTGGATGGTTCAAAACTGCTATTGAAGCACATGTTCCCGCACGGAAATTCTATAGCAAGCCCCACTCCCCCCCAATGGTTTACTTCTGCTTGTGCAGCTGCCATTTGTCAAAGGCAGCATGCATTCCGCAGATTCAACCGACATAAGTCCAGCTCAAATAAACAGAAGTATATAGAAGCTAGAAATAATTGTAAGAGAGTGATAGAGACAGCTCAGACAGATTACTCTGAAACCACCAGAAAACGCATCGAAGCACAGAAATTAGGAACCCGGGATTTTTGGAAAATCTACAACAGCGTAGTAAATAATGGACAGTCAACTATTCCCCCACTATCAAACGATCATGAGGTTGCTTGCACGGCAACTGACAAGGCTAATCTGCTAGCCAGTCGGTTTGCCTCAAACTCCACACTGAACTCGGTACATCACTCACTCCCTGATTTTCCTCTGCGAACAGACGCCTCACTAGACGATTTGAAAATCACCCCTTCTCAGGTACATGCTATTATAAAAAACCTAGACACCTCAAAAGCGTGTGGACCAAATCTCATCCCGGCTGTGCTATTAAAAAAATGCTCTGCCGAGGTTGCTCCAGTTCTGTCCAAACTTTATAATAAATGCCTTAACGAATCTTGTTTTCCCGACTACTGGAAAACCGCCTCTGTGGTACCAGTCTTCAAGAATTCTGGTGAAAGAACTGACCCACTAAATTATCGCCCCATTAGCCCCCTCCCGCTTTTCGCCAAAATATTTGAATCCTTAGTTAATCAAGCCCTAGTCCAGCACCTGACAGCTGCTAAACTCCTGACTGACAAACAATATGGATTCAGTCAAGCCTGTTCAAAAGCAGATATCTTAACTGTAGTTTCTGAACGTATATACCGTTCATTGGATAAAACAGGGGAGGGTAGAGCGATGGCCCTCGATATATCTAAGGCTTTTGACAGGGTATGGCAGGATGGTCTTCTAAGGAAAATTAGATCATATGGAATCACTGGAAGAATTCATAATGTAATTAAATCCTTCTTAAGTAATAGAAAAATCAAAGTTGTCCTCGACGGTCGTACATCCAAACAATACGACATAAATGCGGGAGTACCTCAGGGGTCTATCCTTGGACCTCTATTATTCCTGATATTCATAAACGACCTCCCTGATAAAATTGTTTCGGAGATGGGTATATTTGCCGATGACACCACTCTCTATAACAGATATGAGGGGAAAACAAATGAACACATATCCAAGGAAATGGCAGAAACACTAGAGGATGACCTCCAATCCGTAGTGGAATGGGGACAAAAATGGTTGGTCTCATTCAATGCTGCTAAGACTAAGCTTGTTTCCTTCAATAACTACAAGAAACCTTCTCTACCACCAATAGCAAGGGCTAAGAACACATTACCTGAAAGTACTTCTTTTAAACCCCTCGGCCTAACGTTTACAGGCAATATGAACTGGAATAGATACATTGAGAGCATTGCCAAGGCTGCTGCAAGGAAGGTTGGCTCCCTCTACCGTGCTAGAAAACTACTTACGCCTGACAGTATCCTATACCTCTATAAGGCAACCATTCGCCCATGTATGGAGTACTGTTGCCACATCTGGGCTGGTGCATCTGCTTCTTGTCTCTCGCTCCTGGATAGGGTTCAAAAGAGAGTCGCTAACCTGATAGGTCCTGAACTGTCATCTAGGCTTCAGCCTCTGTCCCATCGACGAGATGTTGCATCCCTCTGCCTGTTCTACAAATACTTCAATGGTGAATGCTCTGACGAACTGCAAACACTTGTACCTCCCCGACGTAACTACCCCCGACAAACTCGACAAGCTACTAAGTCTCATCCCTTTACAGTAGAGATCCCTAGGTGCAAGAAAGCCTTTTACTCCAATAGTTTCTTCCCCAGAACTGCGGGTCTTTGGAACTCCCTTCCGGGATTCTGCTTTCCCAACTGCAACGATATGCAGAAGTTCAAGTGTAATGTCAACAAACATCTTTCTACTCTTCTCCCTTCATAATGACCCTGCTAATTAAGTCCCTGATGGTAGCCCCCTGCTTCAAAGTGGCACTGTGCCTTGTTTGGGGTGAAAATTGAATAAAAAAAAAAGAAAAAAAAAGTAGACGACACAACACTACAATGAACAGCACACAGGGAAAAGCAATGACAAAGAGAAGAGCAGTAGCAACTCCGCAACGTATATATAAAAGACTTCATTAGTTGATTTGTGTTTCACAATTTCCCTTTTAAAGTTTTGTGTTATAAAAATGTTAACACTTATCTAGTGCATACCACCAAAGTCTTTTTTTTTTTGTTTTGAATATGCAACATTCCAGTTGTAGGTTATTTTGTATCCGAGTTTTTGTTATCAGTGTTATCTGCAACATAAATCCCGATTATTTTTGTATCTAAATTAAATATTTTAGATTATGTTGGTCAGAATAAATTTGAGTAGCTTATCACCAGGACACAGGTTCGAATCTTCGTCGCCAGTGTTGTGACCTTGAAGGGCCGATAATAATTAAGGCAACACGGTGGTATATTTGCAAGAGTGTATTTACAGAAGTTCAGAAATAGTATATTCATAAAGTCTGCGTCTAATTCTGTAGCTATGACTGCCAACCATGGCTGCTGATATGAATCCTACGACACTTAGAAGTAACTCTATTCATCATTTCTGGAATTCTCCATCTACACCAAAAACAGGATAGATCAACTTCACACTATAACATCCTACGGTTTCTTATTGATGTACCTATTTACTATGCCTCCCCACGGGACAGAGTTAGACACCAGGGTCGTTTTTTAACGTGGAGAAAGGGTACAAAAATAAAAATTGTCTCAGTCGTGAAGGATTTCTCCTCCACCGAAAGAGAACAAGAAATAGAAGTGCAGCATCTGAAGAACAGATACTACAATTTGATCTTGTCCCGAAGGCCAAGTTTCTTATTGATGTAATGTGACAACATATGTCTACCACTCCTCATCACCTTTATGATCTTCGATGTATTTCATGTTTTAAGAATAAAGTTGATCTCTTTGCTCGTCTTTTTTTTGTTTACTTGCCTCCCCACGAGGGCGGAATTAGACACAAGGTCGGTTTTTAATGTGGAGGAAAACTAGCACCGCAAAAAGGGGCACTCGGGTAAGTAACAAAAATTTTTAAAATGTATCAGTCATGAAATATTTTTCTTCCACTAACCGAGACCAAAAGATGAAGTACAGCATCAGAACAGATACTACACTTTGATGGTGCTGTCCTTTCCTGATTTTCATTTGAAATCTGTTAAGTCTCTTGATTCTTTAATTATCACTCTAAAGATGGTTGCTAGGTTTTATTTTTACCTTCATCAGTCTAAGGCTCCTATTGATGCTCTCAAACGTTGTAATCCTGAACTTTTTTCTATACCTTCGAAAATATTCAATCTATGTTTATCAAAATCATGTCACCCTTCTTGTTAAAAAGCGCTCTGTTGAGAACACATACTCCAACATTTACAATGAGAGGTCCATTACTTTTATTGTGTGTATTTATATAAAATATATAAGTTGCAGTTAAATTTAAAAAAATAAAATAAGTTTAATTAAAAAAAAGCAATGCGGCTCACCGTGTTACCTTAAATATATATATCGAAAATTCATAATGTCCCGGTAATTTGATTATATGATTATTCTGTATATGTACATATGTATATAAATATATAAATTTTGGCTACATATGTGAAAACGCCTTTCTTCTGAAGCCGCCTCCCTACGTACCAATTTTTCCATTTAAACCAGTTAGCAGCATTTATACTGGATGAAAACCGATCAAAAATTCTCCACATATATGAATGTTTTATCTACTAAATTTAAAGTCTGTAAAAAAATTCGTTCAGTATATAGATTGAGAAGTGTTCTCATATACACATTTTCACTTATATATATAAATATATATATATATATAAATATATAGATATAGATATAGATAGATAGATAGATAGATAGATACAAGCATAGAATAGATGCATATATATAGTTTTGAATGGAGGCCACACAAGTTGCTGACCATTCCAAGTCGAAAATGCTGGAAGGGTTATATTCAAATAAATCTTTACCTTAATACTCGTGCACCTCCTCACGCTGCTAACTCTGCCCGCTCGCTCATGTTTTCTATCATTCGCACTAAGGAAGATCGAAGGATCGGTCAAAAATTTTGTGCTTTTGAAGGAAACATTCTTGTTTTTCTCAAAAGACTTTTCGTATTCCTACATGTCAACACACAGAAAATAAATACAGAAAAGATATAAACATTTATATATTTTTCGTTATTGATTTTTTATTCATATATATATATATATATATATATATATATATATATATATATATATATATAAGGAATGAAAAAATATACCAGCGGTGGTTGACGTTATGTTTAAAGAAAAAATAGAAAAAACCGAATGAAATTATTAAAAAATCAACGTTTCGTCCTTGTTTCACATATTCGTCCTTTCCCGACATGGGTTGGATTTTAAAAAACTGTCTTTTTTCGCACGATCTATGACTTTTTCTTTTATCACATTTTTATTTCAATTAACCTGAAGATGTCCTCTGAAACAAGGACGAAACGTTGATTTTTTAATAATTTCATTCGGTTTTTCTATTTTTTCTTCAAACATATATATATATATATATATATATATATATATATATATATATATATATATATATATATATATGCGGCCTCAGGCTAAACTTGTAGAAGAATTTCTTTCGGGTAGGAAGATATCAAAAAAATGAAAATAATTGAATTTTTACAATGGTCCTTGATAGTGCCCAATCAAAGAGAGTAGATTATATATATATATATATATATATATATATATATATATATATATATATATATATATATAATCTACTCTCAATCCTATACCTTAGTCTGAGCCAGACAGAGTTTGCAACAACCAAAAAACTTTTTCAGATCTCCGAAAAGCGTGCTAGGACCGGATGCCAAATAAACTTTATCAAACGCTGCATCAAACAAAATATTCTTCCCAACATTATCAAGAACTTACACCTTCCGACGTTCCTCCGTCTAACGAAATTCAAACCATCAAGAAATTTCATCCAAACATTCTGCATGAAGAAACTCTTACAGCATCTCCACCATACACTTCACAGACTTATTGAAGAATTCAACACGACTAGACCTGAACTGAGCACAACACACGAACCTATGATTCACGAAATAACGACAGCCATAGATAAATGCTACCACTATTCCCTACAGACCGAAAAAAAAGAATGAAAAATAAATTCACGTGGCTACTACGTAAACACAAACCCGCACACACTCCCAGACAAGAAGACACCAGGGTCAGCGCCCAAACAACACAAGAAACGCACACCCAAGTCACAGACCTCACAAACTCCCTCATACACGAAGAGAAAGACCTTCTTAGCCTTGGACCCAAATTCATCATCACTCAAACAGTAAACAATAACACCCTGTTCAACATAGAAACGCACTTCTTCAGAGCGGCTTACCACCTAAAATGGATGAAATGGATTACCAACAACAACACTAAAACACAGGACCGATGACTTCCCCGTATATCAGCTAGACCACCCATTACATCCTCCACCAAAAGACCAGGAACTAGACACTAAGCTTGCAAGATTAAAACGAAAGATATTCGACATCATAAAACACGAACAAGGAAGTGTTATACACAACATCTCGTATAAACAACGCTGCACACTTAAGAGCCTTAAGTGCAAAGACTTTGTTTACCTACCTTCCGACAAGGGTAAGGAATTCTGTGTCATAGCTCGAGACATATACGACCACCTTGCACTCACACACCTAAGCAACGATACATTATACACCCCAGCTACTGACACTACATCCACGCAAATCGAAAACAACATCAACACCGCATGGGCCGACATATGTAGAATTAGAAAACTCACCAACAAATACAAGCAGAACTTCACTACTAAAAACAGCAGACTCCCCACTTTTTACCATCTCATTAAAACACACAAAAAAATCAACAACCCCACAAATTAGACCAATAGTTGCAAATATTGAAGGGCCCTTATATAAGATCTCTTGGCTACTCTCTCAACTACTTAAACCTCTACTCTCCTCCTTCCCCGGACACGTCAGCAGTTCCGATGAAGTGCTCGGCTGTCTAAACACCCTCCAACCACAACTAAAACGAGGTAAATACGCCTTCAGTCTCGATGTAGTTGCCCTCTACACCACAGTACCTGCACACCCAGCAGTAGACCTAATCACCGACCACATCTCCTCCTGCAACTTACACTGCTTCGGCCTGACTCCCTCAGATATCCACAAACTTCTACTTATTATAGTAGACAACACATACTTCACCTACCAACGCCGAACATACAGACAAATTACAGGACTGCCCATGGGTTCCAGCCTCTCAGGAATACTGGCCATCTCATACATGGACAGACTCGAACGCCGAGCCTTCAACACGTGCAATTCGGTCATATTCCTCTCGAGATATGTCGATGATGTCCTGATCCTCACATCATCACGCACCGACATCTACGCTATCTTCTCCGATTCCGACCCACACATAGAATTCACCATCGAACACCCCAGCGATGACGGATCCCTATCACTCCTAGACTTCAACCTAAAAATATCAGACGAAGGGGCCGTCATTACTAAATTCTACCGGAAACCAGCCAGCCGAAGTATATTTATACACTACAAGTCTGCCCTCCCTACTAGGACCATCATCGGATACGCTAGGAATGAGATAACCCGCATTCAAAGCAAATGTAGCAAGCCAAAAGACAAGACAGAATGCACTAAACGGTTCCACCAGGTCCTAGAAACCAACGGATACCCCAGCACTGTCATTAAACACCTTTGGAACACGGGAAAACGTGTAAGAGGCTTCCCCACCAATACTTGCTTCTTTAAAATGCCCCACTTCAGCGACAAGATCACAACGGCTATCCGCAGAGCTATCAGAAGAGAGGGTCTCAATATGCAACTAGCCCACTCTCTAAACGCAGGCACAGCGAGGACCCACAACTATGCACATTAGCAAATTGCCCCGTATACCCCGCAACAATCTGCCACCGCACACACGTAGTATACAGACTAGAATGCTCTGCCTGCGGAAAATTCTACGTGGGCAGCACCACGAGATCTCTACACATAAAGAACACATACAAACACAAGCATCATCATTCCGCAAACACCTCAACACCTGCAGAAACACTAACAAATCCAGTAAAGTAAATATTTTAACCACAGAACGCAATATTGGGAATCTTCGCATAAAAGAATCGCTACTAATATCCAAATTACGGCCAGAACTCAATAACAGACTGGAGCTCGGATCTTCATTCATTATATAACTCTACACACGGCTCCCACCTAACACTTACCATTACAACCATAACCCATTAGAACAGATACACCACTGCACACAGCTCACAGCCCGCCTCACATTCCAAGCAGGACATCACCACAACCTCCTCCCATATAAATAATATAAAAAAATAAATAAATAAAATAACAATAATACTAAAAGAAACCTAGTAAATAAAACAGCGGTATATATCTAAAAAAAAAAATTAAAATTAAAAGTTACTGAAGTAATACAAACCAACTAAAATCAAAAGTTAATACAAACCAACTAAAATTAAAAGTTAGCTGAAGTAATACAAACCAATTATATAAAAAAAAATATAAAAATCTACTACCATTCATATATATATAACTCTACATACGGCTCCCACCTAACACTTACCATTATAACCATAACCCATTAGAACAGATACACCACTGCACACAGCTCATCCCCGCCTCACATTCCAAACAGGACATCACCACAACCTCCTCCCATATAAATAATACACAAGAAATAAATAAAATAACAATAATATACTAAAATAAACTTAATAAATAAAACAGCAGTATATATTTAAAGATAAATAAATAAATATAAAAATCTACTACTACTCATGGAAATAAATAAATTAACAACTCCCAAGGAATGTCACCCCTATTCCCCTTCCCTTCTCCTCACCTATCTTCCTACCCCCAGCAACACTAACCTAAACACCCAACTGCCGACCCCGACCTCTCCTCCTCTCTCACATCCCGGTAGCGACTCTATCGACTCAAGTGACCCAGAAAAGCAGAGACACCCACACATCAGCAGAAAAAAATAAATAATAAATAAATAAATAATAGTAATAATGATAAAGACAACATAACAGAGAACAATAAAAAAAAGCTCACGCTAAAACAAGTTATAAACCAAAAAAAACATAAATAAAATAAAAATAAGACAAATAAATAAAAATAGCAAATTTATAAACATGTTAATTACCTAATCATACCATACATAAATCCCCTACTCACATTTGCCCGAGGCCTCACAAAGCTACACAACTTCCGGTCCTTCATCCGGCATGCTTTGAATCGACCTGTTACACACACCATTTGAAAAGGGAAAATTCTTCCGAAATTAATAATGGAATACGTCGCATAGGCTTACAAGTAAGACATTTTACCATACAACTGAATAAATATATATATAAAATCTATATATATATATATATATATATATATATATATATATATATGTATGTACTTGTTGATTTGTAAATCGCCACTTGTTCTCGTCTCCTCTTACCAACAGCGACTATAATTCATTCCTCGCATTGTGACAGCCTTCTAAATCTCTTTTACACACACACACACACACACACACACACACACACACACACATATATATATATATATATATATATATATATATATATATATATATTATTCTTTATGTAAATAAAAACTATAATTTTTGCCCATTGCCAATCATGGCAATTTCTCTTTCAAAATTTGCAAAAGTCTGGAACCTTTTTAATTTTTGCACTTTAATTTTTCTTGTCTGATGATATCTAATATGATTGAAACGGTCTGCACATCGTAGCAAGATATGACTGTATTTACATAAAAAATTATATATATATATATATAATTCTTTAAGTAAATACAGTCATATATATATATATATATATATATATATATATATACATTTTCTAGCATTTCGATATTTATATACGTTCGCATTTCGAGAAATAAATCAATTACTTAATGCCTTCTTAATTTTTTTTAATATTATGCCAATGAAGACAGATTAATGATCAATATTGAATAAGCGTTATGTATATATACATATCAATACATCCACACAAACCTATGCTCACACACACATATATACATATATGCACACAGAGAAATATATATATATATATATACATATATATATATATGCATATATATATATGCACAGATATCGTCTATTGTATTTTAACAATATTTATATATGTATTATTATTATTATTATTATTGTTGTTGTTGTTGTTGTTGTTGTTGTTATTATAAACTGTTTGTTTTTTATTCTCCGGTTGAAAAAGTGTCTATAAAAGTAAAACCATTTTTCTACGCTTATAGATTTTGCGATATACATTTTTATTGTTCCGTTACTCATAACTTTGTAGAAATCTTAAGTAATTCACAGTTGTGTCGCCAACACTTGGGATTGAACCTTATACCTCCAGAAAACTGAGAATTTACAACTAAATTTTACTAATACTTTATTCAATACATACTTGCGGCCTAGTACGGATTTTAGAAGTTTTAGATCAATTTAATTTTTTACATGAAGTCTTACTACATATCATTACATATCCCTATTTATTACTACATATTATTGCATATAACTACTTATTACTACATATCGTTACATATAACTATTTATCGTTACATATCATTACATATAACTATTTATTATTCCATATAATTATTTATAACTACATATCATTACATATAAATATTTCTTACTACATCTCATTACATATAACTATTTATAACTACATCTCATTACATATAACTATTTATTACTACACATCATTGCAAATAACTATTTATAACTACATATCATAACATATAAATATTTATTACTACATATCATTACATACAACTATTTATTATTCCATATAATTATTGTTTGCGACGTATCATTAAATATAACTATTTATTGCTACATATCATTACATATAACTATTAATTACTACATATCATTACATATAACTATTTATTACTACATATCATTACATACAACTATTTCTTACTGCATATCATTACGTATAATTATTTATTACTACAAATCATTACATATAACTAATTATCTACATATCATTACATATTACTATTTATTACTACATATCATTACATATACCTATTTATTACTACATATCATTACATATAACTATTTAATACTACATATCATTACATATACCTATTTATTACTACATATCATTACATATAACTATTTAATACTACATACTATTACATTTAACAATTTATCACTACATATCATTACATATAACTATTTCTTACTATATATCATTACATATACCTATTTCTTACTACATATCATTACATATAACTATTTCTAACTACATATCATTTCATATAACTATTTATTACTACATATCATTACATATAACTATTTCTAACTTCATATAATTTCATATAACTATTTATTACTACATATCATTACATATACCTATTTATTACTACATATCATTACCTATAACTATTTATTACAACATATCATTACATATAACTATTTATTACTACATATCATTACATATAACTATTTATACTACATATCATTACATATAACTATTCATTACTACATATCATTACATATAACTATTTCTTACTACATATCATGGCATAACTATTTTTTACTAAATATCATTATATATAACTATTCATTACTACATATCATTACATATAACTATTTCTTACTACATATCATGGCATAACTATTTATTACTACATATCATTACATATAAATATTTATTACTATATATCATTACATATAACTATTTATTACTACATATATTTACATATACCTATTTCTAACTACATATCATTACATATAACTATTTCTAACTACATATCATTACATATAACTATTTATTACTACATATCATTATATATACCTATTTATTACTACATATCATTACATATAACTATTTATTACTACATATCATTACATATTACTGTTTCTTACTACATATCATTTTATATAACTATTTATAACTACATATTATTACATATAACTATTTAACACTACATATCATTACATATAACTATTTATTACTAGACATTATTACATATAACTATTTATTACTACGTATCATTACATATAACTATTTATTACATCATATTATTACATGTAACTATTTATTACTACATATGATTACATATAACTATTTCTTACTACATATCATTACATATAACTATTTTTACTACATATCATTACATATAACTATTTTTACTACATATCATTACATATAACTATTTTTACTACATATCATTACATATACCTATTTCTTACTACATGTCATTACATTTAACTTTTTATTACTACCTATCATTACATATAACTATTTATTACTAGATATCATTAAATATAACTATTTATTATTACATATAACTTTTTATTATTACATTTAACTATTTATTACTACATATCATTACATATAACTATTTATTATTACATATACCTATTTCTTACTACATATCATTACATATAACTATTTATTACTGCATATCACTACATATAACTATTTATTATTCCATATAATTTTTTTACTACGTATCATTACATATAGCTATTTATTACTACGTATTATTAATAAATATTTGATCACGTTCGACGAGGAACACCTGAAAGATTTCGGAGGTTACATCGGCCAAGACGTTATTAAAATAACACCCAAGATTAGAACAGTAGTTCGAAGTATTCAAATAATTCCAATAATTAATCCTCATCTAAAAAATTCAGTAGGGTAAAATAAATTCTTCAATCTATTTTTTAGTCACCCTGTATAAAACTATAAAGTTTATGTTTTGTTAATTATGGAAGTAAATACAATTCTATGGTGTAGACATGAGAAAAATTTAAAATTGGAATTAAATAAGAGCATATTGTTTACCCGTGTCAAGGATAATTAATTTTGTATATTTCATTGGCTTAAATTATTAGCTTAAGAATTTCTGAGAATATTATCTTGGTGTAATTTTAATCCTAATATACTTATTAAGAGTGCAGCCATTATTATGTAATACTAGCTGCATCTGCGTACCGTTGCCGGGTACTCGTTTCAAATTTTTGCTTGGCTAATTCTTCCTCCCTTTTTTATTCCTCTAATTAATTTCTTGTAATAGATATTTTCATTTTTAGAAAAGTAATTCAATGAAGGAACACCACATACACCACACACACACACACACACACACACACACACACACACACACACACACACACACATACATACACACACACATATATATATATGTATATATATATGTATATATATATATATGTATTTGCGTTTTTATTTCTTATTACCGTATCTTTCTGTTAAGTTACATCATTGTTTTAGCAAACCGGCCGTTTTTTTTTGCTGTCTGTAGCTTCCTCAGACTTTTACCGAAATGTAATATATATATATATATATATATATATATATATATATATATATATATATATATATATATATATATATATATATTCCATGATTCTTTGAGGGGTACAAAATTTATATAATGCAATCCTGAAGGGAAGCCGAAAATTCATGATTAAAACGTTTAAAATAAAGTCAACGTTTAAAATAATGTTATCGGGGTGAAGAGAAAAAAAGGAAAGAAAAAAATTGTGGGAGTCATCTGACCGGTTTCGCCCTCAATTTATCAAAGCTGTATCGAGGGATTTGAAAGAAATAAAAACACGAATGGGAATCGAAAATATGTACAAATAAAAATAACGTTGCGTTACGTTATGTATGGGGGAAAATTGGGGAAAGGCGATTGAAATACAGCAACGCTATATTACACGAAGATCTTAGAGACTGGGTTTGAGCGTGATTAGTCTCCCTTCATTAGCTGATATACCACTTGTCCTTGCTCATCTCCTTATAATGTTGAGTTCAATGGCCATCAATTATCATTTCTTAAGTTTTTGATATGATTCTACATAGGTTTGAACCCATTCTCCCAACCCATTAGTGAACACCTTTACCAAATATGTTGTAATAGTTCAAATTAAAGCGATTTCATGAAAACAATTGTAAGATTAAAATTTGATTATTTTAAAATTCAACTGACAACTATCGAATGCATCTGCACAAGCTTATAAATAATTTCTTTTAACAAATAAACTCTGCATTAAATGCTTTTCTTGTAAAAAAGATACGTTAATTATTTAAACTATTTTTGTGTTGTTATTATCACCGCCATAATTATTATCAACCAATGCATTCGCAAATCTCATTTTTCTGAATTACAAAAATATAGATTCCATATATATTACAATTAGTGGCATTGTGGGATAAGCTTCAGCTGTATTTAAACAGCTCTCCATGATCTGGAGAAACAAAAAATTACCCTCAGATTTTATAACAGCAATGTCGTGTCCGCACTGCTATATGGAATTGAAACTTGGCATTTCTAAATCAGCCAATAAAAAAATCAGATACATTTGATTCCAAGAGCCTTAGAAGGATTCAAATGATGCAATCGACTTACCAACTAAGAAATAGTATTGTCAATAATCTGCAAACGATGCCTAAGGCAGCTCGAACATACCCTAACATTGGCCCTAGACAGACATACTAGCAAAGTGTTACAATAGATTGCTGATAGCAAAAAGAATAAGAGGAAGACCAAAAGTGAACTGTAAGCAGAAAATCGAAACATGTTTGCGGACTAGTATGAATTTTAGTAGCCTTACATCTATTTAGTTTACTAGACGAGCAGGCTTACTACATATAATACATATCATTACTATATACAATTATTACATATCATTACTATATATTTTCTTTATTTCGACGAGATACTCTTGAAATGGTTCGGAAATTACATCAGCCGTAACGTGTGATAATAAAACCCAAGATTAGAACAGTATTCGAAGTATCCAAATTATACCATCTTCATCAAAAAAATTCTGATAGGTAAAATAAATTGTGATCTATTTTGTTTTCTCACCCTGTATATAATAAGTCTATATCCTATGTTAAATATGGAATCAAATACAATTCTATAATGTAGACACGAAAACAATTCAAACTTTAAATTGAAATAGAACACGTTGTCTAACCGTGTCAAGAATAATAACTGTTGTATATTCCTTGGCTTAAATTATTAAAGTAACAATTTCTGAGAAACGGGAACAAAGTGAACGGATGCTGTTACTGTGGCTTCAGATTCAAGACAATGGAATTATTTGACTGACTCGTGCGTCGCAAGATGCGGCGTTCCTAAGTCTAAGTGCGTTATATATATTGATCGAAAAACTCACAAAACGGTCACAGTTAAAGTTAATTTGCATTTTATTCATAAAGTTTCTTATAAACATTCTATGCAATTTATTTGTAACAGAATACTTCTGCTTATTTTTTGGAAAACGAAAGCCAGCAGAGTGCTCAATTAAAAGGAAAATCCGAAAAATAAGAGCGTATTTATATTTTGTACTTTGTGTACATAAAGTTGATAGATGGTACCAATGACTTATTTCATCTAATAACTTTCTGTACACAAAATACAGTATATATATATATATATATATATATATATATATATATATATATATATATATATATATATATATATATATAGTAGAAATTGTAATTAATAAAAACTGAAGAAAGTGCTCAATACTGTTGTAGGGAAAATATGCGTTTTATTTTTTATTACCGTATCTTTCTGTTAAGTTACATTATTTTTTCAGCTACCCGGTCGTTTTTTTTTCTTTTTTTTTTTTTTTTTGCTGTCTGTAGTTTTCTCAGATTTCTGTAAAAGTATGAGGAAGCTACAGACGACAAAAAAAAACGGCTGGGTAGCTGAAACAATAATGTAACTTAACAGAAAGATACGGTAATAAAAAATGAAACGTACATATATATATATATATATATATATATATATATATATGCACACAATAGTTTTTCTTTAAATAATTGAATAGCAGATGACTGTGCTCTTGTCACCCATAGTCTTGATGACATGCAGAACATCCTCAACAGCTTTTCTGGTGCATGTAAGGCCTTCGGTCTTACAATCAGCATAAAAAAATGACTGAACTTATTCCCCAGCCAAAACCAAACACTACGTCCTCTTCACAACCAGTGGTATATGTTGATGGTAAAGCTTTGAAAACAGTATCTTCTTTTACATACCTCGGCTCTATTGTATCTGATGATGCTAAATTTGAAAAAGACACCCAATGTAGAATTAATAAAGCTAGTGAGGCATTTGGTAGGTTGCGACACAGACTCTGGAACAGCCACGATGTGTCTCTAAAAGTAAAGGTGGTAGTCTACAAATCTGTTGTTCTGCCTACTCTTCTGTATGGTGCCGAAACGTGGACCTTGTACCGCAAGCATATAAATCAGCTTGACTCCTTCCATATGAGATGTCTACGTTTTATCTGCAATGTTGAATGGCAGGATTGTGTTCCGAATAGTGAATTACTGGAGAGATGTGAAATCATTGGTATTGAATAATTTTTGATCAGGATAAAAATGCGGTGGTCGGGTCATCTTGTAAGAATCGATGACTCAAGAGTTTCTAAGAAACTTTTTTATGAGCAACTGACAAATTCTGTCCAATAGGGCATCCCCTGCTTCGTTACAAAGATAAACTAAAAGACAACCTGAAACGTTGTGGAATTTCTCTGAGTTCCTGGGAGAGTGCAGCAGAGGATCGCAGAAAATGGAGGAAGACGTGTTTCCTGGGGACCAAATAATTTGAACATAACCGCCTTTGTCATAGGGACACCCTTCGTACAAATATGAAGGCAAAACACAAGAAACATCCACCTAAAAATGAATATGTATGCCATTGTGGTTTCAGAGCACGCAGCAAAGCAGGGTTATCTGTTCATTCGAGAAGGCATCTTTGACCTACGAGCATATGAAAGTTCACCATCTGCGGAGGAGTGTGCCGGACGTCTACAGGATTGTAATTACGCATGTGGTGTCACAGATCTTGGGAGCTGCTGAAGATTGCATACTGAACCCTCATTCATCGTCTTCGATGAGAGAATCCACCATATATATGCACAGAATAGTTTTTCTTTAAATAATTGAATAGATATGTTTGTTTTTAACACTAATTTTCTTGGTGATGGAAATGAGGATGCTGATGATAACAATTACACTTCCCTTATAATTATTCATTAAGTTCATTTTCTTTTTCCGAAATTACTGAATCTAATTTATAAAACGCACTATGTCTGTCTGTCTTTTGTCTGTCTCCATATTTTCAAAACTAAAGAGTGGCGCTAGAGGCGTCAAATGACTGGACTTTTTATGGACCGTACTTTTATAGGTCTTTAACCGGTTACAATAGATTTTATGGGCCAAAAAATGGGTCAAAATTGAAAAATTGTTCCACATTTTGTACATTCATCTTACCTTATTTTAAATTTTTAATTTTTAATCCGTTCATATAGGTGAACACATAAAAACATTTTTTTAAAAAAGTGAGATTTAATTTATAAAATTCAATATGCCCGTTTGCCTTTCTGCCTCCATTTTTTGAAACGCTATCTCAATGGTTCTCAACCGGGGTCCATGTGGACCCCCATGTTACATGTAACGTTAATATCGGTTCAGTCTTCCTTCAAGATAAACTGTTGATATATGTTCTTTGGTTTTCTTGACATTAATGAAAAATAAAATAAGCTATAAGGATTCACCAAAATACATTAAAAAGAAAAGAAAGTCATGATTAAAAAAAGGGTTGAGAACCATTGCCTTATCCGAAACTAAAAGTCAGAGAGCAGCGCTAGGGACCTGAATTGATTGGATTTTTTATGGACACTGTTTTTATCAATCTTTAGCCGGTTAAAATAATTTTAAGGGGTCAAAAGAGGTAAAAATTGAAAAAAAAAAATCGTTATACATTTTGTACAGTTTATTTTTTAATCAGTTCTTATGCGTTTCACAATGGTACAGTGGTAACGTCACCAGCTTTGAATGCTACAGTTTTGCTTTCGGTTTCAATTCTAGTTGATAGCAACAAAATTCTTTTTTTTGTTCACTTTTGAAATCACGACTCTATAATAATATACACGAAATCTGGACACATTAAAATATACTATTTAAGCATATTTTACGACCAGCTAATGCCGGGCGCCCCACCCCCTTAGTTCAGTGTTAAAACAAAACATTTTTAATGCGTCGTTTTCTATTTCTCTCTCCCTCCACCTCTCTCTATATACACACACACACACACACACACACACACACACACACACACACACACACACACACATATATATATATATACATATATATATATATATATTATATATGTATTGAATATATATATTTATTATGATATACATATACTACTATATATATATATATATATATATATATATATATATATATGTATATATATATATATATATATATATATATATATATATATACTTAGTAGAAATGGTAATTGATAAAAACCCGAAGAAAGTGCTCAATACTGTTGTAGAGCAAATATGCGTTTTATTTTTATTTTTATTTTTATTTTATTTTTATTTTATTTGTTTTTTTTAGTCCACATACAGTACTGTTTCGCTGTTTCACAGCTCATCAGTGCGGGTAGACAGGCAACTACCTCAAGCTAGGATATTGAAGGATTCTTTAAATGTTTACCTATCGAGATGTCTGAAACTCCAGACGTAAGGTGGCGCTTAAATATAATACTAGCATTATAGACAAGACAAAGCCATATATTGTTATAGAGTTATTTGTCGATGTTAACCAAAACCTTTACTCATTATCGTTGATTTTTACCGGAACGGGACTCTTCGCTCTTATTGAGTTTTGACAGTGACTTCATATCTGGCTTTTTTGTTTGCGTGTGCGTGTGGATAAATGTCACGTGAACTCTTTGTTTTTCTTCTGTTTTATCGGGTACCCATTTTGTTAATTTTTTTTTTTCTCTATATATATCTTCATATATCCATGAGTATCTTTACATATTTATATATACCTCACTCAGATCGTGATTTCCCCCTCCTCTCCTTTTTCTGTAACAGCTTCCTTTCCCCCACTCCCGTCCTCCTCTTTATGCTCACTTTGCAAATTATTTATCTATGCGATATACTTCTCTCTTATCCGTATATTCTTAATCTTATTTTATCTTCATCTAATAAATTTATTGATTTAAGTTCATTACTCTACATTACTCTTCTGTTCTGCAAATCTGTATTTTTTATTATACAGGGTGACCAAAAAAAAACGGACCCCAACTCTAATTAATTAATTAACTCTAATTAATAAATTGCACATGGGGCCCGTCATATGGTACTGGTACCATGTAACTCAGTACTACCTGCCACATCGTCTGTTCACCGGCGACAAAACTGGTTCCCCGACCAGACTTGTTTGGTGAGGAGGGCGGCTAGTTTCCCTGAAGGATTAAAAACTAGACCTTTCAATGTGCGAATGAACCCTTTTTCGGGGTCAACGGCCAACTAGCATAGTGTATATTTGCGCGCATGTGTATATGTGTTGGCGTGAAGAGGGTTCCCGTAAGCCGTGGTGAAGGCAACCTTTCTAGGAGAAGCAAATCTCTGATTTAAAAAACCATAAAGCGGGAGACCAGTACACGCATTAAGCTGGTCTGCAGTTTAATTTGTTGCTGGCTATCTTGCTCTTGCTTGTTTCTGGATCTCAACATTTTGAACCGAGAGAGAGATTTAGCTGTTGGACAAAGCAAAGACTCTGTAATCTGATCTTTGTATATATACTCCCTTAGGCAATTGGGGCTCATGGACTTTAAGTGTCGGAGAGAGTGGCACTCGTCTAGCAAGACGTTGCATTCATCATATGTATGTATATGTATATATATATATATATGTGCATATGTATATATATGTATGTATGTCTATGCATATATATATGTATGTATATGCATATATATATATATATGTATGTATATATATATGTATGTACGTGTATGTATATATATGTATGTATTTATATGTACATATATGTACCTATTTATATGTATATATATGTATGTATATATATGTATGTATATGTATGTATGTATATGTATATATGTGTGTATATGTATATATATGTATGAATATATATGTTTATATATGTATATATATATATGTATATTCATATATATGTATATGTATATCTATATATATGTACATGTATATATATTTATGTATATGTTTATGTATATGTATATATATATATTTATGTATATATGTATGTATATGTATATACATGTATATATATGTATATATATATATATGCATGTATATGTGCATATATATGTATATGTATATATATGTATGTATATGTATGTATACATGTATGTATGTATCATATGCTACTGGTACCATGTAACCTAGTACTATCTGCCGCATGGTAGAGTTACCGGCGACTAAAAAGGTTTCACCACCAGCCTGTCTGGTGAGGAGAATCGCTAGTTTCCTGAAAGGATTAAAAACAAGACCTTTCAAAGGGCGTACGAACCCTCCTTTTTTGGAGGGTCAACGGCCAACTTGCATCATGCATATATATGTGCGTGTGTGTGGGCGTGCGTGCGTGCGTGCGTGCGTGTGTGTGTGTGTGTGTGTGTGTGTGTGTGTGTGTGTGTGTGTGTGTGTGTGTGTGTGTGTGTGTGTGTGTGTGTGTGTGTGTGTGCCTATAAGCACCGGTCGCATGGGTGGTGTGATTCTTTATAACTAAATGTTTATAATAGGAATTTTCCCTGGATCTGTGGATTTATATGTTGTTGGGTGGGTGTTTGTAAATATACGGATGCATCTGTGCATCTATACGGGTTCGTAGGGGCTTTTAAGATGTGTATATGTGTTTATGTATATATTTGTACATAGGCGTATGCTGGTTGGTGCATGGATACGAATATGCTTTTCCGTGTGTTTATGAATATAGGTGCTCGCGGTTATACGCATATACATATGCGTGCTTGTATATACGTATGTGTGTGTGTGCGCAATCTGTTCCATAACGCAGTCCAGTGCATCTCTTGGTCTGCCATTCACTACCACTGTGGAACCGATCACCCAAGGGCTTGACAGATATACGGAAGTGTAGCTGTCAGTCAAGATTCTGTGTTGGCCTCCAGGCGGACGCCACCGGAAACTGAACTTCAGGCTAACAGTACAGGGATCTATGGGAAGCTCAACACAAACAGAAAAAACAGAAACTGTGACGCTCTGTTAAGGCAGTTTGAGAAAGTTGATAACACTCATTCTGGCTAGTCACTGCGACCAATGAGCTGCCGACTCGTCTTGGGCAATCCTTGCCAGTCTTGTCAGCAAATTCCTTACGAACCATGAAACGAAAACAGGAAAAGAACTCATACTGGCAGGGCGTCGCCCAGGATAATAAGGTCCACAATACACCCAACTTAAAGTTTGCATCGTGGAACATACGAACGATGCTCGACAGGTCTGATTCGGCAAGACCAGAAAGAAGAAGTGCGATTATATCGTGCGAATAGAAAAATATGACATCGATATTGCTGCCCTGAGTGAAGTCAAGTTCAAAGAGAGCAGTTCCATTAGAGAGTCCGACTACACCATTTACTGGAGTGGCAATACCTCTAGTGAGAGAAGCGAGTCCAGTGTCGGACTAGCCATCAAAAACGAGCTAGTGACGAAACTGATAGAAGTGCACCATACGATAAATGACAGGCTGATGACACTCAGGCTACCTTTATCAGAAGACCGTTGGTGTACCCTGATAGCTATATATGCTCTGACTATGACAAACTCTCAGGAAACTGTTGATATATTCTACCATCAGTTAGACAGTACACTTGCATCCGTACCAAAATCAGATAAGATCATACTCATGGGAGACTTTAACACCAGGGTAGGACAGGATTATATCACCTGGCCCAGAGCACTAGGGAAGTATGGATGCGGGAAAGTCAACTCAAATGGGGAGCTCCTTCTTCCACTTTGCACTGAGCATCAGGTTTGCATCACCAACACCTTTAAACACAAGCCTGTTCACAGGAACTCCTGGATGCACCCTAGAAGTAAACATTGGCACCTCATTGACTTCGTCATCACTCGTCAACGTGACCTCCAAGATATTCTGGACACGAGAGCAATGAGGGGAGCAAACTGCAACAGTGACAATATTATGATCTGGACACAAGCGAGATTCAAAGTGAGAGGAAAAATAAAGATAAAGAACCACCTCCCTAAGAAGATGGATGTCAACGGCTTGAAATGTCAAAATGTAAAAGAGCTAGTGAATGCTCTCAATGAGAGACTTGCTGAACCAACCGGACATGTAAACTCAGATTGGCTGTCCTTCAAAGAAACTATTTATGAAACATCCAAAGAGTTCCTCGGGCTGGTCGGGAAACGCCATGAGGACTGGTTCGATGAGAACTGCGAAGAAATCAAGCAACTCATCAACCAGGAAAACGCTGCAAGAAGTTCAATGTTGTTCAGGAACACTAGATCGATCAAAGCAAAGTACGCTAAAGCAAACAGCAAGTTCCAGAACAGCTGTAGCCAACAATTGGTGGATGGCTAAGGCTGCTGAACTACAGATTCTGGCTGACACCAATGACATGAAGGGTTTCTATGGAAGTATGAAAGCAGTCTGGGGCCCAAATGTGAGCCATCCCGATCAAGTAATTGCAAGCGACAATTCCACTCTCCTCACTGACACTAAAACGATGGACTGAGCATTTCAAAACATTGCTAAACGAGACACCAGACATTGACGAACGAGCAATAATTAACCTGGAGCAATTCCCGACACAGCACAGGATGGACAGATGCCCTGACTCAGATGAAATCTACAAAGCAGTGCTGATGTTATAGGATGGCAAATCAGCTGGGTCTGACGGCATACACCCTGAGATCATCAAGCGAGGAGGACAAAAACTACTTAGCACTCTCTGCACAATCATACAGAGTACCTGGACCACTGCAACTGTCCCTCAAGATTGGAAAGACGCACAGCTAGTGATCATATTCAAAAAGGGATATCGCAGGCTGTGCGGTAACTACAGGCGTATATCACTGCTATCAGTCCCTGGGAAAGTGTTCGCTCGTGGTCTACTAAACAGGCTTTGTGGATTTTACGAAGGCTTTCGACATGGTGGATCGAAGCGCTCTTTGGGAAGTCTTGCTAAAGCTTGGCTTTCCTGTACACTTCACCAGCCTTGTCAGAGCCCTTCATTCAGGCATGAAAGCCACAGTTAAGCTGAAGGGCGAGCTCTCCGATCCGTTCGACGTACAGAATGGTGTCAGATAGGGCTGCGTCCTCGCTCCAACTCTCTTCTCACTCTACCTGTCAGTTGTGCTTCGGCATGCCTTTAGAAATTGTGATAAGGGTGTTTTTATATGACCTAGACCGGGAGCAGACCTTTTCAATGTCAATGCATACAAATCCGCAAATAGAACAACAAAGATACTCGTACGGGAGCTCATGTTTGCTGATGACACCGCATTTGTAGCGCATAGTCACGAAGATGCTCAGGACATAATAATTCACTTCGCAGGATCAGCCAAGGTCCTCGGATTGAAGATTAACATCAAGAAAACCGAAATGATGTACCAACAATCCCCTGGATCACCAGCAACAAGCCAGCCAATTAAGATCCAAGACCAGAAGCTTTACAATGTCAGCAAATTCAAATACCTAGGGACCACGGTCATGAACAACAACAAAATTGACGAGGAGATTTCTACAAGAATGGTTAACGCCTCCATATCCTATCGAAAACTCAAGCAGAAGGTCTGGCAAAATAAAGACCTGACTTTCAGAACTAAATGCTTGGTGTACCGCGCCATCGTCCTCTCGTCACTCTTATACGGTGCAGAAACTTGGCCAGTGTACAAACTGGTAGCCCACAAGCTCAACAACTATATGATGAGACACCTCCAGCAGATTTTAAATGTCAAGTGGTATGACTGTGAGCAACAGGGAGATCCTATCACAAGCCAACCTCCCAAGCATGTATGACCTACTCATCCGGAAAAAACCTGAGATGGGCCGGGCATGTAAATAGAATGGAGAACTCCCGACTTCCAAAAACGATACTGTTTTCACAACTGGAGGATGGGGTACGAGGCATAGGCAGACCTATGCTCAGGTTTCGTGACACCGTCAAACGAAATCTAAAGGACAGGTTGATACCTGCTGGAAGCTGGCAGACCCTCAATCGCGACCGTGACAAGTGGAGAATGATGGTTCATTGGAAGGACAGCACATGATGTATGTATGTATGTATGTATGTATGTATGTATGTATGTAGCAGAGGTGTGAGTCTTATAAACAAACTTTTTATTTAAAAAAAAAGTTCAGGCGTCTTTAATACTTATCAGTGTGGATTTTTGTTTTCATCTGATTTCTACGTTCATTTGTTTGTAAAATAATGTGTGAAATTTGTCATCATCATCATTATCTACAGCAGATGTGTAAGTCTTATGAACCAACTTTTTATTAAAAAAAATATTAAAAACTCTAGCCGTTTTTAATACTGGTCAGTTGAATTTTTGTTTCATCTGATTCCTACGTCCATTTATTTTTAAAGTTGCACAGACACTTCAACGAGTAACTGTCTCTTCTACAAATTGTTTGTATTGGATTGTTTTTCTTTTTTTTTATTCATGTCAAACTAATTTAATCGTACCCATCACCATCATCGTCGTCCTGATCATTGAGGATTTATGACTGTTGGAACGCTCCTCCGTGTGTATTTTACATGTATGTGTATGCGTACGTGTACATATGCATATGTATGTATATGCGTATATGTGTGCCTCTATGTGTATATGTTTGCATGTGTGTGTACATGCATATGTATGTTTGCGTACATCTGTATGTATGCATGTATGTGTACATGCATGTGTTTATTTCCATGTGTATTTAGGATGGAGAGGATTCCCATAAGTCGTGGTGAAGGCCACCCCTCTAGGAGAAACAAATCTATGATTTAAAAAAAAATAAAGCGGGAGACCAGTACCCGCATTAAGCTGGGGCTGAAATTTGACTTGTTGCTGGTTATCTTGCTCTTGCTTGTTGCTGGATGTCAACATTTGGAACCCTGAGAGAGATTTAGCTGTCGCACAAAGCTGAAACTCTGTAACATCTTTGTATAGATACTCCCTTAATACTCTAAAAAATAATCCCGTGGCAATGGAAAAGTTGTAACGCGTGTAGGCCTGAATATACAACCCTTGTTCCATGGAATGTGCTCTGATCAATTCGTTGCACTTGTGCTCCCTCGACGTACATGTCGCTTACAAACCCGCTTAGCAACAAAATCACACCCTCTCACTGTTGAGGTTTCTAAATGTCAGAAAGCTTTCTACTCTTATAGTCTCTTCCCTCGAATAGCGAGAATTTGCAATTCCCTTCCTGCCACCTGCTCATCTGACTGTAGTGATATACAGAAGTTGAAATGTAATGTAAACCAACATTCTGTTAATCTTTCCCAGGCATGATCCCAAATCGTTGCCCCTTGTCCAAGTGGGTATATGTCTTGTTAAGTGAACATGAGTAAAAAAAAAAAAAAAAAAATAACGAACAAAAAATATTTTTTCTGTACTGCAGTCATAATAAAAACTAAGAACTTTTTCGAAACGAGTTGTGAAAGAAAGTTGACGTTTTACTTCCCATTCTCTGTTCTTGCGTGTTTTTTCTTCTTCATTTCACGAGTCTTTGTTACATGATATCAAACAAATTCACACGCACATTCACAAAAACAAAATTTGAAGTAGTGAAATTTAATCTAGATATTTTGTATATTCTTAAGCTTTTAATTATCCATGCTTGGAAGAATGTGTCGCAGACGTCCTTATAGTCGATCAATGTCATGGCTATGCCTCTTTTTATGCCGTTTATTTCATTCACGATCTATTGATCGATCGATTGATCTTGTTACCTCCCGAAATCGTTTCTATTTATTCTGGAGTAATCCATTGTTATTAAGATCAACCAAGCCGTTAAATTTTCCCATAATGTTGATAGATAGACAATTAGCCTATACTCCCTATTTACTGGCTTCCTGGCAGAATTACGTTGACAACCCAGTTCTCGTTAGACCACTGAACTAAAGTAACATTGATCTTGGGGAGTACCAGATAAATGACTATTTGAGAATACATTATGTAGGCGGATGTCGAGACTTCCGACAGCTTCTCCATCCCACCTGGTCTCTAGTTATCTTGATCTTGTCCAACCGGTGGATATGGTTGGTTGCGATGAGAAAGTGAGGTTGACCCTGTGCAAACCAGCGTCACTTTAAACAAACTCCCAGTGCGAGCCACCCATAATGCATAGAGTGATCAGATGGTCATTTTCGTTTCAACAAACGGGCCGCCTTACTTGCTCCTCCACGGGCCGTAGCTTTCATCCCAAAAGAGCATGTTGTAAAGAAATACAAATATAAATTACATCAGTTGAGACAAAGCTCTACTATAATGACAGAGTACAAAATGGTGACGTGCAGCATTAAAATAGATATTACCCTTTCGTTTTATCCAAAAGGCTTACCAGTCTATACTTGAGACTTTTCCCCTCTCTCAGTTTCTTGTATTAACATGGTTTTTCTTTTGTGTCTTTTTCTACAGGAAAGATACTAGATATAAAATGGAGCGATCGAACTACCAACCAAGATAGTGGGGCAGGTTATCTCAATATTCCATAAGAATCTTTCACTTAGTAATACCAGCACCAAGTGAAAGATTGTTTCAGTAATCGGTCCCACTAAGAAAACAGGAACCGCACTAACCAACAGATGGTATTGTCAGTAATCTACTAACGGCATCTTAACTAGCTTGGACATAGCCTAAGATGTTTTGTCCGTCACTGCCAAACTGATTGCCAAGGACGTATCCGTGACAAGTACGAACAACGGCTACTTAAAAAAGAATTGCCAACCTAAGTGCTCTAATGATGGAAAAAGAAGAAAAGGTGTACCAAAATAAATGAACTGGAAGCAGGCAATTGAGAGAGATTTAAACGAAACGGGAAAAAGCTGGATAGACGCAGTGGATCCGGCTTTAAATCGAAAACGGTGTATTTTGAATGCTTGATGCATCGCTAAGTCTAAGTAAATCTTTTTAGTTAGTAACTATAGTATGTTTATTTCGCGTATACATGTTATCAGGTTTTGTGCATTTTTTTTTTGTAAGCACGTAATGTTTTCAAAAACTAAAATGGATGTATTCTGTCGTAGAGTGATACTTGCAAATTCAGCAAATCCTCTTTTTTTTATAAGCCACATAGTTATTCGAGTGTTTATGTAAGATATTCAAATCGCGAATTGATATTTTATCCACCTCTTCTCCGGAAGGTTAAACACCAGATGAGTGCACCAGCAGGAGCACATGCTAGTCTACAAAAATATGTACAAGAAGCCGTATGTGTAAGGGCGCATCAAATAATAAAAGTAACAGAATAGTAAAAAGCAGTTGATTTACTTTCAACTTTCTCGCCTCTTTTATTTTCTCCTTTAATTCTTACATTCTATGAACGATGTTTCTGACAAAGAGGAAAGAAATGCTGTTTTCTGGGTCGAACTCTATCCATCCCACGATTACTGTTAGGTAGATTTTTTTTACATTTAAGTAGTAGTTTTAGCTTATTGCCTCAAATGGCTTCATGCCTTATCTGTAGTAATACCCATGAAAAAAAGGTAGAGCTTAGTAGGGTGGACATCATAGAACTAAACAGAAAATTACCTCCGCCCGACAAAAGTAAAGTCGCTGTCAAACTGATTGTCAAGGACGTATCCGTGACAAGTACGAACAATGGCTACTCAAGCTCTGTCAGTAGTGAAGAATATTAGTTTATCTCTCTAATTAACCAATTATATATATATATATATATATATATATATATATATATATATATATATATATATATACGTTTTATTTTTTAGTATCGTATCTTTCTGTTAAGTTGCATTATTGTTTCGGCTACACGGCCGTTTTTTTGGCCGTCTGTAGCGTCCTCAGACTTTTACAGAAATGTTCGCTATTTTGGGATGAAAGAGTGGAAGAGTGAATGAGGTCGGGGGGGGGGCGAGGAGGACGGAAGAGGAAGAGAGGAAGGGAACAAGGAGGGAAGGTGGGGGGCGTTTGGTATGTCGATAATGTTTTAGTTTTGGGGTTTAAGGAACTTGTGGAGGAGGGTCTGGGAAGTTCATTTCTGGTGTGGCTGAGGGCATAGGGATACATGAGGGGAAGGGGAATATGTTGGGGTGGGAGGAGGGGGTTACTTTAAAATTCGAGTCTTGGTGTTAAAGTTTTTTAGTTTTTAGCGTCTCGTTGGTGAGGTGATTTCTTGGTAAGTATGTCTTGAGCTGTTGGGTGTTCGCGTATGTTTGGAGGCGGAGGGAGGCGCTATGATTCGGTTTATTTATTTTTAGTTTTTATTTTGTTGTTAATTGTTTGGAGTGGGTCAGCTAGCGGTCGTAGCCACGGTTACACACATGCGCACGTACACATATATATACTTAAAAGAAACGGTCACGGGTACACATACATGCCCGCTCTGGCATTGTTCTAAGTTGGGGTATTTATTTTATTTTTTTTATATGGTATTATCGATCAGTTTTGGCGGAAGGCTATATTGGGGTGTCATACTCTAAGGTGTGCGTCTATCCACATGAGGATCGGTTGGTTGTACCTTTCCATGTGCACTTACCTGTGCAGGTGTAAATCCACATAGTCATATGTAAACAATTTCCGTGTTAAGTCGTGGAGGTTGCATGTAGGGTGTGTTGGGGTTGGGCGGGGGGGATTTGGCTGGGGGAGGGGAATTGATGCCGATTATTGGGTGGCTATGTGGGATGAGGTTATGTGGTGTTTAGAGTTGGTGGTGATTGGGGGTATGTGTTATTTTGTTGGATTTACGGGGATTCTTAGGGGGAGTAGGTAAGGTGGTGTAGGGTGTGGGGGGAGTTGGTTAAGGGGGTTTGGTTGAGTGTATGTCATGGTAGTTGTGGTGGGTGGTTGTATTGGATATATAGTTAGGGGGATTTAAGGTGGTGTTGTCTAAGGGATGTTTTAGAGAGGTGTTAGTTGTTAAGGAGGTGTGATCTGTAACGCCTACAGTTTATGGTGGTTTCCTGTTTTTTGTTTAGTAATTTGTCTTTGTCTTTAAAATTGGAGATAAGGAGTTTTTCGTTTAGGCAGAGGAGATATGGGGAGGTTTTTCGTTTAGGCAGAGGAAATATGGGGAGGATTTACACGTGCTAGATTTTCTAAGGATTTTCTATTTAATGGTTGGAGTACGGTTATTTTGGGTTAGATGTAGGTAGTGGGTAGATAGTGAGGTTTTGTTAGGGTGGTTAGGGTTTGTGAAGGAGCATTTATGTACTCTGAATCTATCCTTAAATGAGGTGCCGGCCAGGCCAATATAATATTTTTTGTCGTTTGGGTTTTCTTTAGGTGCGATTGTGGCTTTATATACTCCTTCTGTTTGTAGGCATTGTTGATTAAGTGAGCATTCCGATTCGTTGTTGCAGTTGCACATGTTCTTTTTGGTGTTGTTTGTATTTTAATCTTTGTTAAGTATTTTTTTGTTATGTTTTTTGATTATTTGTTCTAGGTTGTCCGTACAGCTATAGCTGAGTTTAATTGTGTTTTTGTTGAAGATTTTGTGTAGTACGTGGCTGGGTGGGAAGTGGTTGTTTATTAGTTCGAAGAATTTAGTGCCAAGTTTTGTTTTGACCATTGTATTGAAGGAGGGGGGGTTGAACCAAATTATTTTCCTAGTTCTATTTCTCTTGTTTGCGGTATTGGGTGAATTTGGTTTAATGTAATTGAAGGTAGTGTTTGGGTGACCACTTTCCTTAAGTGCATTTTCGTACAAGGGTTTATGTTTGTTGAAAATTTCGAGTTTGGAGGAGTTGGTGCTAAGTCTTTTTTCGATAGATGTGGGGATGTGTTTAATTATATGTTTAATTATATGTTTTTGGTGGTTTGATAGTGGGTGTATATAGAGTGGGTAGGTGTTGTCTTTGGTGTAGGGTTCGTATGTGTTGCTTGAGAGGTTGAGAGTTACATCGAGGAAGTTGACGGTTTTTATATTAATTTGATGTCTAGTTTTAGGCCTATTCTGTTCATTTCTTTAGTTAAGGGTTTCTTTATTTTTTCACATTTGGGGCCATTTGAGTTTTCAACTATTATGAGGCCATCGTTTCTAAATAGTCCTATGTTTTTGTTATTTATAGTGTTTGTTAGGTTGTATGGGATGAAAAGACCGACAAGATCAGTTGCTTCTGCTGAGTCTGCCGCTCCCATTGAGAGGTCGAATGATCCGGATTGGTTCTTCTTAGTCTATTGGGTGCCTTGGCTGATTAGGACTGTTTTTCTGGACTTTTTTATAATGTCCATTTCGGATGGTTGTTGGTCGGAGAGTAGAGAGGCAAATTCCAAGGCTTCATCAAACAGTTCTTTTGATATGAATTGGATGAAGGCGGCCTTCTTTTTATTTTGGATGTTGTTGAACCATTTTATGGTGTCTTTAGTATTTATCCACTCGATTAGTTCGTATTTGGTTTTAATTTGTAAGTTAATTCTTTCTAGTATTCTTTTGCTAATTTTTCTTATTTCGGGCTTGGTGGCGTTTATGAGCCTAGTTTGTGGTTTTCCCTCGAAGTTGGGTTTGTGGTCCTTAAGCATTATGTAGGCTTCTTTGTTCGCTAGTTTTCCGACTCAGTTGCTGATGTTGAGTGTGTCAGTTATGTTTTGCTATCTAAATTGATGTCTTTGATTAGATCTATATCCGATTTTTTATAGTTGGTGATGATGTTTACTTTAAACAGTTTTAGGTATTTTTGTTTTTGGATTTTGTTGAAGTTATGTGTCTTGTCAGCTTTGACCTACAGTAATTTGGAGGAGTTAATATTTTTGACTAGTTTGTCTAGGTGGTGTTGGAATGGGTTTTTTTCTGTGGTGAAAGGATACTTTGTTGGTAAGTTCCGTGAGATATGTTTCAAAGTTGTGGAGTAGGTCGATGATTGGGGCTGTATCTTTATTGGTGAATCCGTGGTAGTCCTTGTGGTTGTTCCCTTCGTCTTTTCCTTTTAGAAAGAAATATGCTTTCCATCGCATCCTTCTGATTAGTTCTTCAATTCTTAGAGTGAGGTTTAACAGGTGGTTTGTTTTGCTTGTCGTTGGTATGTTTTTGAGAGACAAGTTGATGTTCACTTTTTCCATAGCGTAGGGTAATAGTCCAAGTTTTTATGGTATAGTAATCAACCGGGTAGGAGCAAATATTTAGTGGAGATGGTAATTAATAAAAACTGAAGAAAGTGCTCAACACTGTTGTAGAGCAAATATGCGTTTTATTTTTCATTACCGTATCTTTCTGTTAGGTTACATTATTGTTTCAGCTACACGGCCGTTTTTTGGCCGTCTGTAGCGTCCTCAGACTTTTACAGAAATGTTCGCTATTTTGGGATGAAAGAGTGGAAGAGTGAATGAGGTCAGGGGGTTTGCGAGGAAGGCGGAAGAGGAAGAGAGGAAGGGAACAAGGAGGGAAGGTGGAGGGCGTTTGGTATGTCGATAATGTGTACGTGCGCATGTGTGTACCCGTGGCTGCGACCGCTAGGTGACCCTCTCCAAACAATTAACAACAAAATAAAAACTAAAAATAAATAAACCGAATCATAGCGCCTCCCTCCGCCTCCAAACATACGCGAACACCCAACAGCTCAAGACATACTTACCAAGAAATCACCTCACCAACGAGACGCTAAAAACTAAAAAACTTTAACACCAAGACTCGAATTTTAAAGTAACCCCCCCTTCCCACCCCCACATATTCCCCTTCCCCTCATGTATCCCTATGCCCTCAGCCACACCAGAAATGAACTTCCCAGACCCTCCTCCACAAGTTCCTTAAACCCCAAAACTAAAACATTATCGACATACCCCCCACCTTTCCTCCTTGTTCCTTTTCTCTCTTCCTCTTCCGCCCTCCTCGCACCCCCCCCCCGACCTCATTCACTCTTCCACTCTTTCATCCCAAAATAGCGAACATTTCTGTAAAAGTCTGAGGACGCTACAGACGGTCAAAAAAACGGCCGTGTAGCCGAAACAATAATGCAACTTAACAGAAAGATACGGTAATAAAAAATAAAACGCTCTACGACAGTATTGAGCACTTTCTTCATTTTTATTAATTACCATCTCCACTATATATATATATATATATATATATATATATATATATATATATATATATGTATAACTGAATTATATAAAACCATCCAGGTTTTAAACGAACAATAATCAAAACTGCCCGAAGACGACTGTTGAAACTCAGTTGAAAGTACTTGCAAAGACAATCAAAAGAAAAAGCAGATTGACCAAGACGACTATAAAGCTTTTTTGCACATATTCAACCGCGAAATAAGAACAATTCGAAAAACTGAAAAATTACAACAACAAAAATTCATCAAGCAAGAACACACCGTAATATTCAATATTTGTCCGAATGAAAAAATGCTGCTTAAATACACAATACATATACATATAGTAAGTTATGAAAATATATATGGCAATTAAGCTACACAGAATATTCTACGTTTCATTCTCGCGAGAATTCTTCAGGTTTATGCCGATTTTCATAACTTACTATCTAGGTCTGCCTATGTATCGGACACTGTTAAAGTAAATACTGAAAGATTTACACATAGAATTATATCATCGTATATTAATTTATGTGATTAAATGAAGTAATCACACACACACACACACACACACACACACACACACACACACACACACACACATATATATATATATATATATATATATATATATATATATATATATATATATATAAGCAGGCTCCTTCAGTCTTGGACAGACTATGGATACCTACGAAGGGGTGCCCGCGCGTGGAATTTTTTGTGGCAGGAGGTGCACAATCTCCAACCACACCGCTCCTGAGACGACATTGTTAAATACCAGCGGCAAGTGAAGTACAGGACGACTGGAAACAAATGCCGAGATAAGCGGAGAGCACATACAGCGCCTAGATTTCCCAAATGGTCACCCATCTGGTACTAACGAGGCTCAACGTTGTTTAACTTCCGTAATCTGACAAGAACCGGTGTGTCAACGCGATTATGCCGTGTATATATATATATATATATATATATATATATATATATATATATATATATATATGTGTGTGTGTGTGTGTGTGTGTATGTGTGTGTGTGTGTGTGTGTGTGTGTATGGTCATCTATTCTGGCACGTATATTTTGTGGATACATATTTTCAGGTTTTGAATTATTCTTTCATGTAGTGCCGTAAATTTTGGGAATATGCGTGTAGGGTTTTCATTCGTATTTCCTTACCGGTTTCGTTTTCTGTCTGTTCCTCAATTTGCTTCAACTCTTCTTTCATGTCTTTCGGGATTTTTTTGCTGGGGTCTTATAGCTTTTCTAGTATAGTTTTGTTTTTGCCAGGTCCCGTTGTTCTGTTTTTGTTTTTTCCTCCGTTTACATTTTTATAAAATTGGCTTTCGTCGTTTTCAAGAGTCTCGTTTTGCTTGCACTGTTCAGATTTGCATCTGTATCGTCTTAATCCTTCTTTTTTTTTTTTTTTTGCTGCTATTTATTTTTTATGTTTCTTGTTTCGCCTCTTTCCGTGAGAAACATTCCAACTTTTCCCTCATTCTTTTAGTTCTATTACATCCTGTCTGTCGCTTTGGCTTCTGTTCTAAGTTTGTTGATCTGGGTTTCCAGCCTGAATTTCCATCCAAGCCTTGTTGATCCGTTTTCTTTTTCCGGCTTTGTTTCCCCCTTTAAATTTCATGCTTACCGTTTTGGCATTGCTTAAATTAGATCGTTCAAGTCTGCAATGGTTTTTGTTTGGATGCATGGCAGTTTATTTACCTTTTCTGTTTCTACTTTTAACTTCTAGCACTCTTTGCTTCTTAGGAATGGCAGTTTTGTTTTTCTTTCATTCATCATATGCCAGATTTTTCTTCTTCAGCTTTTTTTATTCTCAGTTAGTTCTGCTGTTTTCTCATTTCTTTAAATTCAATTTTCACTCCAAACAAGGCACAGTGCCACTTTGAAGTAGGGAGCTACTATCGTGGACATAAGTTTCAGGGGTATTATGAAGGGAGATGAGCAGCAAGATGTATGTTCACATTACACTTGAACTTCAGCATGTCAGTACAGTTGGGAAATCAGAATCCCGGAAGGGAGTTCTAAAGTCTAGCAGTTCTGGAGAAGAAACTATTAGAGTAGAATGCTTTCTTACACCTAGGGATCTCTACTGTGAAGGGGTGGGATTTAGTTGCTTGTCGGGTTTGTCGGAGGCATTCACGTCGAGGGGTTACAAGTGTTTGTAGTTCATCAGAGCATTCACCATTAAAGTACTTGTAGAACAGACATTTCGCCGAGTGGACAGAGGCTGAATCTTAGATGACAGTTCAGAACCTATCAGGTTGGCAACTCTCTTTTGAACCCTCTCAAAGAGTGAGAGACAAGTAGCAGATGCACCAGTCCAAATGTGACAACAGTACTCCATACATGGGCTAATGGTGGCCAGGATACTTTCAGGCGTAAGTAGCTTTCTAGCACGGTAGAGAGAGCCCGCCTTCTTCCAATGCTCTCATTGTATTTATTCCAGTTTATGTTCCCGGCAAACGTTAGGCAGAGGAGTTTAAAGGAAGTACTTTCGAGTAATGTGTTCTTGGACATTACTATTGGTGGCAATGAAGGTTTCTTTTAATTATTGAAGGAAATATGCTTAGTCTTGGCAGCATTGAATGTGACCATCCAGATTGGAGGTCTTCCTCTAGTGTTTCTGCCATTTCCTTAGATATGTGTACATTTGTTTTCCCTTCATGCCTGTTATAGAGAGTGGTGTAATCAGAAAATATACCTATCTCAGAAGCAATTTTATCAGGGTGGTCATTTATGAATATCAGGAATGATATAGGTCTAAGGTTAGACTCCTATTGTTTAGATGTACGATCGTCAAGGACATCTGGTTTTTTCTCTTACTTAAGAAGGATTTAATTACATTATGTATTCTTCCAGTGATACCATATGATCTAATTTTCCTTAGAAGGCAATCGTGCCATACCCTGTCAAAAGCCTTAGAAATATCTAGGGCTACCGCTCTAACCTCCCCTGTTTTATCCAGTGAACGGTATATGCGTTCAGAGATTAAAGTTAGGATATCTGCAGTGGAACGGGCTTGCCTAAATTATTCATTGTCGGCCAAGAGTATAGAAGTCGTAAGGTGATGGACTAGAGCTTGATTAATTAAGGACTCAAATATTTTGGCAAAAAGCGTGAGAAGGCTAATGGGGCGATAATTTAATGGGTCAGTTCTTTCGCCAGAATTCTTGAAAACTGGTACCACAGAAGCGGTTTTCCAGCAGGCAGGAAAGCAATATTCGTTAAAGCATTTGTTGTAAAGTGTGGAGAGAACTGGAGCAAACTCAGTGGAGCATATTTTTAATAGCACAGCCGGAATGAGATCGGGTCCACATGTTTTTAGGTGTCTAGGGTTTTTATGATACCGTGTACCCGAGAGGGAGGTGGTTTTTAAATCATCTAGTGTGGCGTCTGTCCACAAAGGAAAGTCAGGGAGGGAGTGGTGTGTCGGGTCCAATGTGGAGTTTGAGGCAAACCGACTGGCAAGCAGATTAGCCTTCTCAATTACCATACAAATAACCTCATGATCATTTGATAGTGGGGGAATCGTTGACTGTCCATTATTTACTACACTGTTGTAGATTTTCCAGCAATCACGAGTTCCTAATATCTGTGCTTCGATGGTGGGTTCTGTGTATACTGTCTTAGCTGTCGCTATTTCTCTCTTACAATTTCTTCTAGCTTTTATATACTTCTGTCTTTTTGAACTGAACTTGTGTCGGTTTAATCTGCGGTACGCATGCTCCCTTTAAGCAATGGCAACTGCACAAGTAGAAGTAAACCATTGGGGAGAGTGGGGCTTGCTATAGAATTTCCGTGTGGGAACATGTGCTTCCATTGCAGTTTTGAACCATTCAGTGGTATCATTTGCACACTGTTCAGCGGGAAGAGAAAAGATGTTTCCCCATGGCGCATCTCTGATGAGATTCCTGATGGCTTTCCATTCAGCCTTTTTGTAATACCTTGTTGTTTGAGCAGTGGGTCTTCAGTTTTGGGTCGAGAATTAAGGGCGATTTCTACCATTATCACAGCGTGATCAGCATTCCCGAGTGGGCTGTGTGTATTCATTATACAATCATCGGGAACTGTAGTCAGAAATAGATTTAGAATAAAGGCATGCTGATCTTGCTGGTCTGGGAAACGTGTCGGAAATGTAATCGTCTGTGATAGGGAAGGAGATATAGAGAAGTTATGTGTTGTGCTACCAGCTACGTCTGTGTAAGTAGAGAATCCAAGCCAGTTACTGTGGTGGACATTGAAGTCACTAAATACATGTACTTGTGCGCTAGTATCGATGGAGAGTTCTGTATCTATGCTACCAGAGATTTTTTTTATTAGAGTACAGTCCTGGGCTGAGGGGGAGCGGTAGAGAAAATACAAGTAGCTAATATTATATTGCATGTTTAGTCTGAAGCACATAAAGGCCTGGTCGCCTTATTCTAGTTTTGTTTCTCTAGTCAGGGGGAGGGCGTTACGAATATAGACTCCAAGCCCATGCATATGTCTGTCTGAGTCCTTAGGGCAGAGTGGGAGATAATCAGGCATGTTGAAATGGTTAGAGGGAATGGAGGAGTGTAGATTAGTTTCACTTAATGCTAAGATATCCGGGGTGTTTACTAGGAGAAATGCTTCAACATCATCTTAGTTAGTCCTACTATTCGTAAATGCAAGCCTCAAGAGAGGAGGAAGGTTTGTTTTCTTTGAGTTTGGTCCTGGTTTAGATGTATTTTAGATTGAACTGTCATTTCATTTTATTTAATTTTAAGGTTTTAGTTAGGGTGAGTGGGGGTCCTGGACAATGATTGTGCAGAATATAAGACATGCAATACAAGTAGCCCATCAGCTGTCTCATCACCTACAGGATTGTGGCCTCAGGAAAGCTCACCAGGGATGAGTGCAGGGTCCCTTTCCATGCACGACATGATACTACAAACATCCCGATATTATACAACTGTTGATGGAGTAGCCACTCTAAGCGCTACCAAAGAGATGGCACTCCTGTATTATCAGTTGGAAACAGCAGCCGGAACTGTCAATCCGTTACCCTCAACCCATCAGACAAAAGTCAGCCCAGTCCAACTGTACCGGCATATATGGTACTATAGCACTCCCACAGTGTCCAGTTTAGGGGATGGGATGTGGCAGGAGGGGAGGAAACGGCGTTCATTGCCCTAGTCATGAAACAAAGTCGACCACTGAGTGATTCTGCCAAGTCATTTAGAGCGGTTTTATTTTGCAGGTCTTCTACATATAGGGTTTCTGTCCAAGTGGTGCTTCTTGGTCTGTTTTATTATTTATCTTTTGTTGGAATTCCATTATTTCTAGCTTTAAAAAACAACCTTTTTTGATAATAAGTTTCGCTTGGTCTACAATTCTTTTTTCTGTTGAATCGTAGTCGGTAGACACGTTCCATATCTCATTCACTCGTTTCAGATAGCCTATTTCTTTAGATTAGTCTCTATAATGGCTCACTATTATCAGTCTATTCTCTTTTGTTGCCTATTTTTTACTCCAGGTTTTTGGCGCGATGTTGGTTATTCTTGCTGTCCTGTGTTGGGTCTGTATTATTGTTGTACCTGAAATTAGAGGTGTTACGTACCTGTTTGGTACCTGTTTTGTTCTTGTCCCTAAAATTCAAAGAACCAACATGCACAGGATGAAGGCCGGACACTCCATGCTGGCCAACGACCGAGCACATGTCGTTCATGACACCCAGATCTTTCTTCCGTGTCCCTACGATTTATGATATTAATTTTAGACATTTTACAGTCCAATAATTGTTTTACCTGTTGTGGTTCTGTCATATTAACTTCTTATATAGATGGGAGATAAGAATACATAAACGAAACAAACAGAACAAAAGCACAACATTAAGTTATCACTAGAAGATAGAAATAGGAGGAGGATCGTTGACTTACACACTGAATTAACTAATTATTTTTAATGTTTTGGAGAATTCTGATGCAAATGTAAATTTGTACGGTTTACAAATCTCAAAATATCATTTAAATTATTATTATTATTATTATTATTATTATTATTATTATTATTATTATTATTAGATTGGGGTGAAGTGTACTAGAAAATGGTTTGAGGAGATGGCTGATGAAGTGAGAACAAGTGAGGATAGCAAGGTAGAGGTATGGTGGGACAGAAGTGTCATAACGACCAAGCAATTGGAACATAATCGTCCGGATTTGGTTGTCATTGACAAGGTCTCAAAAAACTTGTGGACTTCTCAGTACCCTGGGACAGGAATGTGAGAGAGAATGAGAATGAGAAGTGAAGCATTGGCCTTGGAGATAAGGCGTATGCACGGGGTTAAAACCCAAATAATCCTGGTCGTAGTTGGTACGCTAGGAGTAGTATCAAGTCGTCTGGAAGGACAATTGAAAATACTACGAATCGCCGATGTTTTAGGTGGCCTTTAAACCTCTGCTATTGTAGGTACCACCAACATTCTTAGGAAAACCCTTGATCTTTGACGCTCCTAGTTCGGTGCCGGGATTGAGGGAAATCCTTTGCAACCGAATTCCATCTATTTTCAAGGAGACGTTGATAAACGAAATCAAAATCAAAATTATTATCTATATATTAATACGATAGCGTATGTGTTCTTTTGTATGTTATGCTTTCCGGCAAATTTCATTCGTTGAGATTTAAGAACACACACGCTATCGTATTAATATATAAATTATATTAAATGTGAGTTAATAGATTTTGTGACTGTTTAATGAGATCCCAGGCATAATCTCCCTCTTCTTTTCTTCAATTATGGGGGATGATTGTCTGACGTGTTTACTTCCAGTGATGAAATCATTATCTTCTGTTAAAAAAGATGCATATGATATATTTATGATGTACTACATTGACATAAGATGTCGTATTCAAAAAATCGCATGAATGTACTGCTGATTCCAAAAAATCAGGTAAATGGATCAGTGCACGCTAGGGGCTTATTTTTAATATGTAACGTGCATCCAGGAGATAAGCGCCCGCGTGTTTGCGTGTTGTGTGGGTACGTGGGAGAGACGGATGAGGGGAAAAAGACTTACCTCGAGACCAGCTCAGCGTTACCGACCAAAAATAGAAAAGAGGGACCAAGATGGCGACCGCCGTCTTTTGTAAAGTATGATGTCTCGCAAAGTCACACGAATTCTCGGAATATGCAAATTTAGCCGGCCTAGAACGACGATAAAAGCGGGTGAGGGGAAAGACGTGGGCGAGTGACGATTGAGTTGGCTGGGGAATCGTGTGGCTGTTGCTTCTTGTGCCGTGTTGAGGATATCTTACCGTGTTAAAGAGAGAGTCGGGCGCCATCTTTAATTTTTCCTTACATTTTTTTTCTTACAAGCTATCTCGGCCATTTGGTCTCTTGGACTATGACCGAGTCGAAATTTGACTTAAAGCTCATACCCGAGTTTGACGGGTCCACGTCCATCGTCGACTGGGTTGAAAGGGTCGAGCTGACGTGCGACCTTTGTGAGGTGAAAAGGGTACACACTGTAATTCCCCTGAGATTGGCTGGGGGTGCCTTGAGTGTATATCAGCAACTCAGTGCTGCCGAAAAGGGAGATGTCACCGCAATTAAAGCTGCGCTGTACAAGGCATTTGCCATGGATCCTTGTACGGCCTATGAAAAATTTGCTTCCCGAAAACTTCTACCAGAGGAAAGCGTGGACGTTTTCTTCGCTGAGTTAAAGAAACTCGCAGTTCTGTTCGGTGGAGGGGTGTCGGAGCGGACGCTCGCGTACGCGTTTGTGGCGGGCCTTCCCACTCGGGTGAAGCAGCTACTGAGAGCCTCAACCAGCGTTTCAACAACGACCATGGAACACTTGATGGAACGTGCTCGAGCCATCATCAAAGATGAGGAGGACCTGGGGGAACCAGTTGTGATGGCGACACAGACAGGCCAGATTGGCGCTCGGGAGATTCCGAATCAGAACCCTGCAAGCAATGGGAAATGTTTTCGCTGCGGCCGACGCGGACATTTTGCAAGGAATTGCACCAACAGAGGGCGTGTGCGCTGTTTTAAGTGTGGCGGTTTGGGGCATCTAGCCCAAAACTGTGCGGGAAACGTATCAGGGGAGAGGACGTCAGCGCCGCCCTGCTCCCCGAGCAAAATTTGAGCAAGGCGCAACCAGTAATAACCGTCTACGTAAACAGGATACCCTGCTCAGCACTTCTCGACTCAGGCTGTTCGCATACTATAGTGAGCACCAGGCTGTGTCCAAGTTGGACTAAGAGGAAGATCAAAGTCACCACGATAGGAGGCGAGACCCAGACATGCTGTGGAGCTGGAACTGTCAAGATCTACACGGACATCGGTGCAGCCACTAAGATCAATGTGCTCGTGACCCAAGGAAATCTCCTGGGGTTTGACCTGTTGCTCGGATACGATGCCATCAAGGCGCTGGGGGGAGTCGCAATTCATCGAGATGGAAAGGTGCGATTCTTAGAGGCCCCAGTGTGTGCAGCGCTCCATATCGATCGGCCGGATTTTACAGTGGACTACGACTCGCGCAAGAGGGCCTGGATTGCATCTTGGAAGTGGACCGAGGGAATGGCACCGACTAAACTCAAGAATGCGGTTGCAGAGTACCCTATACCCAGTGAGGCCCGAGCAGAATACGAAAGGGAACTAAAGGCGTGGATCCAAGATGGCTGGTTAATCCCCTACCCTGAGGACAAGCTTGGGCCTCCGAAGGGTCTAATACCCTTGATGGCAGTAGTCCAGCATAACAAGTCGAAAGTACGGCCCGTGCTGGACTATAGGGAGCTTAACAAGCATATTGAAGCCTACACTGCCGATGCTGACGTATGCGCCAGTAAGTTGAGGGAATGGCGTCAGAAAGGCACTGTCTCAATATTGGATTTACGAAAAGCCTATTTACAGGTGCGAGTTGATGAGACGTTGTGGCCGTTCCAGACAGTTTGGTTCCAGGGGCAGAGGTACTGCCTTACACGCCTTGGCTTCGGCCTAAATGTGGCACCACAGATCATGAAGACTATTGTCAACACAGTATTGTCCCAGGAAAAGCCCATGAGGGACTCAACGTCAGCTTACATTGATGACGTATACGTCAATGAAGATGTACAGTCTGCGTCGTGTGTCAAAGAAAAGTTGGCTCAGTTTGGTCTGGAATGCAAGAATCCCGAACGTTTAAGGGAAGGAGCACGTGTATTGGGATTGGATGTTTATGAAGAGGATGGCACCCTACAATGGGGGCGTGGCAGTGAAATTCCAAGCATCCCCAACCTCGTTACAAGGCGGACCGTTTTTTCTTGGTGTGGAAAACTTGTTGGTCACTTACCGGTCTGTGGCTGGCTCCGCGCAGCTGTTGGTGTGATTAAACGCAGAGCAAATTTAACAACCACGGGTTGGGATGACATATCCGATGATGTCCTACTAACTCTGATGATTAAAGAGACACTGGAGAGAGTGAACAAGAAGGACCCTGCCTGTGGGCGGTGGTGTGTTAACGGAGACAACGTAGGTGTGTGGGTTGATGCCAGTTCTTTGGCGTTGGGAGTATCGTTGGAGCAAGGAGGAAACGTGTTCGAGGATGCGTGTTGGCTGCGGCCCGTAACAGATTCTCAGCATATCAACCTGGCAGAGCTGGACGCTGTTGTAAAGGGGGTAAATCTGGCCCTGCAGTGGCAGTCTAAGAAGTTGACCTTGTACACAGATTCTCTCTGTGTCTACCACTGGGTGTCTGACACACTTTCAGGACGGACACGAATCCGTACCAAGGCAGCAAGCGAAATGTTAATACGGAGAAGGCTAGACACGCTAAAAAACCTGGTATCTGAGTATGGGCTATCACTGAGCGTCACTCTGGTGCCATCACATTGTAATCGTGCTGACCAACTGACCCGTGTACCTCACAAATGGTATGAAGCCGCGAAGATGGGAATGGAGATTACTGCTCGATCTTGTGCAGTTGCAATCGACCCATGTCAAATACAAAAAATTCATGCACAGAGCGGACATCCGGGTATCAAGAGGACCCTTTATTTTGTGAGGCGTGCATACCCAGCAGTGACCAAGATGGATGTCAGACAGATCGTCAGAAATTGTGAGGCTTGCCAGTCTATTGATCCTGCACCAGAGCGATGGCAGAAGGGTCGCTTGGAAGTTGAGAGTGTGTGGCAGCGGCTGGCCATGGATATTACCCATTACAGTGGCAAGCCCTTTCTAACTCTCATTGATTGCGGGCCTACGAGATTTGCGGTGTGGCGGCAGATGACCAGACAGGATTCAGCAAATGTTGTTCGCCACCTATCATCCATTTTTTTTGAGCGAGGTGCGCCGGAAGAGCTCCTGACTGACAATGATGCAGCGTTTTGTAGCCAGCAAGTCCGGCAGTTGTTAGATGAGTGGGGCGTCCGTCTACGGTTGCGATGTGCGCATGTGCCATCAGGAAATGGCATTGCTGAAAGAAGCCATCGCAGCATCAAGAGAATTGCTGCCAGGAAGCGATGTACTATTGCGGAAGCAACATATTGGTACAACATTACGCCAAAGGACGGGACGTCCCCTTCAACCGCACCTGCGAATGCTATTTACACGTACCGAGTCGGAGTGAAGGGAATCAACACTACGCAGCCAACCGACAAGGGAACATATAACAGATATGAAGTGGGAGATCCAGTGTGGGTGCGGCCTCCAGGAAATCGGTGCACCGACAAGTTTAAGCGAGGACACATATCTGGAGTGATTAGCCAGCAGTCTGTTTTGGTCGATGGAACCCCACGACATGTGCGAGATCTTCGCCCAGCTACCGAGGTGCGTCATACAACTACAGAAGAAAGCAGTGAAGCGTCTAGCGATGAGCTGCCGATGCACGGATTCAGTGAGCCCCTTCCAGAGACTGATAGCGATACTTCATCTGATGAGGCGGAACCAGATCCAGAGCCCGAATCTGAAACAGTGAATGTACCTCTTCGCAGAAGCACACGCACTAAAAGGCCCCCCCCCCAGTGCTCTCTATGTGATCATCAGATCAGGGGGGAGTGTAACGTGCATCCAGGAGATAAGCGCCCGCGTGTTTGCGTGTTGTGTGGGTACGTGGGAGAGACGGATGAGGGGAAAAAGACTTACCTCGAGACCAGCTCAGCGTTACCGACCAAAAATAGAAAAGAGGGACCAAGATGGCGACCGCCGTCTTTTGTAAAGTATGATGTCTCGCAAAGTCACACGAATTCTCGGAATATGCAAATTTAGCCGGCCTAGAACGACGATAAAAGCGGGTGAGGGGAAAGACGTGGGCGAGTGACGATTGAGTTGGCTGGGGAATCGTGTGGCTGTTGCTTCTTGTGCCGTGTTGAGGATATCTTACCGTGTTAAAGAGAGAGTCGGGCGCCATCTTTAATTTTTCCTTACATTTTTTTTCTTACATAATATTCCAAAAATCATATAAATATATCAAGTAACCTTATTTTCGTCCTTAATGTCCTCATGACAGTAATTGCAAAAACTCTTCCTAAGGAGGGATAGATTACAGAAATTGGAATGCTGAGATTAATACTACACTAAGAAATTCATTTTGAAGGTTTGCCTAATCCCTATCCGTGTTAATGTTTTTATGTATTAATTTCGAAAAGCTGCTGAAACAATTAATGATTTAAAATGACTTTATTTCAAGTATATTTTTAACAGTGGTGTGGGGGATATGAAGTCAGTCCCGGAAATGGCTGAAACAGTTTACGATTTAGACATTACTTTATTTCATGTATATTTTTAACTTTCAACAGTTGCGTGAGGGATATGAAATCAATCCCGGAAATGGCTGAAACCGTATACGCATTAAATATTACTTCATTTCATGTAAATCTTTAACAGTGGGGGTGAGGGATATGAAGTCAGTTCCGAAAATTGCTGCAACCGTTAACATTTTAGACATTACTTTATTTAATGTATATATTTAACAAAGGTGTGAGGAATAAGAAGTCAGTCCCGGAAATGGCTGAAACTGTTTACGATTTAAACATTACTTTATTTCATGTATATTTTAACCAGTGGGGTGGCGGACATGAAGTCAGTCCAGGGATTGGATGAGGTAAGTGCAAATATTTACAAGCAGTATATGCAGTGTCGCCCAGGATTCAATTAAATAGGTGGAAAGCATGTAGTAGCAAAATACCCAGTGTCACCCGGGATCGAATGAGATAGGTGGAAAATATATACTAGCAGAATATGCAGCGTCATCCGGATTGGATAAAGTAGGTGGAACATATATAGTATGAGAATACTCGAAATTGATTGATATGTTTGCAATGAAATAATCAGCCCAGATAATATATCAAAGTTCTTATTTTAGTAAGGGGGCGATAATGTGGGTCAAAATTATGAAAAATGTTGAAATTAGTTACATATCCAAGAATTATGAAAAATGATGAAATGTGAGTTTATAGATTGGTGTGTTTGTTATGACATAATAAGCTCAGATAATATATCAAAGTTATTATTGTAGTAATGGGGTGCGATAGTGTGGGACAGAGTTATGAAAAATGATTGTCAAAATTAGTAGCAAATTCAATAATTATGAAAAATGATGAAATGTAAGTTAATGGATTTGTGTGTTTGTAATGAAATAATAAGCCCAGATAATATTTCAAAGTTATAATTTTAAGTAATGAGAGCGATATTCTTGGTTTAAATTATGAAAAATGGTTGTCGAAATTAGTAACCTGTCCAAGAATTATGACAAAGGATGAAATGTGAGTTATTTGATTGATATGCTTGTAATTTAATAATCAACCCAGACAATATATCAAAGTTATTATTTTAGTAAGTGGGGTCGATAATGTGGATGTTTATCAAGAAAAATGATTGTCGGAATTAGTAAAATATCCAAGAATAATAAAAAAAATGATGAAATGTGATTGATTAGTGTGTTTGTTATGAAATAATTTGCTCAGGCAATATATCAAAGTTATTATTTTAGTAAGGCGGTGATAATGTAGGTCAAAATTATGAAAAATGATTGTCGAAATTAGCAACATATCCAAGAATTATTAAAAATAAAGAAATGTAAGTTAATGGATTCGTGTATCTGTAATGAAATAATAACCCCATATAATATATCAAAGTTATTATTTTTAGTAATGAGGGCGATATTCTGGGTTTAAATTATGAAAAAAGGATTGTCGAAATTAGTAATATATCCAAGAATTATGAAAAAGGATGAAATGCGAGTTAATTGATTGGTGTGTTTGTAATGTAATAATCAGCCCAGACAATATATCAAAGTTATTATTTTAGTAATGTGGGTTTTTATCATGAAAAATGATTGCCAAAACTAGTAACACATCCAAGAATTATGAAAAATGATGAAATGTAAGTTAATTGATTGGTGTGTTTGTAAGGAAATAATCAGCCCAGATCAAAGTTATTATTTTAGTAAGACGGGGCGATACAGTTTAAACAAAAGGGCTAGAATAATATCATGCTGAACGCCCACAGAATGCCTACAGCAATATATTTCATATAAAAGATGCTCCTGGGGAATTTCCACAGATCCCGCTAGTTATTATTATTATTATTATTATTATTATTATTATTATTATTATTTACTAGGAGTATTCACACAAGCCATCTTCAAAGATTTCTCTTTGAGAACAACTCGTGGTGTTATTCTGAGTCTGAGTTACAAGAAATCCAATACTCACCACCACTTTCGATAACCTTTGCAGATGAATTTGCGTCATCGTAAGAACCGATTACCATTGGTTTCTTGTTGACAGCGACCATTGGTCTTCACTGGAATTTGGGTTGCAATAAGCCTCCCCAACGTCCCAGTCCTCTTTGCATTCATCCAACGGAGGTCTGACAAGTACTTTCGCTTTTCGACTCCTTGACTATTCTCGCTTATTTGGTGTAGTGCCAGTTTATGGTGACATACACACACACAAAAGACGGGGGAGGAACGCATTGCCATTTTATATTGATAGGCGGATCATAACAAATGAACATTGACAGTATCTTGTTTGCTCAGTCTTTAAGCACTTTCTGCAAGATTCTGCCAATTCTCTCAATCCACTTGTTTTTGCTACACTCCCTAGGACTCCCATCACAATAGCTACATCTTCTACCTTCTTCAACTTCCACAATATTTTTATCTGCTTTTTCAAGTTTTTTTGTTATTTTTCCGCGTTCTCCTTTTATTTTTTCCTGTACATTCACTGCTATATCAATGATTATTGCCATGTGTTCATTTTTTTTCAACAAGACTAAATCTGGTCTCCTTGCTGCAATCATATTATCACATTGGATATTCCTATCCCACAATAATTTCACATTATTGCGCTCCATCACCCCTTCTGGAACAAGCTCGTGCCATTTTTCGCTGTATTCCAACCCTTTTTCTTGCATATATCCTAATGGGCCTTTCTATTATTATTGTTGTTGTTGTTGTTGTTATTATTATTATTATTATTATTATTATTATTATTATTATTATTATTATTATTATTGGCTCACAAGGAGCTTTCACACAGGTCACCAAAGATCTCTCCTTGAAAACAACCTGCGGTGTTTCCTGGAAGCTGAGTGACAAGTCTCTTAAGATTTCCAGCACTCTCCACCTCTTTCGATAACATACACAAATAAATTTGCGTTTTCGCAACAGCTGCTTACCATTGATTTCTCGCTGGCAGCGGTCATTGATCTCCACTGGGAATTAAGTGGCAGTAAGATCCCAGTTCTCTTCGTGCTTGTTCAGCGGAGGTCTAGCCAGCACTCTCTCCTTGGTCTTTCCACCCACCTTGATCTGGCTCACGCATGTGATTCATATGTATTAATCTCTGCATTCAAGGGGTTTCCTTAATATTTCAGCTGTTTTCATTACCGATATTCGTTGTATCTTTACAGCCATTCCTCTGATTCCAATTTCTCCCTTTTTTTATAAGTTTCTTGGTATGGTTCCTAGTGTCCTACTATCATAGGTATTATTTTCATTTTCTTCATCATCAAAATCTCTTTTACCTCTCTGGCTAGCTCTGTGCACTTGCTCCGTTTCTCCTTTTCTTTGTTGTGGTTAGTTAGGACAGCACAATCTACAATTTGACATGACTTTTCTTCTTGTTAATTATTACATCTGGTCTTCTTGCTTAAATGAGTTTATCCGTCTGTATGTCTGTGTCCCATAGGATTTTGTTATTCTCGTTTTCGAGTACTGTTGCTGGCTTATGCTTTACCATTTGTCTGTGCGCTCAAGATGCAGTTGTTTGCATAATTCCCAGTATACTGCCCTCCCCACTTGGTCGTGCATGTTTTTATATTCCTTTTGGGCCAGTTTGCTGCATTCACTTAGTATATGTTTTTTTTTTTTAATTTTCACCCCAAACAACGTGTGGGGGCAAAAGTGTCTGCAGTTCGTCAGGGCATTCACCATTAAAATACTTGTAGAACCGGCAGAGGGATGCAACGTTTCGTCGATGGGACAGAGGCTGAAGCTTAGATACCAGTTCAGGGCCTATCAGATTGGCGACTCTCTTTTGAACATTGTCTAGGAGCGAGAGACTAGCAGCAAATGCACCAGCCCAAATGTGACAACATTACTCCATACATAGGCGAATGGTGGCCTTATAGAGGTACAGGATACTTTCAGGTGTCAGTAGTTTTCTAGTACGGTAGAGAGAGCCTACCTTTTTCGCAGCGGCCCTGGCAATGTTTTCAATATAATTATTCCAACTCATGTTTACTGTGAACGTTAGGCCAAACAGTTTGAAAGATGTACTCTCAGACAGGGAGTCACTGGCCATTGCTATTGGTGGCAGAGAAGGGTTCTTGTAATTATTGAAGGAAACCAGTTTAGTCTTGGCAGCATTGAATGTGACCATCCATTTATGTCCCCATTCCACTACAGATTGGAGGTCATCCTCTAGTGTTTTTGCCATTTCTTTAGATATGTGTTCATTTGTTTTCCTCTCGTGTCGGTTATAGAGTGTGGTGTCATCAGCATATATACCCATCTCAGAGGCAGTTTTTTCAGGGAGGTCATTAATAAATATTAGGAACAATAGAGGTCAAAGGATCGACCCCTGAGGCACTCCCGCATTTATATCACACTGTTTAGATGTACGACTGTCGAGGACAACCTGGATTTTTCTCTTATCTAAGAAGGATTTAATTATATTAAGTATTCTACCAGTGATACCGTATGATTTAATTTTCCTGAGGACACCCTTCTGCCATACCCTGTTAAAAGCCTTCGATATATCTAGAGCTACCGCTCTGCCCTCCCCCGCTTTGTCCAGTGAATGGTATATATGTTCAGAGATTACAGTGAAGATGTCAGCTGTGGAACGGGCTTGTCTAAATCCATATTGTTTGTCAGTCAGAAGTTTAGCATCTGTAAGGTGGCGGACTAGAGCATGGTTAATTATGGTCTCAAATATTTTGGTGAAAAGTGGGAGGAGGCGAATGGGGCGATAATTTGATGGGTCAGTTCTTTCGCCAGAATTCTTGAATACTGGTACCACAGAAGCACTTTTCCAACAGCCCAGAAAGCATGATTCATTAAGGCATTTGTTGTAGAGTTTGGAGAGAACTGGAGCTACTTCAGCTGAGCACTTTTTTAATAGCACAGCTGGGATGAGATCAGGTCCACATGCTTTTGAAGTGTCAAGGTTTTTTATGATAGCATGTACCTGAGCAGGGGTGATTTTTAGATCGTCTAGCGTGGCGTCTGTCCGCAAAGGAAAGTCAGGCAGGGGGTGGTTGGAAGGGTTCAGTGTGGAGTTCGAGGCAAACCGGCTGGCAAGCATATTAGCCTTGTCGGTTGCTGAGCAAACAACCTCGTGATTGTTGGTTAGTGGGGGAATTGTTGATTGCCCATTATTTACTACACTGTTGTAGATTTTCCAGAAGTAACTATTTCTTAATTTTTGTGCTTCGATGCATTTTTTATCGGTTTCAGTAAATTCTCTCTTAGCTGTCGCTATTTCTTTCTTAACGTTACTTCTAGCTTCTATATACTTCTGTTTGTTATCGTTTCGTCTCTTTATCCACAAAGTATGCATTTGCTGTTTTCTTTTGTTTCGTCGATATTTGCTTTGATATGGTTGGTTCTTATCAAGTTATCTTGTGGTGCAGTTATTGGGGATTCCGTTTCTCGGTTTACATGTCCTTTTCGCATCCATATTATTATTATTATTATTATTATTATTATTATTATTATTATTATTATTATTATTATTCCAACTTACTGAAAATAACCGGCCCTCTTACCTGGAGTCATGGTTACAAATTTCTACAGATTTTTATTAACTTCCTTCTTTTTCAATAACATTTGCAAATGAATTGCTGTTATAGCAACAACTGTTTGCCATTAACTTTTCACTGGCAATGGCCCTCGGTGTTCACTGGAATTTGAGTGGCAATAAGTTTCTGCAAGATTCCAGTTCTCTTCATCCTCGTCCAGTGTAGGTCTGGTTAGTTATTTCTCTTTTCGGTCTTTGCCTCCTCCTTAGTTCTTCCGAACTATTTGGTGTAATGTAAGTCTATGGCTATGCTACTTCCTATCAGGGTTTATTAACTTTTGTTATTATTTGCTCACAAGGAGCATTCACACAGGTCATCAAAGATCTCTCCTTGAAAACAACCCGTGGTGTTCCCTAGAAGTTGAGTGACAACAAGTCTCCCCAGATTTCCAACACTCTTCACCTCTTCCGATAACATAAACAAATAAATTTGCGTTATCGTAAGAGCGGCTTACCGTTGATTTCTTGCTGGCACTGGCCATTGGTCTCCACTGGAATTTGAGTAGCAATAAGCCTCCCCAAGGTCCAGTTCTCTTCGCACTTGTCCAGCGGAGGTCTGATCAGCAGTCTCGCATCGATCTATTCATCCCCCTCTGCCCTTCGATGTTTGGCATCACTCTTATAGAGTCAGGGGCATTATTATTATTATTATTATTATTATTATTATTATCATTATTATTATTATTATTATTATTATTATTATTATTATTATTATTATTATTGCTGTTGTTGTTGTTGTTGTTGTTGTAATCGTAAAATTCTTAGATTCTAGATTTATGTACAATTTCTTGTACGAATGTCGTAAATCACGACCCAAAACTCTAGCCAGTCGCCGCCGCCTTTCTAAACCTCAGTGTAATCCCAAAATGCATATAGTTTTCCTAATTAAGTGTTTGAGTAAGTAGTGGAATTCAAAAGATGCAAATAAAAGTCAAAAGAAAACAAATAAATAACAAATAAAAAAAAGGAAATAATATTACATGGTTGGATTCAGCCAAGAACGACAAGTTTTCATGAATGAAAAAAAAAAATCGGGCGAGACAGTGAAATCTGAGATCTTGTTCAATGAGCGACTAAAACGAAGACGGGATTAGTGTGTGAATGAACGTAATATATTTGATAGGATTGGAACTGGGCTTGCCCGTTACCGTCGTAAATAGAGACATAGCAACTGTAAAATGACGTCATGCTTGAGGTACAAGCAAGCTAGATCTGTCGAATAAACTTTCGACAGTGAAAGAGCTTTTTACAAAAATGTAAATATTTTTTTACTTGGACATCACCACCTATCAAAGCGTGGAGCCCACGCTAGGATAAGAGTCACGTGTTAGGTAGATGATGAGACAACATAATCGGTTATGGTAGAACTTGAATAGGGCTAAAATATTTAAGAATAGGACTTGTCACATTAGGTTTAAAGATGACTATGTTATAGTCAGCCGGGAGCAGACACACGGTATTGAGTTCAATAGGCACACAGTTCTAAAAGAAAGTAGAAAATTAAAAAAATATGCATTGAAATAGAAAAAAATAAGGAACACAAATCATACTGAATCTAAACTTATTTAATACTAGAATTTCAGCTCGGCGTTGCCCGGGTGTTTGGAGGTGTATGTAGAGAAAAAAAAAGTGGTCAATTTTTTTTTATCTCTTAACATTTATTGTTTTGGGCTCAAATCAAGTTATTAAGTTAGATCCATTAAAGTGCTTGAATCCACAATTGTCGGAGGAGTTTGGTAGAGTTCTCAAAGGTCAACTCGTTTAACTTTAACCCCTTAACAGCCGAAAATCGATCACAAAGATTTTCCCAAATCTCACTACCCTGTATATCAAATTTCGAGTCTGTAGACTTAAAATTGACAAAATTGAGTTATTGCGTAGGGAAATGTACACAGACACACACACACTCACACACACACACACACACACACACACACGTTCACTTTTATAGATGTATAGATTAATTGATAAAAAGAAAAAAAAACAATTAATTCAAAATTCCGTTAAACATTTTGTTGTTTCATGGATTTTAAAGACTAAAATTCATTTATTAATCACCATACTTCGTAATAGTACTCTGTGACGTTAGCAGATCACGTTAATTTTTATTGACCAGGCCTCTTTATTTCCCTATGGTTCTGGTTTGCCACGTTGGTAAGTAATACGTTATCTGATTAGATCATATAGCGTAATGGCTTGGGGGATTAGGAAAAAATAACACTGGTTGGTCAGGGAATCTGAACTATGTCATAGAATTAGTGATGAGACACTTTTGAATTAATTAAGTTAATACGCAGAATGCATGTTAGAAAGAGGGAATTATTAGTCCGAGGTTCGAGTGGAGAGAGTGATTGACGGGTTACCGGTCAGAAGAATGATCCGAGCGTGTAAGCGGAAGTTGAAAGTACTACGGGAAGTTCGGAGAAAGAGAATTCGGCCTCTTCAAAAGTGAACTCATCAAAAGTCATCGTCCGTAGAACGCGAATGGGAGCGGGCACACAATGTAAGGAACCTCCTCTCTCTATTCCCTCTCTCTCTCTCTCTCTCTCTCTCTTTCGTTCTCTCTCTTTCAATTTTTTGCTCGTATATCATATTTTCCCCCCTGCCTTTGGTCTCTGAGTATTGTTGAGGTTTTGTATTTTAATATAAACTCAATTTTTCAATTCATTGTGGGTTTAATATAAATTTTAATATTCCAGTTTTCTTTAAAAATGATTTAAAGGCTTATATGGAGTCTTACTTTTTCTGCTGAATACAATATTTTCAGTCTTTCAGTGTGTTTTTTTTTTTTATAAAATACTGCGCCTTTTACACAAACTAACCATCCAGACATACCTATGTAATCTCACATAACGGATGCATCACTAACGTATAAATTTCCCTTGTGAATCTTCCTACCCAATCTTACATGGATTTTACTATCCGCCCATATTATTTTGGACAATTACCGTTTTTTCTGGATTGCCTTTGTAAACACTTTATATGGACTATTTATAAAGTTTGAATCTTTCTGTATGTTTTTTTTCTTTATCTACCCTGTTTTTGACCCACCATTATATGTATTTCCATCTCCTTATTATACCCGTTCCCCTACCTCTGTATTTTTTACAACTTATTTTTTTTTATCCTAATTATTTTATCTCCTAGTGATATATACTTATTTATACCTTTTAATAATTTTATTTTATTTTTCTATTCATATTTACTTATATATTTTCTAATCTAAATATACTTAAGTCAGTTTTTACTTTTATGTCTTTGTATTTAGATAAGGCTGGCTCTTCTCTGCTGATGATAAATATTTAGCTTCGAAATGCTATGACCCAAAGAAGTGTTTTTTCCTATTTTGTCTACTTCCCCCCTATTCTATATGACGTATAATCCTCATCTCTCTTTCCTTCGTTCTCTTTCTCTCCTTATATATATATATATATATATATATATATATAGTAATTTATCTCCCTATATATATATATATATATATATATATATATATTCCCCCCATTCTATATGACGTATATTCCTCATCTCTCTTTCCTTCGTTCTCTTTCTCTCCCTATATATATATATATATATATATATAGTAATTTCTCTCCCTATATATATATATATATATATATATATATATATATATATATATATATATATATATATATATATATAGCAGTGTCAGAAATTTCGTGAAAATAGCGAATAATTCCACCCCATCTTTCCAAGCTTATAACTCCTCGAAAAATGTAATTCAAGCCCTAATATTTTTTTCAATTAAAGGAGCAAGGACCAAGGTTTTATTAAAAAAAAAAAAAAAACAAAACAATGTGTTTTTTTTTTTTTAAAAAGGTTTAAAACTTCGGACTTTACAGGTAAATTTCTAAAAAAGCGATTTGTTTTTTTGTTTTAAATTTGAATATATTATTTATTGACCTTTTCTCTTCAATTTGTGATATATAAAACTCCACGACATAAATTAATTATTTACTTTTTAATAGACATTTCAAAATGAGAGGCGTGAATTATTCGACCCCCTATCTTTCTAAGCTTATAACTCCTCGAAAAATGTAATTCAAGCCCTAATTTTTTTTTCAATTAAAGGAGCAAGGACCAAGGTTTCATTAAAAAAAAATAGACAAAAAGAAACAATGTGTTCTTATAAAATAAGGTTTTAAACTTCGGACTTTACAGGTAAATTTCTAAAAAAGCGATTTTTTTTTGTTTTAAATTTGAATATATTATTTATTGACATTTTCTCTTCAATTTGTGATATATAAAACTCCACGACATAAATTAATTATTTACTTTTTAAGAGAAAGTTGAAAATGGGTGACACTTGGGGGGGCGTGAATTTAAAAAAAAACGTTTGTCTAAAATATTATATTCGGTTTATTGGAAAGAACATAAAATTTCACATTGACCCTGAAAATATCGTAAAAATAGAATCAATAGAAAAATTTTGATAGATTTTTAAAATTTAAAAATTTTAAAATATTGAGTTTAAAAATTGAAAAATATTGAGTTCGGAAAATTCATTACTGTTTAAAAAAAAAAAAATTTTTATTACTTTTAAAACAACTGTAATAGTTTATTTTGGAAGTATAATCCATAAAGAAAATAAATAACCCACTTTTAACAGAGAAATTACGAGATTTTTATATTGTATTCGCAGTTTCGTGTTAGGGGTGTCAAAAATTCCTACAAAAATTCTGATACTGCTATATATATATATATATATATATATATATATATATATATATATATATATATATATAGTAATTTATAATATTAAAATATATATGGCGATTAAGCTACACTGAATATTCCACGTTTCATCCACTCTACGACTCTTCAGGCTTATGCGCGAATTCTGTGGCTGTTTATCGTTTTTATATATTATAAAATCTCAATAGAAGAGAGCATATAAAAACGATAAACAACCACAGAATTCGCGCATAAGTCTGAAGAGTCCTAGTGTGGATGAAATGCGGAATATTCAGTGTAGCTTAATCGCCATATATATTTTATAACGTTCTATATATATATACAGTTGTGCCCGATATTATTCATACCCCCCTTGAAAATTGAGTTTATTAGGTGTAACTTTTGTAAGAATTTATTGTTTACGTCCATATTGATACATATTCTTAATAAACCTCTTCTGATCATTTTCGTCATTTTAAAATCTCGGGATACTTGTAATAAAAGAAATATACAGCTATTTATAAAATCTGCAATGTTCAAAAATAATCATACCCCCTTATTTTTTCAGTATTAATCGAGTTTCTGACTGTTTGTTTTCTGTTTGATTCTTATTTTGAATGCTTTTATACAACCTTTGATTAATTTCATTTCGTTTTTTGCATTTTTCAGAAATTAAAATGATATCAACTGAAAACCAATAAAAGAATAAAAATTATTAGAATGGGGAAGAAAAAAGAGCTTAGTAATGATCTTAGGACTAAAATTGTGAATTCACATAATGATGGTTTAGGTTACAAGTCAATTTTCAAGAAATTTGAGGTCCCTACAGCAACAGTACAGAGCATCATCAAAAAATTCCAGAGCCACCACACAACAAACAACTTGATTGGTAGAGGAAGAAAAAGGAAACTGTCTGCTAGAGCCACCAGGAATATTGTAAGAAGTGTTAATGCAAATCCAACCACCACTAATAAGGACATTTTAGAAAATCTGGAGTCTTCTGGCATAAAAATATCAAGGCAAACATTGCAAAGGACTCTGCATGAAAATGGTCTGAAAGGAAGAAGACCAAGAAGGACTCCATTGCACACCGGAAAACACCTTGCAGCACGTCTAAAGTTTGCTAGGACCCATGTGAATTCTCCAGAGTCCGTTTTCTCAAGTATTTTGTGGACTGACGAAACAAAAATTGAATTGTTTGGCCATATGGATGCTTCTTACGTTTGAAGGAAGAAAGGAGAAGCTTACAACCCAAAGAACACCATACCCACGGTGAAACATGGTGGTGGTAGCCTAATGTTTTGGGACTCCTTTTCGGCTAGTGGTCCAGGTAGTTTGGTCAAGATAGATGGAACCATGAAGAAGGAGCAATATTTGGAGATACTCAAGAAAAACATTAGACAGGATGCGGAGAAGCTCGATTTAGGACCAAACTGGGTCCTTCAACAGGATAATGATCCAAAACATACTGCCAAAATAGTCAAGAAATGGTTTGAGGATAATCAAATTAATGTTTTGAAATGGCCTAGCCAGAGTCCCGACCTGAACCCTATCGAAAACCTCTGGCACATATTGAAAACTGAGGTTAAAAAGCGGAAACCTAGAAATTTGAGGGATTTGGAGAACTACTGCATTGAAGAATGGTCAAAAATCAGTGTTGATGCTTGTAAAAACCTTGTTGATAAATATCCCAAACGGTTACAGGCAGTTATTAAGAATAAAGGGCATGCTATTGACTATTAGTAAGAGAGGTATGAATAATTTTGAACTAGTGCCATTATTGTTTTTCTTTGTATAATGTTTCAAACTTGCATAATTTATTTATTTGTTGAGTTTAAATTAAATGCTTATGCTTGATTTATTGTTTGAAATCCCTTTAATATTGTCTACCTTCTGGTTTGAGCAATATTCTTATAGAAATCTCAAAGATCCGAGGGGTATGAATAATATCGGGCACAAGTGTATATATATATATATATATATATATATATATATATATATATATATATATATGATTTTTTTCGATTAGCGATCTGGATTGATTGCCCCAAAACTAACACACACGCACACACACACAAATATATATATATATATATATATATATATATATATATATATACATATATATAGTAATTTATAAAATATATATGGCTTAATCACCATATATATTTTATAAATTACTAACTAGCTCTACCTACGTATTGAGCACTTTTGAAGTAAATACTTAAAGTTTACGAATAAATCTATACTTTCGTATATTAATTTTATGTGAGTAAATTAAGTAGTTATATATATATATATATATATATATATATATATATATATATATAATTATATTATTAATCGGGCTACTGTTCTCATCTTGAGCCCATCAACACACTTTCTATTTGCCGATACATTACATCGTTAAAACTGAATTCAACAGATGTAGTCGTAAATTTCATCAACTCAACAAATATGCTTTCAGAAATGGGAGAAGACAATATCTGGCTAGGATATAAAAATTCTGTTCAGATATCTATATTCTCTAAAATCGGGACGCAAGTAAACAGGTTGCTAATGTCATAAGAACACATAAATTTATTAACAATCTTAGACCTTTGGACAAAGTCTGCATAATAAAATGAATCTTTCAGGCAATATTTAATGGAATGGTTTAATACAGGTTGTAAAATATTTCAGATCCATTTTGCAATTTTATGCTGTGATGACCCTACCATATATGAAATGGGGCTTAAAAGAATACCTACTTTGTGAGTTTTCGGTAAACCATATAATCTAGGACGGATCGATCCTGAGGGTCTGATCTGATTAGCTATGCTCGACGGAAGTACACCACCCTTAACCCACTTAACTAATTTATTTTTGGAATTACTTTACTTCGGATGATCCATAAGCAAGGGAGGCAGCGTGGACTATGAGTCGCAATGCATGATAGGTAATATTTCAGTAGCATTTAACCAACCCTGCAAGGCCACGGGAAATGAAAACTTCACCCTTAGATCTGAATTAAGATTTTATAACAGTCTTGTCCACAGTGCTTATATGGATCTGAAACTTGGCATCTCAAAATCAGATAAGGGAGGGGGAATAAGATGCGTTTGATTCTAAATGCCTTAGAAAGCCTTTAGATATCAAATGGAGCGATCGAATTAGCAACCGAGAAATCAAAAATCGCAATAACAACACGTGTAACGAAGCCATTGACACGTATGCAAATAACCAAGCAGTGGCACGAGCATGACGTCACAGCGGCAGAAGAGAACGAAAGAAAGGAGAGAAAAATAAGCGCCTGGTAAAGAAACATTGAAGCATGTGTCAACACGGCAGAGTCATTTTTAACCACGTGGCGGCACGACAGGAATTTATAAACAGGATATTTGTCCTTCGAACTTTTAACAAGTTTTTCAGTGCTCAGATACAGTAGAAAGAATTAAAACATAGCAGCTGCTTAAAAATTCAGACTAAGAAACTGTTAATTGACTCCTAGGGGAAAAAGCAGAAATTGTTACCGGCTTGGAAATACGTGTCAGGCGGCTTGGTGTGGAAATGACAGCTAATAAATGCCTTTTCTTTCACTAGGAAAAAAAAATTGTGTCAGATTTAATTCTCTTTTTTTTTCTTTTTTTTTTTTTTTGCAAAACTTTCATACACAACTCCGGGCTTGTGTTAAAATATAACTACCACATTACAAAAGATTATTTGGTGCTGGTGCAGCTAAGGCCTTTTTTCTTCAAAAAACGGGTTCAAAATGAAAAAAGAAAGGTTATCACTGGAGAGTAAGAGACAGCGAGCGAAGCAAAAGGTGATCAAAAGCTTGGTTTTCACAGGAGGCAAAAGTTATAGTATTACTAATCGGTTGTTTTCTAGAATATAAATCCGAAACATCCGTGTGTTTGTTTCTTTATTTGTTTGTATGTCTGTTTACAACTTTTGACAGACGCGTAGGAAGCTGGCAAAACTGGTATCGTTTTTAACATTACAACTTCCGGACGACAAATATCGAAAAATTGGCTAAAAGCAATAATTTCTTCATATTCAACTGGGCGCTTTTTTACAGGAAGGGGTCGCTTTTTTCGTGGCTAAAAAAGACTCTGCCGTTTTGACACATGCTTAAAAGTTTCGCTGTTATTTTCGAAAGTCATCGCGTCTTTTCGATTGATTAACCTTAATTTAACCATTTGTTACTTCCGGTACAGGTGTGAGCCTGCCTGCCTACTACCATATTTTTTTTGCTTAACACACACCTCCAAACCCCCGTGAAACGTCGGGCACCCAGACTAGTCTATAAAATAAATCTCACTTGTCTATTTAAATGTATGCATGTATGTATGTATGTATGTATGTATGTATGTATGTATGTATGTAGGGATGTGTTTATGTATGTATGTATGTATTTATGTATGTATGCCTGCCTAAAACTTTCGACAGAGGCGACGGATTTTCATGATATTGGTTATCATTTGGAAGCACGACTCTTTGGACGGCAAATATGAAAAAAATTGGCTAAAAATATGAATTCCTCCACCCAGAACTGAGCACTTTTCTACAAGGAGGCGTCGCTTTTTTCGCCGATATTTTCGAAAGTTAGGCCTTTGTTCGATTGGCTAGCCTTAATTTAAACCTTCATTACTTTCGATTTGGCGATGAATGCAATGGCAAAGACGCCACGTTTTTTAAACGTTGTTTTCCTCCTTCCTATAGGTTCGAGCCGGCCTGTCTACTACCACTTTTTTTCTCAATACACATCTTCAAAAACCCGGGCAACCCCTGGCACCCAGGCTAGTCTATAATATAAAGGGCAAAAGTATGTGTGTTTGTTTGTGTGTGTGTTTGTATGTCTGCTAAAAACTTTTCACAGGTGTGTCGGAACGTGACAAAACCAGTAGCGTTTTAAACATTGATCATGCGGACCACAAATATCCAAAAATTGGCCCAAAACATTAATTACTTCACCCTCAACTAAGCAGTTTTCTACAAGGAGGAGTCGTTTTCTTTTTCGCACACATTTTCGCAAATCATCGCCTCCTTTCGATTGACCAGTCTTAATTTGCGACTTCCGGTTTTGCCAAAGAGGCATCGGTTTAGACGTTACGTTTTTAGACTCTTTTTTTCTCTTTCGCATTATGGGTTTCGAACCTACCTGCCTACTACCATTTTGTTTTTGTTTCTGAACCCTTACACACAACTCCACACACCCGGGCAACGCCGGGCACTCAGGCTAGTACAATAAGAATTAAGTGCTGGAATGCTACAAGATTCAATTTTTATGGAGCAATTCTGGTTTCTGATTAGTTGATAACAGAACGTTAATTACATTGCTTCGTCAATTCCTATGGACAGTGTTTATAAATAGAATCTCCCAACTTTAAGGAGCATATCCCATTATAAATCAACAATGTTGCAACAAAAATTTTAAAATAAAATGATATGTCAAAATATGGGATGTGCTGAGTGACTTCTAAATATTTTCTGTAAATTTTTAGACCGTTTCTGGTGCTTATATTTTCGGGATTTTGTTACCTGGATCTAATAAATGTAAGAAAGTTATTTAAAGAAAGTCTTAGAGTTATCTTTCATTTTTTAAATTAATGGCAAGCAAAATTAGTTGATGATCAAGTAAGACACTTGACGTAAACTGAACATCATTCTTCAACTGAAGCTCTTTATGAACATAAGACTCAGTGGAAGCATTGCCAACGTGGTAGAAAGATAAATGTCCATTAAGCATTTAGGATATTTATAATACTGGGATACAAAAATGGAGGATGAGGATAACGACGCAATTGTTCGTAAATAGTATGAACATTGCCAAGAGAATTTGAACAATGAACACGATTTCTTAGAACTTTTTATATACTCCCTAGATTATAATATCTCCGATTTACGAAAGGAGGTCTTCTCTATCTTTTATTTTAGTGACTTTTATGTTACAAAATTCGTGCTGTGATTTCATTTCTCGACTACTATGGCGTGATGTTTTACCTACCACACGTTCACGTTCGTTTAAGCACCTGTTTTTTTAAACGTTTAATTTCAACCATTGTCACTTCTCTGCCCTCGTAGCGTCGTGGTAAGTTATCAGGCTATTTGCCTCAAGGCTTCGGATTTGAGTCTACCTCCCTACGAAGACTTTTTTCTTTTACATCGATAAACACCCGGGCAACGCCGGGCACTCCGGCTAGTTATAGATGAAATAGTAGTGATGGCAATTTCGAACGAAGTATCTTAATGGAAAGTATAGCAGAAATTAAAAGTAGTGAATAAACATAGTGTGGGACGGTGTTAACCATATTTGGCAATTTAATATTTTGTTAACAAGAATACCAATTTGTCACAGAAAAGCTGATTGTTGGAGTGAAATAAAAAAGCAATCATATATTTTTGTAGATCAACTGTGTTGTTATTTTTACTTCACTGTCAGTGTGTGTATATACTTTATTCCAGCAGCAGAAGTACATGTAAACATTATATAGACTTGATAAAGGCATTTTGAACAACCGGACTGAGCGATTACTACAGACTCCCTTACACAGGTAATATCGTTAATAATCTGTAAACGACGCCTAGGATGGCTTGGATATACACTCAAAATTACTGATGGAGACCCTGATTGAAAAAGGAGAGGAAGACCAAAATGCATTGGAAAAATACTCTCATCTTGAGAGTTATTTTCACAGCGATCCGGTCGACATAACTTCCGACCTTCTTAAAGTATATCTTGTGAACTCGAGAAAAAGTGTTCCACAGCAGGCAGTTCTAGGAAAGAAGCTTTCTTCATAGAAGCTGCGTTTAGATTTAGGTACAGATAGAGAATGTATGAAATTGTTGATACTAGCTGTAGCTAGTCGAGGGTTTTTTTTTTAAGTTTCGCAAAGGAGAACCATATATTGGAGCTCAGGCAAACACCTAACATGAAATAACGATAGAGCAGAGAAAAGCTCGCAACGTCTCTTCTATGGGAAAGAGGTGGCAGGAAAGAGGAAAGAGCATCAGCTACTAGATATGGAAGCCAGTTTTAAACTCTATCAAGGAAAGATAGGGGGCACCTAGCAGCTTTTTTCCCAGATATGGAAACAGTGCTCCATTTATTTAAAGACGTATACAATTAGAGAATGGCATCAACAGTGAAATACATACTGGAGCGATAGAATGATCTAATCATTTTTCCAGCGATCTTGGCAACAGACATGATGAATGTGTCCCATATCTCCTGATAAAAGTTTATCTGATTTCTTTATAAATACATATGGTATATATATATATATATATATATATATATAAAATATAACTCTGTTTATATATATATATATATATATATATATATATATATATATATATATATATATATATATATAAACAGAGTTATATTTTTTGGAAAAAAGGATTCCAGCACAGTGCTCTATTAATTATAATGAAAAAAAAAAAAATCCCGAAAATAATAGCGTATTATATATATTTTTTACTCTTGTCCTTTTCATTTCCATGTTTAAGCTTAACCATTTTTCTATTGTAATCCATGATTTTTCCAGGCTTCTAGTAATTTCACTTTTTTTTGTTTAATTTCTGTCTTAGTTTTATGCCCCCCCATAAACATATGATACATGATACACATATGTAAAACAATGTACGGCACACGTCTGCTTTCATTCTCTGTTTCACTTGTTACTTCTCTTTTCGCGAGAGTGGTGAATTAGTAGCAACACTAGTCGCTGAATCGACGTAATTGCTATAGAAATCAGACATAAAAAACGTCGTTCACCTCCTTACGAATTTTGACGATTTTTAACACCAGTTGATTCAACATAACTTTTGTTTTACTGAACGAAAATTAAATTTTTTTTTTCACAATATAGCTGAGGTGATCTTTAACTGTAATAATTGTTTGAAATTTGATAAAATAAAATGAGTGATCTGTAAAGCTTTAAAACAGTTATAAATGACTAAAACTGCAACACATTCAAACACTACCGTGTTAATATTATATATATATATATATATATATATATATATATAGATATATATTACTGTATTTTAATTAAACTAGTAATTTCACTGTTACATTGATACATCAAATAATCATACCCTATACCTAATAAGTTAAATTTTTAACTAAAGATATTTTTTATTTTTATTTTTTATTTTATTTATCTTTAATCGTAATGTAGTTATCTTACCATAATTATACTTTTCATAATCGTTTAACGTAGGTTTTAATGGTCACCTCATCGAGCCTAATTTATTTTATTTTTATACTTTAATCACCTATTTTTATACGTAGTTTTTGAAACGTTAGAATTTACAAAAGTAATATTATACGGACACTAATTTATTTACACGTTAACCATTTATTTTATACGTAAGTTTTTTTTTTAAACGTTAGCATTTACAATGAATAATATAACTGACATTATTTCGTTAATTATCCATTACATCGTAAACTTTTTCAAAAAATGTAAACTATTTATTTTATTTTAAACGTTAGTGGCCTAATGAATTATTCACATAACTATATATTTTAACTGATTAATATTAATGTTAATAAATAATTATACTTATGATGTACATATTACAATTGAATACAGCCGTTCCCTTTTTTTAAACTTGGGTTCCTATTCTACACAACTTACATACTGAACTAGGAATTTACTGATAATATTGAAACTCTACTTGAAACTCTTGACGCACTATAAATTAAAGAAAATAATAAAGAAAATAAATAAATTAATATAATTAACATAATGGATGATCACATTTTAATGTATATACTTTCTCTTTAGGTCCTGTCTCCCCCTTTACACTTAATATGATGTAGTCCTAGTTATAAATAGGCAATGTTTGAGTTGAAACAGCCAGAGTTGTCCTTGGCCTGACGAAGTGATTCCCTTACTGGGTTTTCGCTGAAACATGTATGCTTATGTGTAGCCATTTGTTTGTAAACTAAATTCACACACACACACACACACACACACACACACACACACATATATATATATATATATATATATATACACACATATATCTATGTATAGATATACATACATGAAGAGAGAGAGAATATGCGTGAAGGAGAGACAAATAGAGAGCAAGAAAATGTGCTCGAGAGATATAGAGGTCGAATGAAAGAGAGACAGAAACAGATCATTGCGAGTGAGAAAAAGAGAAAGAGAGAGAGACAGACAGACAGTTCTCTAGACAGAGGAAAAGTACGCGAGAGAGCGAAAGGATGGGTACGCAAATAAGAGATATATATAAAAAGAGCATGTGTGTGTGAAAGAAGGAGAGAGACAGAAGAGAGAGAGAGAGAGAGAGAGAGAGAGGAGGTTTCTACTGAGCAACCGAGAGAGGTTGAGCGAAAGAATATGTTGTTAATTATGCAAGCAAATTCCTCCTCTCATTCTTTCTTAAAAATGTTATTGAATTTTGTTCATCACTCGCTCTCTCTCTCCCTTTCTCTCTCTCTCTCTCTCTCTCTCTCTCTCTCTCTCTCTCTCTCTCGGTATATATATATATATATATATATATATATATATATATATATATATATATATATATCAGGTATATAGTCTACGATCGGGTTTCATTTTCGAGCTTCAGTATAAAATATTTCTATTGTTTTTTCAATTTGTTCTTCAATATTATTTAATGTATATATATATATATATATATATATATATATATATATATATATATATATATATATATATATATATATATATATATATGAATATTTATTAATCGTTATTCAATCCTTTGTTGGACCGATCGACACAAAAATCATAAAGATGATGCGCTGAATGCCCCGAAAGTTTTCGATATTGTGATGATATCAAATTTTGCGCTCCATACTAAATCGACGTGTCACCGATGTTATTTACATCTTAGGTAAACAACAGTAGGTGTTTGCTTTCATTGGTCATCTCTTAAACAAGCGCATTTCAGGTGAAAACGTTATGTACTTATGTGTCATGGCAAAATTAGTATAAATTTAAAAAAATATACGAAAAATAGTCTAATAGAAAAATAATTACGAGTAAAAATAAAATTTATCTAATCATCAATTGTTGTCGTATGTTTTAACGTAGAAGAGTTTTGCGACTAATTCAGTATGGCAAACAAGGGAGATGACCCGTGACTTAAATTGACTTAAATTAAGGGTCTGTCATCGTTAAATATGATATCTGGGAACGTAATAAGTACTAATAATGTTTCACGTCAGGAATCAGTTGGGTTCAAAGATCACCGATGTAAACCAACACATAACAGTATTATAGGTATCAACTGTTTGTTCCACAACTCTTATAATACAAGCGGTATTCCGTTCTATTTGTTTGATCGTATGTCTGCCATATTTTCAATATTTTTTAAAGAAATATAATCACATCTGCCAGCGTCAAATGGATCTGATGTTGTGCAAAGACATATATTATACTTTGATCCTAATCAAAAGGCAAAGGAGCCATAAAAAATAATGTTTTTGTGTGTGTGTGCGCGAGCGCGCGTGTATGTGTGTGCGTGCGTGCGCGTGTGTATGTGTGTGTGTCAGTGTGTGTGTGCGTGTGTGTATGTGTGTGTGTGCGTGTGTGTATGTGTGTGTGTGTGTGTGGATATACATTTTTTAAATAAAGAAAGAAAAATATGTAAATATATACAATGCTTCAACGTATACACTTTTTAAACTAAATAATTATCATTGGGTCTACGTCGAGCTTGCCATGAGAAACACATTTTACTTTTAATCAATTTTTGTCAATCATATTTTAATTTACTGATACCAATAATATTGCAAGTTATGTGTTTACACTTGGTAGTTACAAATATGAAATGCGTTTTACATTTACTTTTTTTATAGCAATAATATTTTAATTTATTCATGTTAATAATAATATGAGGTCTGCGTCCAACCATGCCCAGTGGGTCTAATCTATTTATAATATAAGCGAAAGTTCCCCAGTTTGTTTCTTTGTTTGTTTTTATGTCTGTCCGTGTTTTAAATTTTTCCAAGGGAGATAATTATATGAAAACTTCCGGCGCTGAATGACGCTGAAGTGTTGGAAAACAAATACTACCTTTGAAATATGTATTTGCACCAAATAGAACATATTTAATTGGAACAAATTAGGCATAATGCTATTATTCAAAAGGGCAGAAAAATAGGTGTCGGTGGTCATCCGTGATCAAAACTACTGAAAAATGTCTAGAAGCATCACTCACCATAATGCCACCTTTACTCTAGGGACGTCTTACTCATGATTTCCTCAAATTATTAAAACTTTTATTGTCTATGAATATAAATATCGCATACCTTTATCGTAAGCAAAAGGTTAAGGAACTATAAATTATTTTGTGACAATACATATTTAAATTAATGAAAAAGAATAGTATTCACTGTGTATTTTTTTCAATAAATATTTTTACTTTTAATTAATTTACACCAATAATATTGTGGGATCTGCGTTCACGCTTAATATTTATAAAATATGGGAATAGATTTTCTTCCCCACGAAAACAAATGTGACACAAGGTCGTTTCCATGTAGGGGAAAAACCAGCTTCCCTAAAACGGGCAAAAAGGGGGCACTCTGGCAGTATCCAAAAATAGTAATTGTCTCAGTATAAAGGAACTTCTCTCCATTGACCAACGACCAATTAATCCAACTCAAGTTTAGCATCAGAACAGATACTACACCCCGATCCTGGCCCTAAGACCAAGAAAGAAAAAAGGAAAATAGTTTTACTCACAATTTAATCATATCAATAATACTTATTCATTCATACCTATAATGCAGTTAGGTCTACGTTCCTGCTTGCCGTTTCACTTTTAATTAATTCATATAAATACTATTGCAAAGTATATTCATATAAATAACTGCTTGACGTCTTATTTTTAAAGTATTCATATCAAGAATATTATGAGGTCTTTGTTCGCGGTTAACATTTATAAAAAAAGAATCCATATATATTTTGTTAGATCTATGTAAGTAATTGGCATTTATAACAAGAAAATGCGTTTTACGTTTAATTCATTCATACCAATTGTGAGATTTCCGTTTGCGCTAGACATATAAAAACCTTCTAGCAGTTTTTTTTTATTGAAACATCCATTCATCTCTGAGGAGTTGATTAGTGGTGTTCCGCTATTCGACTAAACATTGTTTGCTTTTTAGAATGGTATATATATATATATATATATATATATATATATATATATATATATATATATATATATATATATATAAGAACAAGTAGTTAATAAAACATGTTAAAAAAAACTCTTTGAAAAAGAGTTAAAAACATATTCAATTGTAAAAAAGGAAGCGCAAAATAAGTGGATAGTCCTTAATCCGCGGAGTTTGGAAGAAATACTTTCCTTCTCATCAGAGGGTAGGATTTAGCAAAATGCGGGATCGGATTTTGTTTGCCAAAGTATTTAATGAAACTACAAGTAAGTCATAGATCTTGGTAACACACACACACACACACACACACACACACACACACACACACACACACACACATATATATATATATATCATGTTTAAAGCGTATTGTACGCCCAGGCAACATCCAGTCGTACAATACGCTTAAACATGATATTTTAATTTATGCAGATTGCCTCTGTATAATTATAGAATCAATCCTCTATTGATTATTATTTCTTACGGGGAATAATTTGCCCGGTGGACTTATTCGCATAAATAAATAAATAATAATATCGTTCATCAAATTCCGTCTGTGTTGGTTTACAATATCAGGTCAGCTGATATTTGCGCTTGACGATCTTAAAAATAGTCTTTCTTCTCTTATAGATAAAAACAAAAAAGATATACAGAGGAATATTTTACGGCCAAGGTTACACCGGTGTAACGTAAAATATATCCCTGTAAAAATTCTTTTTATCTATTTTTAAGATCGGATTTTCGATATTTATCGAATAAATTTGTATACAAAACATATCTAAGAACACTGTCAGAAATATAAATTACCTTTGTGTGAAATTTGTAAGAGATAGATTGAGCTTTTTCGGCACCTATGAGGAAGGCACTCACACACACAAAGTTACTTGTATATATATATAAATTCAATAAAAACCCTTCAAAATTTGCTGACGAGGAGACCTTGCTTATTAAAAAACTATATGTAATTATTGTACGTAACTTGATGTATACCACAATAAAAAGCATTGTTTTCCGAAACGATCGTACAGATAATTGATTTTGTTGTTGTTCCTTCTTATGAAACGGATTTTTAATTTAATTATAATTTGATTTTTAAATTTTAAATTATCAATCACATTACTTAATATTGAATTAGCTCTAGGACATTTAACTATCGAGCTTATTATATATCTAAATTACAACGAGCTCTTTCTATTTCCTGTATTTTAATTAAACTAGTAATTTCACTGTTACATTAAAATACACTCAGCTCTTTAGACTATTGTTCTAATCTCCTTTAAATTATATATATATATATATATATATATATATATATATATATATATATATATATATATATATATATCGAGGTAAATTTCATTAAATATGCTTCACCGTGGATATGGTTGTTCGAAGCTGTAGTCAACGATTGATAATCAACCAGTTGAAGACACACCGGTCGCTGATTTGGAGAAAGTCCCCCCTCACTTGATCAGCAGAATTTGAGTTTATCTTTAAGGAACTCAGCCAGTACATACAGGTGCTGCCACAGATGGCAGTATATAAAACTTATATACAGCACAATGAAGTTGACACACCTGTTTTCGTAAGCTCATCGAAGTTAAGCAACGCCGAGCCTGGTCAGTACCATATGGTTAACCAATTTGGTAATTCCAGTCGCTGTATGTAGGAGGACGTCGACACCTTCCTGTAAGAGTTGCAAAAACCTAAACGTCGTCATCTCTCTAACGAGGATATACATGCGACTGGGTACCGCTTGTGGATTTCATACTCCCACGGAACTTCCTCCTTTGGAGGAAATCGGTTAAATCCGCACAGGGTTAGTGCCGTTTCCATTTTCGTAGATGGTATTGTCGTCTGCTTACATTAAATGTCTACGAATGATCTAAGAATGTGATTTGGGGAGATCATTGAAGATCAGGAAGAGAGTTTGACCCAGGATGTAACCTTGAGGGACGCCAGCGTTGATACTATGAGCTTCTGATTTCTGCCAATCGACGATTACTCTTATAAAGCTATCAGAGCGAAAGGACTGAATAGTTGAGAGGATATTTCCAACTATCTCGGAAATCTTGTGAAGTAAACCTTTATATCATACCCTATCAAAAGCCTTTGATACGACAAGAGCAATTAGTATAGAAACCAAGCTAACTACTATTTTCTAGTGCTATTCAAACAGCTGTCAGAAGATATCATCTACCTGACCTAAAAATGCACCATAAATTGATTTTATTGTGTTTTTCTTTTCCTTTTGTAAAACTCAAACATGCTCTGCAAAGTCACAAATGAAAGAAAACAAAATTTCCCTACAAAACAACCAAACTAGTCTCCATGAATAAAAACAATTTGAAGCATAACAAGTTTTTCAAATTTATTGAAAGTACTTCGCCCGTACCAACTTTACTAATTACAATAATAAGTTTTTCAAATTTATTGAAAGTACTTCGCCCGTACCAACTTTACTAATTACAATAATAAGTTTTTCAAATTTATTGAAAGTACTTCGCCCGTACCAACTTTACTAATTACAATAATAAGTCTGTCATAAAAAGTATCTTTCGACCCTAGCGCTACTAGATCAGACAGTCTGAAGGTATCGGCTTCGTGACTTAAAAGCACTAAACATTGATATTGTGCTTTTCTTTCTTTTCCCTCAATCATCTTTATGCAAAATAAACGAAAACGACAAATTTCCTCAACAAAACAACAAAACAATAAAATCATAAATAAATATTTGAAGATGTAAACAACTTGAATATAAAAAGATTTTTCTAACATTGCTGCATTTGGACTTACATAACCCGAAACGAGTTGATATGCCTTAAAACAAAACAACCAAACCAAGCACCATGTATAAATAATTGAAGATATAAGTAAATGAATCATAAAAAAAAAACTTTTTTGCCAAAATGATTCTATCCGATGGGGTAAATATGCCGTAAAGACACTAAAATAAGAAGCATGAATAAATATTTGAAAATATAAAGAACTTGAAGCATAAAACATTATTTCTCCAAAATCACAGGTTTACAAAACCGGAAGTAGTTGATATGCTATAAAACAAAACAACCTTTTCTTCTTCGTGTTTCTTTTTCCCCTCTTTTCACTATTTATTCTCGTTCTACTTTCGTTTACTTCGTTCTATACATTCTCTAGTTTTTCACTGTTTCTTTCTTTATTTTATTTCTTTTGTCTTACTTTGTTGATGGTTATTGTTCTTGTTAGTGTTATTTCACCTTGCGCTGAACGACTTTGAAGATCTATGCATACACAAAAAGTATTACATTTCTGACCAGCAACTGTTGGGTACACCCGGACTGGTGTACTTGGTGCGTTTCAATGCCTCAGTCTACACTACGAAAGACCGACGACGTCGACACAGTAGGTGGTCATATACCGACAAGTGTTAGAAATTCAATTTAGAAAGGCGTGAGAATTGTAGCTAGACTATCCACGGCAAGCTATATATAAAATAAACAAGTTAAAGACCAGTCCTGAACAATTAGCTGGACAGAGTCAGGATCATTTTAGACCTGGAGACCGTACTTTTCTTATGTCAAGGTATCATTTTGTGCAGTTGTAGGAGGTTCACCCTTCCAAGCTTTATTTGCTCTCTTTAAGAAAGGCTTAGTTTATTGGCTATTTGATGCGGTGTCCCGGCCAAGGAATACCGAGGGTCTACTCAGACATTCTTCGGACATTTTGTCGCAACTTCCGTGGTGGGAAAGAGTAGCGTACCTATAACGAGAAGCTTATATTAACGGAGATGGAAACTTTAGCGCACTCTGAAAGTCTAGGAACTGTCGTGGATCTTTGGTAGATGATTCCTTGGGATGGTGAAGAATTTTTGATTTGATTATAGAAGCAGGGGAATATTAAACATAATTTCCTATTCATATCTGTGGAAGGACAAAAAATGTATACGTATGCGTGTGTGAGAGAGAGAGAGAGAAAGAATATAGAAGTGTCTTATGTATCAGCTTATTATGTTTATGTGTGAGAGCGCGTATTGCATGTAATGTGTTCGTTAAACCACCGTCATGTCTAGACTAGAAAAGAGACAGTTTGATTGATGTTATCTTCAGCAGGTCCTGGATCAAAAAGAGGAACAAAGAGAATGCGTGTCTCTTTTTATAAGACAGATTGTTTCGCCACCTGTCATCACGGAGAGGAGAGATAATTGTCCGTCTTTAATTGTGTCGAAGAACGGAATTAATGCTTACGTAGTAAAATTAAGACTATTGATTATCTTATATATTATTTCTTTTTATTGGAATCCTTTTGAAATAAGTAATTTGTATATTTATTTATTTATTTCAGACTGTTATCCTCATCTTTATAGTTGTATTTTCACTACGTTCGGCCAATTATTCCTCTGGATTTCTGAAGGCCAGAGGAATACTTAGCCGAAAAGTCGTGAAGCAACAACTGTGAAAATGAGAATAACAGTCCGCAAATCAGGCATGAAGGGAAAACAAATGAACACATATCTAAGGGAATGGCAGAAACACTAGAGGGTGACTTCCAATCTGTTGTGGAATGGGGAAAAATGGATGGTAACATTCAATGCTGCCAATACTAAGCTTGTTTCCTTCAATAATTACAAGAAACCCTCTCTACCACAAATAGGAATGGTAAAGAACACATTACCAGAAAGTACTCCCTTTAAACTCCTCGGCCTAACATTTACAGGAAACATGAACTGGAATAGATACATTGAGAGCATTGCCAAGAATATGGGCTCTGATTGTATCGTTGTTTCCTAGATGTAAATCCACTGAAACGCCTGAATTTATCATAAAAGACTCAATGTCAAGCATATCATAATTATAGCGTCTTTATTCATAAAAGAAAATATTGGTTACATATGTGAATACGTAGCGTCTTCAGGTCATATTTCTTTTCTTATGAAACCAAAATTTAAATAGTGTTTCTTTTATACATAGATTTTATTTGTGTACATTATGAGGGGTACACATGGAGATTATACGGATAAAGCAGAAGTACGTTCACACGTACGTTTATAGTAATAAATTGGTGAGTTCATGATGTAAGGGAGAGGGGTTAAAGATTCCAATAAATGGCGAAATTTGACAATAACCACCCCTAAAATCTACAGCTTGGGATAAAATGGTAAAAGGAATAATTATAAATGGTATTTAGTACAAGATATTTGGCCTCGTAGATTTTAAGCACTGATCCCACCTCCTCTTACCCCTCCGCCCCCTTTTCTATCGTATCTGCTTTGTTCTTTCTTTCTTTTTTCCTTATTGTGCTTTTTAAAAATATATAGGAGAATGACTATTTAACTTTTGGTTTCATAAGAAAAAAAAAATGGCCTGAAGACTCTGCACCTATGTAGCCAATAATGTTTGAATAATAAAAATACACTATGTATCACTTTACAAATAATGGAGAATCCATCCACAAAGATTCAGAACCATTCCAATATTGTTACTGATGTAAAAAAAAAAAAAAAAACGGCCATAAAAGCAACCTAAAATTCCTGTTTCACTAACGCTGAAAATAATTAACTAATTCTTGGTACTACCACTTCCTCTCTGCTCTCTGAAAACGAAATATATATTTGGAAAGTATATAGAAATGGCTGCGCTTACCTGCCAGAATATAGGTGAGCAGAGAGATCGGTCAATAGTGTTGTTGATTTATCTAAATCAACGTGTTTCATTTTACCCGTCATTCGTTAAAATACATTTCATACTTAACATCTATCTGAAAGAATCCATTCCATCACTATTCTATTTTAATTCATTTTGTATCCTTTGTTCCAAAAGTAAATGTTATAAATTATATCTTGCAAAATTTTAACTTTTCATATACGAAGTGCCTTCAATAAGTTTCTAGACATGTTTTGTACAGGCATTTAAAATTATCGTAGACTCTTGAAAATTCAGCATCTTATTACTATACGGCTTAGTGTATGACTGACCAAGTTTTATCATTTCAGGTTCAAATGAACAGCTACAACAAGTTTTATAATTTCAGGTTCAAATGAACAGCTACAGCAGGAATTTGAATACACTCTACTAAAGCATGATTGTCACAACTGATGAATTTCAAAAATGCAATGAGGACACTTTATTATAACGATATGAAATAAAATTATTTTTTAAACTTGGAAATGTATGGAATGCTACAGACTGGTTTTGGTCCATCTTGCATGAATCGAGCATCAGTTTTTAAGTGACATAAGAGATTCAAGGAAGGTAAGAAGCCTGTGAGGGATGATGAGAGGTGTGGGAGGAGTTAATTGACCAAATAAAGAATATCATGGACAAGGACCGTCATGTGTCTATAGAGACAATAAGTGCACAGTTTGATGTCAGTGTGGGAACTGTACACAATTATTGGCAAGGAATTGAAGATGCGGAAGATTTTTGCAAATGCACCAGTCCACAACCCCATCCTTGACTATTTGACCAATATGGACATCGACAGTACATCACCCTTTTTATAGTCCAGAGCTTGCTATCAGTGAGTTTTGGTTATTTCCTAAGCTCAAGGAAAACCTTGGAGGCTGTCATGAACTAATTGAGGAGGTGAAAGAGGTTGTGACGATGGTCATTGTTACGCTTACACAAGAGAACTTTTATAGGGCCTTTTAAAAGTTGTTGAAATGGTACAACAAGTATATTGCAACCGGAGGAGATCACTTCGAAGGTGACTAGAGTTTCAGGTATGTACTATCAATAAAAGTACGTATACGAAAAACGTATGGGAACTTATTGAAGGCACATTGTACCTATGATCTGCCCCGAATCTTGAGCTTCTTCATCTGGATAAAATTTTCCAATAAATGTTAATATTATGGATAACATCTTAAAATTTTGAATATAGACTTTTGTCATATATATATATATATATATGTGTGTGTGTGTGTGTGTGTGTGTGTGTAGTAAGTTATAAAATATATATGGTGATTAAGCTACAGAGAATATTCCCTGTTTCATCCACTCTAGGATTCTTCAGGAATAAAATATATATGGCGATTAAGCTACACAAAATTTTGAATATAGACTTTTGTCATATATATATATATATATATATATATATATATATATATATATATATATATATATATATGTGTGTGTGTGTGTGTGTGTGTGTGTGTGTGTGTATGTGTGTAGTAAGTTATAAAATATATATGGTGATTAAGCTACAGAGAATATTCCCTGTTTCATCCACTCTAGGATTCTTCAGGAATAAAATATATATGGCGATTAAGCTACACAGAATATACTAACTAGCTCTTCCTACGTATTGAGCACTGTTGAAGTAAATACTTAAAGTTTACGCATAAATTTATACTTTCGTATATATATATATATATATATATATATATATATATATATATATATATATATATATACTTACAGACCGCCAGCATTGCCCAGTACTAAAATGATATTTAATTGCATGAACATTTCGTATTTATTATTATTAAGACTTGGATTCCATCAGCTAGAATCGAAACCCAAACATACCGAGCCGCAGCCTTAGTCGTTACCGTTTGAGCTATCATCGCTAAGAAAACGCTAAAATTTAGCCGACTTTACCGTAAAATATTTTTTTGTGCATGCGTAAAGAATCACTTTAATTTTACTTATAATTGAACTTAAAAGAGGCTTTACTTTGCTATATTCACTTAATCAGAAAATCTCTCTTTTAATTTTATATATCCAAATGTGAGAGCTGATGAAACGCTGTCTTCAGAGCATCAAAAATAGTTTAAAATTCGACAAATCATACTGATAGGAATCTACCCAATTTTTGTTACACTCATTCATCCCTCTAATTACGTTACCCAACTAATAGTGATCACCTTACATGGAAATGAAAATAGAGTATGAGAGAGAGGGAGAGATTGAGAGAGAGAGAGAGAGAGAAAGAGAGAAAGAGAGAGACGCACAAAACTTATCTGGGTAGGTAGAAGAGAAACTCATATTGCATAATTGAATTAGCATTTTCTTTTTGTTTGAACAAAACCCCTCCCCAACCTTGGTTGTGAACTCCTCGGAAGGGAAAAAGAAAAGTGGATTTAGTAAAGTGAGTCAATAGCTCCGGCGGGAATTGAACCTGATACGCCAGACTCACAGTCAATACTGAATTCTGGTAACTATTACATTACTCCCACACACACGTTTTTATATATATATATATATATATATATATATATATATATATATATATATATATATATACACACGCACATATATGTGTGTGTGTGTGTATTCCCCTTTTTGTATGTGTGTATATATATACATACATATATATATACATACATATATATATATATATATATATATATATATATATATATATATACAGACTAATATATTTATATACATTATATACGGAGATATATAGACAAAGAGTGGTGTGCATATTTTAATCATCCCAAGATGTTGATATGGGCTGAAAACTAAATCAAAAGATTTTAATGCCTTCATTTCAGTCTAGTAAGCACATTTATAATGATTTCCTCGACCTCCTGTTGCGTTGTCCGCGGACCAACACACGGTGTGTTAAGTTTCAGACAGAAAGATCAAGAATAGGAAATAACTCGAACTCGCTTGTTCTTTGTAGCAACAACATTTGTTTTCTCATTGGCACAGCCGTGACGTCATGTAATGTAGAATGTTTTCCACGTTTCTCACGAGATCTCGAACGTTATCTCGTCTCTCGAGATCTTTCTCTTTCTCTTTTTTATAGACATTTTTTTCCACGCCGTTGACATGACTTCTCATGCATTTACATCCACACATCCGCGCTGTTACACTCCATTATCTCTCCTATTTGCTTCGCTCTTAGTAGTGATCCCATTCCATGGAAATAAAGATAGAATACAAAGAGAGAAAGAGAGGGAGAGAGAGAGATAGCACCCTCTCTCCACTAGATTTGAAATTCAATTCTGACATTATAACATTATAGAGATATTGGTAGGGGCAAGAAGTTTTCTAGTTCTTTGGAGTAAGAGAAAAATAAATGACCTTTGTAATGTACTCTTAGTAGCTACTTTTTTATTAGTAGGTGAATACTTCTTATGGCCAGAAGGTCACTCGAGGAAAAGGATTAATAATTATCAGGTGGCCGGCAAGACTATATCGTAATGATCAGTAATGGTGGAAGATGTATATCATTTGATTATTTAAAAGGGCGTCTCAACAAGAACGTGTTTACATAAGACTTGAAAACGATGTTATACTGAGTTGGAAAGCAGCTCTGCCATATTGTGTTCCACAGACGAGTAGTTCTAGAAAAGAAACTTAACTTTGCTCATGGAAGTTTTTTTTACCCTATTTCAGGCACAGATAGAGAGTGTTAGCAATGGTGGTAACTAGACGAGTGTTTGTGGTGAATGTTTTACAGGGAAGTCTATAGATTGAGGCTTAGTCGAACTCCTGCAATAAAAATAACGCTAGAACAGAGATAGACTCGCGACGTCTTTTCTGTGAAAAAGAAGTAGTGGTTAGTTATTTGCTTCCCCACTGAGCAAATTAGGCACAAGGCCGTTTTTTAACGTCGAGAGTAGAGGGAACTGGATAGTGACAATTGGTATGAAGGATTTTCCCTACATTGACCAAAACTGATTGCTACAAGAGCAATGGCCCGATATGTGGGGTTGCCCCCTCATATGGTCTTTAGTGCAGCATCTGACGGAACAGATACTACATTTTTTATCTTTGATCCCAGGCCAAAAAGGTCCGGGCATTACCTGATGCCGGGTAAGGCTATTTATTTGCTCCCCCACCGAGCAAATTAGGCACAAGGCCGATTTTTAAAGTGAGGAGTGAATGGGAAATGGGGACCAACTCCCCGGGGAGTAGGGGGGCTGGATAGTGACAATTGGTATGAAGGGTTGCCCCTACATTAACCAAGGTCTTATATGTGGGGTTGCCCCCACATATGGTCTTTGCTTGACACTTGTTGCCCAGGCCTGAAGGACCGGAGCTAGGTGAGTATGTGCAAAAGAAGTAGTAGCTATGTGAAAAAGAAATCGCCCACTAGTTTCGAAGCCAGACTTAAACCTTATTAAGGCAGGGAAAGTTACTCTAAGCAGGTCCTCCTCAGATCAGGTAACAGTACTTCATCTTAAGATGCTTTTGTTTCTTATATAGGTAGCGTATTGTGTCGGAAGTGAGATATCTTCTGGAGCGATAGAATGATTTTTTCAGCGACCTCGGTAATGGGTTTGATGATGAAATAAACCCCTCTTTATCCGCTCTTCGTGTATTTTCACTTGCTGACATCGAATAATGTGCCATTTATTCAAGGTCGGTCGAGCCGTCTTCCTCCAAAAGTGTCAGTTTCTATGGAAAATTAACGTACATTAGTAGCATATATATCCCAGTAGTGAGAGATAACGATGTTAGTTTTTGCATTTTTTTTTTGATTTAATTTTTTTTTGTTGCAGGAAAGTTTCGCCGTTTTTAACATACAGCGCCTAGTATTCCCTAATGGTTACCCATTTGGTACTGACCGGGTTCAACATTGCTTAGCTTCGGCAATCTAATACGAACGAATACAGCATGTATTTAGACTAGGAAACAGGTTTCTATTTCATTGATGATGTTAACTTATTTAGTAAGTAGTGTCATAACTAGAGCTATGACAACAGCATATTCTTTTAATTGTTTTGACTCTCGAGTATATATCCGACACAGTTAGACACAGTTAATCAACAGAGAACCACATCAATCTGTATAAAAGGATATAAGATATCAACGGATACACACTTAAGAGTAAAAACAATTAAAAGAATATGCTGTTGTCCTAGCCCTAGTCATAACAAATGCATACAACCATGACACGTTCTGTTCTAGGGTTATTAATTAATGTCTTAAATTGATTACAATACTACTAAATCAAACTAAATATAATCCGCATTCCAACGCGTACGTACGCCTAGCGTTTCAAAATTCATAATGAACGGTTCTGAATTTTTGAGATGAGGATTAATTCGTATAATTTGCATTTTTCGTACTACCGTTCTCATCTTGAGTGTTATTTTCACGACGTTTAGGTCGCTAAAAGTTCGACCTTCCTCAGATGCATCTCGTTGAACTCGGGAATTTTTTTGTCGAACTCGGAGTCTGCACGGAATTTCGAACGGAACTTTTAATTTAATCCACACGGATAACATGCTGTCGCTCCATCAGACACGACTGGGTAGCCCTAAGTAATTCGAAATTGTATTGAGAATTGAACCTTCAACCTCCAGAATAGTGTATCTTTTACAACTGGATTTTACCAAGTATATTATCCACTTCGCCACGGTCCTTGCGGATAATAAACCGTCGTCACAATAACATCAAAATTGATAAAAGTAATCCGAACAATCCAAATACATCATAATGGTCAGTTTGTTATCTTACCGAGTAATGTTTAAACCATTATAACCAGTGTCCTAATCATCTTCGTAATTCAGGTACTTGATCGTCTGTAGATAAAACGCTAATGCTATCATCTATAATATAAATCTTACCTGTCTGTTTAAATGTATGTATGTATGTATGTATGTATGTATGTATGTATGCTAAAAACTTTTGACAGAGGCAACGGATGTTCACGAGATTGATAATGTTTTAAAGCCGATACTTCGGACAACAAATATCGAAAAATTATCTAAAAACATAAATTACTTCACCCTGAACAGAGCACTTTTATACAGAGGGGGGGGCTTTTTTCGCCGATATTTTCGAAAATCATCCCCTCTTTTCGATTGACTAGCCTTAATTTAAACCTACGTCACTTCCGGTTTGGCGATAGGCGCAACCACAAAGACGTCACGTTTGTTTTTTTCACGTTCTTTTCCTCCTTCGCCTACGGGTTCGAGCCTGTTTGCCTACTTGCCTACTACCACTCTTTTTTTTTTGTCAACACACACCAGGGCTAGTTTTATAAGAATGTTGGTTATGTGAAAGCGTACTCCTTTCTTGTTGACTTCTGCGTTTTGTTTCGCGGAAATCCTAACAAGTCTTGCCCGTGTATACCGAGAAAAAATCCCTTCTGATTAATATTTACATAAATTCCAGTTTAATTTTAAAACTCTACCTAAAAAAAAAACTAGTTTTTACTTGGAAATAGCTTTCTTTATTTCGGAAAGGTATTATTTGAAATGAAATATGGTATAAGCAATATATATATATATATATATATATATATATATATATATATAAATTTGTTTTTATTTTTGTAGAAATGTTTTATATAAAATATATATATCTTAAAAGTTTACTTAAAAAATTGTGTTAACTTTTTCTTATATATATTTAATGTACACCGCATAATCACATTGCCACACCGGTTCCCGTTAGATCACCAAAGTTAAGCAACGTTGACGCTGATCCGTACTAAGATGGAGGACCAATTGGTGATTCCAGAGGCTTTATGTGCTCTCTGCTTATCTCACCATTGTTTGCAGTCGTCTCAATTGGACTCAAGCAGTGCCGATTTAGGAGAGGTATGGATGTAGATTGTGCAACCATTGCCTCACAATTACATGCGACGCCAGACTTACAGGAGGTAAATTGCCTTTCGAGACTGAACGGAGCCGTTTATAAAATAAATTAATATATTGTCATAAAACTTTTCAATTTAAAAAAAAAAATTAATTAAAAGATATTAAAAAAATTATTGAAAAGTAAAGAATGTTTTTATGTAAACTTTATATATGATATAAAACGATTATGAAAGTTTTCATAAATGGGAAAAAAACGTAAGCGACGCGATTTCATCAACTTCTGCATTTAGCTCATTGCTCGTTTTTTAAGGTGTCACTCATTATGCGATATATATTTCTGAGCTTTGTTCAGTTACATAAGTAAAGCCAAACATGTCGTCAGCTATGTAATAGATGAATTAAAATTGAAGATGTAATGACCATTGTCATATGTATTTTATGTCATCTATTATATAAAAAAAACAATGTCTGCAAGTTTATTTGGATGTCTAGCTAAATATCAAAAACTACAAGACAAGCACACACAAAGTTAATATATTGTTAATCAGTATTCCTCTGGATAAATAATATCTAAAATTTCGAAAATAAATATTAATTCTTTGATGCTAAATTAACACAAATTATTTCGTGTCAGTTTTTCGGCCAGTTTATTTATTAAAGGGATGTAACGTTGATATGTTTAATTTAAGGAGTTACTTCTCTTGTGCTAGCTTATTTCTCGAGAAATCTATATGAAGGTGAATTATCTGTCCAGAGACAGGCATGTGTGGAGGAGAAACGGGGATGAAGGAAAGAGGAAAACGGGGAGGTTGCAAGAAAGAAAGATAGAGGGATGATTAAAGAGAGGTAGACATGGAAGTTTTGATAGAAATATGTTAAAATTTTGCTTCGAGCAATGCCAGGTAACCCGGCTGATTAAAGTGTATAGAAAAATGTTTTAGATAGCAAATGAATAATAAACTAATAATAGATATTAACACTAATGTATTACTAAATTTATCATTATTAGGGCTAGGACAACAGCATATTCTTTTCATTGTTTTGACTCTCGAGTGTGTATCCGTTGATATCTTATATGCTTTTATAGACAGTGATGTGGTTCCCGGTTAATTAACTGTGTCTAACTATGTCGGATATATACTCGAGAGTCAAAACAATAAAAATAATATGCTGTTTTCATAGCCCTAATTATGATTAATATATAAAACTCGATGCCGTTTTGTATATGTGTTTGTGTGGTATTTGTGTGTTCCCTATAGAAAACAGCGTTAAATTACGTTTCTGAATTTTTTGAGATGAGGATTCGTTATTCGTATTATTTTGATTAATCGGACTACTGTTCTCATCTTTAATATGATTTTTACAACGTTTCGGTCCGTAATGATCCGTGGCGCAGTGGTTAGAGTACTTGAAAAAATCTATTGTAAAAAGTGATATTCTCTTGAAGGTTGAAGGTTCAACCTCAATGTGGGCGACCGAAAAATACAATTACGAATTACTTAAGACTTCTACCCAGTCATGGCTGACGAAACAAGAACATGTTACCCCTGTGAAGTAAATAAAGGATTCCGCTCGAAATTCCGTCCAAATTCCTGAGTTCGACCGAAACATTCCCGAGTTCGACAAGATACATCTGAAGAAGATCGGAGGTTACTTTGTGAAAATTACACTCAAGATGAGAACAGTAGTCCGATTAATCCAAATAATACGAACGTTTGATTATATCATAATATCTTGAAGCATATTCTCATGGAAAATTTACCGAGAATGACAATGGAAGTGCATCTTAAGAATCAGAACTGTCTTAAAACTTCAAGGTGCCTTCAATAAGTTTCCGGCTGTTTTGTTTTTTCGTATGGACACTTTTACTGATAATCTACCCCTCTTCGAAGTAATCTCCTTCAGCTGCAATGCACGTGGTGTACCTTTCCAAGAACTTCTGGAAATCTTCATGGAAGTCCTCTTGTGTGAGCGTGTCAATGACCCTCGTCGCAGCCTCTTTCATTTCCTCACTTGTCTCATAACGAAAGCCTCTAATGTTTTCCTTGAGTTTAGCTAATAACCAAAAGTCACAGGGAGCAAGGTCTGAACTATAGGGAGGATGAGGAATTGTCTTGATGCCCATATTTATCAAATAGTCTGTTACAAGTACGGTGTGCCCTTCAAACAAACTTCACGTGAATCTTCCGCATCTTCAGTTCCTCGCGAGTAATTGTGTATACAATGCTCACATTAACATTAAAATGTCCTCCTTTCTTCCCTGAATCTCTTATGTCACACAAAATAAAAACTGATGCTCGATTCACGCAAGATGATCCAAAAGCATTTCATACGTCTCTGTGGCATTTTTTCCAAGTTTAAAACAGAATTTTATTGCATATCGTTCTTCTAAAGTGTCCTTACGTTCAAATTGCATTGTTGAAATTCATCAGCTCTTACAATCGGGCTTTAGTAGTGTGTATTCCAATTCCTGGTGTAGATGTTTATTTGAACCTGAAATTATAAAACTTGGCCAGTCATCTCATAAGATGCATAGCAATAACATACTGAATTTTCAAGAGTCTACGACAATTTTAAATGCCTGTACAAAAAAAGTCTGGAAACTTATTGAAAGTACCTCGTATGATACGTACTACACTGTCTACTAAGCTCCAGATCTGTCTCATCGCCACAATGTGGTATCCCTGTTTTTTTAATTTTTTTTTTTTTACGGAATATTCTCTAATATACTGAGTTTCTGCACTCTTCAACGTAAATAATTTCTTCTAACCAGCACTACTAGTAAAATCTCGCCCTATAGTTATAAAGATCATTAGATACCAAAAAATCTTTCCATTCTAAAAACTTCTTTCTCCGAGTTGCTTACCTTTTGAATTCTGTCTCTTTTTCTCTAAATATAGAAGTCTAAATAAAATGTGAGTAAACACCTTGCTGCATAACTCCCCATTAAGGATACTCTCTATAAATCTAAATAAAACAAAATATAGCCCACTGCATTCCTAGATTGATAATGATCGATTAATTATTTAAAGATTCAATTATATACATATATGGTACCTTTCTTTAATTTTGACAGACTATGGATACCTACTGTAAGGGTGCCTGCGCGTGGAATTTTTATGGCAAGGGTTGCGCAATAACCAACATTATCTCTCTTGACTCGGCGTTGTTAAATACGAGTGGCAAGTGTATGTTCAGGGCGACTCGAAACAATGCCGAAATAAGCGGAGAGCACATACGATGTCTAGAATTCCCACATGGTCACTCATCTGATACTAGCCAGGTCTAACGTTGCTTAACTTGGGTGACGATATACAAATATATAAGCATACACAAATACCTACATATGTACACATAATCATACGTGCACGCTTGTGTACGATTCTTTTGACGCCAGTAGAGAACACACGCGCATGTGTGTGTGTGTGTGTGTGTGTGTGTGTGTGTGTGTGTGTGTGTGTGTGTGTGTGTGTGTGTGTGTGTGTGTGTGAGAGAGAGATGTAGAGAGAAAGAGGGAGCGTTTAAGAGTAAGCGAGAGACGTGGGCAAAGAACAATAGAGCGGTATAAAATTTAAAGAATAAGCTATAAGGTATTTATCGGGCCGAGGAAGGGGGCGTTATTTTAGTTCATACTTGTTAGTGGAAGTGGTTCGCTTTCGGGGCCATAAACGGGGTCGCTTATGAAACAACAGCAGCAATAACAAAAGCAACGATAACAGAAACGAGACCATGTGCATGTCGCGCAGAATTACGTTCTGCGCCAACACGAAACAACACGTCGGTCTAAAGACGGAACTGATGCAATTTCTGTCACCCTATAAAAACAATCTACGAACAAGGCCACGTGATGACTAGGAAAATATGGATCTATTAATTTCTACCTTAATGAAGGCAAAGTTTGATAGAAGATACTGATATATATATATATATATATATATATATATATATATATATATATATATATATATATATATATACTAGAAGGCCGCCTGGTATTGCCCAAGCGTAAACTACGTTTTTATATATTTTGATAAGAGCAGATTTCGTATTTATTATTATATTATATTGGCCCTGATATATAGTAATTATTAAAAAACAAGTTTAAAAAAAGGAAATGATTCATGCGCAACCACCGAGAATCGAAACAAAAACGTTTAGCTTACGATTTACTTTTTCCTTTGACGTTAATGCCTGACCTATGAAGGTATGCGGTCTGCAAGGCTAAAAAAAAAAACAAAAAAAACATGAACTAATAGCTATTACGTTACGCGTGCATAATCGTAATGCGGTCGTTCGACCTTCACCTGGGAATATTTCATTTTTAATTTTCACATTTTTGCCCTTATTTCCGCATGGGTTCGAATACTCTATGTATTAAGTTTAATAAATGAAAAAAAAATGGCAGAGTAGGTTGGTAGGCGAAATTTAAAAATATATATATATATATATATACGCATACATATATTAAAAGAATGTGTAGAATTAACTAGATTCCACTACCCATATATAACAAATTTAAATTTTCTTTTAAAATAAATAGAAAAAAAGGGTTTTAATATGAATATTAATACACCAAACAACCCAAATTCTCTCTCTCTCTCTCTCTCTCTCTCTCTCTCTCTCTCTCTCTTTCGTTATATATATATATATATATATATATATATATATATAACGAATACACACACATACACATATATATTATTTATATATATATATATATATATATATATATATATATACACACACACACTAGCAGATATACCTTGCGTTTCCTGCGATTTAATATAACATTAAATTCCTTAAAAAACTGAAGTAAAAAAACGGACAGAAACTGAAACATGTGCACTGTACGTTTTTTCGAAAACCAAATTTAAAGAAAGTCAGCGTATTTTTAGACCTTCATATTGTTAACATAAGGAAGCTGATCAGCCCATAAGAAAACCGAAAAACTAATATGGAATTAATTAAAATGAATGTTTAAAAGAATATGTAGAGTTAACTAGATTCCACGACCTATATATAACAAACCTTCTTATTGTTAGCATAAGGAAGCTGCTATGTGAACGATTCAAATTGATTGACAAACACACAAAAATCCGAAGACCCCCCCCCCCAAATACCAATTTTTCAGTTTTGACTCCTTAGCAGGTGTTTTTTTTTTTCAGGATGAAAACCGATTAAAAAGATTTCCACGTGTACCAAAGACCCCATGTACCAAATTTCAAGTCTGTAGATACAAAAGTTGTTGAGTATATAGATTGAGAGTTGTCCTCACACATATATTCTCACATTTATAGATTATAATAAAGTCGAACTATCTGTTTGATTACAGATGAAAAGGCACACTTTAATTAATTTTGATGTTTCACAAATTAATTTTAATGTTTCACAAATTAATTTTGATGTTTCACAAATTAATTTTGATGTTTCACAAATTAATTTTAATGTTTCACAAATTAATTTTGATGTTTCACAAATTAATTTTAATGTTTCACAAATTAATTTTAATGTTTCACAAATTAATTTTAATGTTTCACAAATTAATTTTAATGTTTCACAAATTAATTTTAATGTTTCACAAATTAATTTTGATGTTTCACAAATTAATTTTAATGTTTCACAAATTAATTTTAATGTTTCACAAGTAATTTTAATGTTTCACAAATTAATTTTAATGTTTCACAAATTAATTTTAATGTTTCACAAATTAAATTTAATGTTTCACAAATTAATTTTTATGTTTCACAAATTAATTTTAATGTTTCACAAATTAATTTTAATGTTTCACAAATTAATTTTAATGTTTCACAAATTAATTTTTATGTTTCACAAATTAATTTTAATGTTTCACAAATTAATTTTAATGTTTCACAAATTAATTTTAATGTTTAACAAATTAATTTTAATGTTTCACAAATTAATTGAACGGACGTTCACACGTTTTCATTCCAGCATGATTATTGCATGTAAAAGAATCTAAACAATTAGCTCCATGTTATTAATTTGTTTGTTGTAATAAAATAGTTTTAATTATTTTAATTAGAAATATTAAAGTTGATTAATTTAATTTATTTTTAATTTAATTTTCATATTTAATATAATTTATTTTCATTTATTATTAGCCGAAAGCAATTGCTTTTAAAAACGGAAATAAGTTTAATTATTTCAACTGAGAGAGAGAGAGAGAGAGAGAGAGAGAGAGAGAGAGAGAGAGTTAATTCCCATTTAATTTTCATAGTTGAAACGGATATGTTTATGCTTCCATAAATCCATGAATATGACTAGAAACAACGCCGAGATAAGCAGAGAGCACATAAAGCACCTGGAATAGGACAATGGTCACCCCTTTTTGTACTGAACAGGCTCAACGTTGTTTAAGTTCGTTAATTGAACGGAAACCGGTGTGACAATTTGATTATAACGTACACGTATTTTTAATAGTATATGATTAAACACTCCGCCCACCAATATATATATATATATATATATATATATATATAAATATATATATATATATATATATATATATATTGGCTGTCATGGCTCTTTTGAGCTGCGACATTGTTTGGCTGTGGAAATAATTATATAATCTCTCACATTCTGAAAAATTCTATTACTAATTGCTCGCTAGGTTTGCATTGCTTGATTGCATCGTCCTTGCGAATTGAAACTTCCTACTTGTGAGACATGAGCTTGGGGTTATTATTTGGTTGGATGACCGCGTCTGTTGTCTGTGAATTAGGCAATTTCTACAGTCAGATTTCGCCGCGCTTTGCTTGATCTGTGTTAGTCAATAGTATTTCTTGTGTGCGGGGTGTTTGCTCAGTTGGCAGAGTGCTTGCCTCGCACGGACGAGCCTCGGGTTTCGAATCTAGGGTTCAGATATGCCTAACTGATGAGCCCAAATGCTGTCGAATCTCGAGTCTTGGACTTCCGGTTCGTTGGCTGTAATGGCTCTTGTGGGCTGTGATGTGGTTTGGCTTTGGATATATATATATATATATATATATATATATATATATATATATATATGTGTGTGTTCTCCTATAATTCCTGGATTATTTTAGAAAGCACTAAAATTAGCGGAAAGTGTGACTAAATTAGAAATAGAGATTATAAAACTAGCGAGGAAAACCTTAATTAAATATGATAATGAATTATGGACAACAAAGTACTGAGAAAACCATTTTGATTTCCGGGCTCTGCGTAGGTAACTGATCTGGTAGGTCTGTAAATACTAAAGGAAATGCATAAAAAATAGCGGGCCTAAATGGACGGCTATATAGAGATGACGCATTATTTTTAGTTAATTCGAGCGATCGAATTATAGAAAAAAATAGAAAGAAAATTCAACAATTTTTACACTACACTGCAATTGTAAACTAGTGAATTTTTAGATATAACTATAAATTTCACTTAAAATACTTATGAAACGTATCACAAATAAAAACAAATACTATGATATATATAGATTATACATCTAATCATCCTAAGTGTATGAAAAATATATTATCCGCAGTATAACACAAAGATTGGGATGAATTAAAATAAATTTTATCAAAATAAAAAGTTTAGGAAAACTAAGTGAAAAATTAATCTGAGATTTTTATAAAAAGATAATGTAAAAATTATAAGTTTAAAATTAAACAAAGGTGATTAATAAATACTAAAGTTAAAATATTAAAATATTAATGTATGGAATTTCGATTAATTGATTAATTGATGAGAATTTACAAACTAGAGTTATCTCCCTTAGAACGTAAAGATTTTACGGATGCTAATAAAGAGGAAAGATAAAAAAAAATTAAATATAATACTTAGATATTGATAAGATTTGAAAGGATGAACATAAAACTGTATGGGATGAACATACTTTTAATTAATAACATTTTAATTAACCTTTTAATCGAAGTCCCTTCTTAATAAACAACATATGTATATAATGTATCTTGCTGTCTGAAGAGTAGCTAATTTGGAATATTTTTTAATGATAAAATATTTAAAATTTTCCAAGTAATTATAAAATGATTGTAACGTATAATACACAATATGATGTACTCATTTTATATATTGATGCTTTAATTCTTGTGAATATATATATATATATATATATATATATATATATATATATATATAAAGCTGAATGTCTGTGTGTGTCTGGTACCCAGATAGGCTCCTACATTGTTGACTATTATAGAAAACTGATCACATATAATGATAGAAGAGGTATCGAGACACAGGAATGGGTATGTTTGATCTGGCATAATGATGATTCATTAAAATTGTGGGGTCTACATAAGCGCCTGGTCTACAAAGTATGGAAATAAAATATTTAAAAATAAAAAAAAAACGTTTACAAGTGTTTTTGATATAGATATACATTATAATACTTTGATAAGTATGTTTTAACTTAAACAGGAATGGTAGATTAAAATTCTGGGGGCTGCGTTCGCGCCTGACCTCCATAGAATGGAAATAGGCACAAACTTTAATAAATACTTTTCATATCTATTTGCGTAAGTATACTTTGATAATTATGTTTCAGTTTGAAAAAATATGATATAATAAAATTATGGGGTGTTCGTTCGCGCCTGACCTCCACTGAATGGAAATATGTCACAAAGTTTAACAAGGTTTTTTTAATATAGATCCACAGAATATTGTGATAAGTGTTTCAGTGTGAACAGGTATGATATAATAAATTATGGCGTTTTTCTATTTTCTTTTTACTTTCATCATATTTTGCTTTTGTTTTGATACCCCCAAATTCGAAGCTATCTCTTTGCAACCCTTCCTTTTCATAACCTATCATACTTTCATAAATCAAAATCCATTTTCTGTAGGCTGTTTTTAAGCCCAGTCAACGACGGGTACTTTTGCTTGTATATATATATATATATATATATATATATATATATATATATATTGTGTTCACAAAATCAATACATCAAGGAACAGATTGATAGCACCAAATAGTGTATTTCATCGTTAGTTACAATTGTTTCAAGACTATTCGGAGAAATTCAAACATTATGTCGTTTGAGAATTTTCACAAAAACAGCCTTTCGTCAGACATATTGAATAAAAAACACTTTAACAATGAACAGTGTGGGGCCCATTTTCCTTATATGGAAAAACATGGGAAAAATATTTTACCTACATCTCATCCTTCCAAAGTTTTTTTTTAAAAAGCGGAATATGAAGAGAAACAGCTACATAGACGATTCATAAGGATGAAAAAAGATGAGACCAACGAAAACACTTGGACATGACTTCAAAAAGGAAACCTAAACAGATGAACAGAATCCCTAACAGCCGTACAACGTGATAAAATTAACTACATCAAAGCAAAGATCGATTACACGCAAGAAAACAAGCAAATGACGAATCTGTGGATAAAGAAATGGGACGATAAACGACATAATAAGTAGATGCAGCAAACTGGCACCCAAAGAATACTAGAACAGACACGATCAAGTGTGGAAGGCAGTACACTGAGGATTATGCAGACAACTGTATCTTGAACATCCAGACAAATGATACATGCACAAATTGCCAGAAGTACTTGAAAAGGAATATCACAAAATCCTATGGGACACGGACGTACAAACAGATGACCTTCTCCAAGCAAGAAGACCAGATGCTATAATCGTTCACAAGAAGGAAAAGTGTTACCAGATCGTATCAATCCTGGGCCCAACTCTCTTCCTGATCTACATCAATGAGCTCCCTAAACACATACTTAAATCATTCGTTGACATCTATGCTGATGACACGACCATCTACGGCAACACATCAAAGGCTGTGAATGACAAAGTTCTCTCTGATTCTCTCTCCTCTGATCTCGAGCGCGTGGTTCAGTGGGGGAAGACGTGGCTGGTTACATTTAATGCATCCAAAACCAAACTCCTATCCTTGCATCATCAACGCTCTGATCCCCATCTGGCATCAATTGAGATGGATGGCTCTCGTCTGGGAGAGGTCCCGTGTTTTGACAAGCTTCTGGGTTTGACCTTTACTCTTGATCTGAAATGGAACACGTACATCAAGTCTGTTGCCAAGGTCATTGGAAAGATGGTGGGATCCTTCTACTGCTCCAGAAGATATCTCACTACTGATGCAATTCTCTATCTGTACAAAACCCAAGTACGTCCAAGGATGGAATACTGTTGCCATATCTGGGCAGGAGCTGCTAAAAACAGCCTATCCTGCCTTGACAGAGTACAAAATAGACTTCGTGGCTTAGTAGGGGATGCCCTTTTCTCTACCCTGCAACCTCTCTCCCACAGAAGAGACGTTGCGAGCCTATCCTTGTTCGTTATTTCCATGGCATGTGCTCGTCTGAGCTCCAATCTCTGGTCCCCCCTCGCCAATCTTTCACGAAAAACACCCGTCTAGCTGAATCCACTGTGAAAAATTTCCCCCACTCTTTATCTGTGCCTAAATCAAAATGTGGATTCCATGAACAAAGCTTCTTTCTTAGAACTGCACTCCTGTGTAACTCTGTTCGGTTTGCCTGTTTCCCACCTGACTACAACTTGGATGTGTTCAAGTCCAACGTTAACAAATTCCTAATGAACCGCCCCCTTAAGTAAACACTTTATCAAATATCCACACTAACGTAATGTACTTACAATAACCCTTATCCCTGAGTGGCTTCCGGGCCTTGATAAGTGGTGACCACTGTGTAAAAAAAAAAGTCCACAGCGTAAACATGCAAGAGACGGAAATAAACGAAACTAGCCAAAAGTTGGAAGTGACATGTAACATAAAGAAGATCAAGAAAACATTAATAATCGTAGGAACAATAAGAGCAATCCCGAAAACCACAAAAAAAAAAGAATAGGAGAAATTGGAATCAGAGGGAAGACTGATAAGATAAACGGATAGTAATAATGGAAATGGTCGAAATCTTAAAGAACACCGTTGAATACAAATGCACATGAATTACAAACGCTAAACGGTGATACACAAACTCCAACAAAAGTAAAACAAAAAGATGAACGCTACAAGAAACAACAACAAAAAAACCAACACTACGAAATGGCAAGTTAATTATCCCCGCCCTAGAAAAAACTTGTAATGACGAGATCGACTGCGACCACACCAAATAGTTCGGCAGGTCGAAGATAGTAAGACCGAGGAGAGAAATCACTACTCAGACCTCCACTGGATGAATGCGAAGAGGACTGGATTTTGGGGAGGCATATTGCCACCCAAATTACAGTGATTACCAATAGTCATTGCCAGCAACAAGTCAATAGCAAACGGCTGTTGCTATGATGCAAATTCATTGGCAAAAATTATCAAAAGACGTGGATGGTACTAGAAATCTGGGAATATTTGTTGTTACCCAGACTCCAGTGAGCAATCTCTGATGCCGCGTGTGAGAACAACGGCTACTACTACTACTACTACTACTACTACTACTGATAATAATAATAACAATAACATTAATAATAATAATAATAATAATAATAATAAATAAATAAATAAATATACTTAATCAACAATTATGTTTTCATAAAGCTGTCAATTATCTGGATAGCAAAAAAAATATTTTTCCGACTGAAAAACCAATAATCCACAGCAAATATGAGTTTATTGACATGTCTATGAAAACAGTGCCCAATGTATAAATATATTTTTCCTTTTACTGAATTAGTATTCGTATTGGGATCTGCACCGACCAGACATTTGTGATCTGTTTTTGTTGGGTTGGAGGTGGTGGGTGCGCTATCCAGAAAATTATCAGCTTTATCAAAACATTTGTTAATTAAATATATTTCTAATTCTGTGGAATTATTGTGTCTGCACCGGCCAGGTACTCGCGGATGATAACTAACTTGTTAGTATTGTGATCTGATGGTGGTGGTGGTAGAAGTGCTAGTGCTGGTGGGATGCACCGACCAAGTAATGGTTGGAGATATCTAACTTATCTATGTTAAATACTTGTGTTTGTTTGTTTTGTTTGTTTTTTTTTGTTGTTTTTTTTTAATATTACATTTTCATTCTAAGAGATATTCAGGATGATAACGGTCGAAGATATAGATATGAATAATAATAATAATAATAATAATAATAATAATAATAATAATAATAATAATAATAATAATAATAAACAAAAACAACAATAATAATAATAATGAAAATAATAATAACAACAACAACAAAAACAATAATAATAATAAAATAATAATAACAACAACAAAAACAACAACAACAATAATAATAACAACAATAATAATAATAATAATAACAACAACAAAAACAACAATAATAATAATAAAAATAATAATAATAACAACAACAACAAAAACAACAACAACAATAATAATAACAACAAAAACAAAAACAACAACGATAATAATAATAAAAATAATAATAATAACAACAACAAAAACAACAATTATAATAATAATAACCACAACAAAAACAACAACAATAATAAATATAATAATTATAATAATAAAATAATAATAATAACAATAAAAACAACAACAATAATAATAAAAATGACAATAATAATAATAATAATAATAATAAACAGGAACAACAATAATAATAACAATAATAATAATAATAACAACAAAAACAACAACAATAATAATAAAAATAACAATAATAATAATAATAAAAATAATAATAACAACAACAATAATAATAATAAAAATAACAATAATAATAATAATAAAAATAACAATAACAATAATAATAATAACGACAAAAACAATAATAATAATAATAATAATAATAATAATAATAATAATAATAATAATAATTGCACTCAATGTATTTAAAGTATTTCATGTTTGACGAAAGTAGCTAATATTTCTGCTCAGTAAAACGTTTTTCTGTATACAACGCACAAAAAGAATTCATAATTGTTGATATTCAACATTTCATAGAAATTTATCAGCATATAAAAATACATTACAAAGGCAGTAAAAGCATAACCCCGATATGCATGTTTATGGTCGCGAGCTATCCACCTATTTTGCGATTTACGCTGTTCGAGATGAATAGCTAGATTGAGCGAATGTATGATAAAATCATGTGTTATCTCGCCCTCCAACAAACGCCAACTCCAACGTTGTATGCCGTTGTCTTTTCTTCTGGCCGTGTTGTCGTCTTTGATCTTGGCAGCTGTCAAGAGGGTACGCGCAGGGGCCCACAAGTAAAACATAAAAAAAATAAACGATACACTTTCTGCAAATATCAGTTGCACTCTGTGTGTGTGTGTGTGTGTGTGTGTGTGTGTGTGTGTGTGTGTGTGTGTGTGTGTGTGTGTGTGTGTGTGTGTAACGCCGTCGACCTACTGAACGCTAAAGACCACATCTAAATGGTCTGTCGAAGTTGTGTTCCTCAGTTGGTTGAGCTATTCATTTTCCAATCTGCACCAAGACACGACTTGTGTTTTACTGTTGTTTAACTGCGTAACTGTCCTCGAATCTAACTGTTGTCAACCGTCGCAAACTCAATACTGTCTGAAAATCGCTCCCACCCGTCGGAAAACTCATTGTCAATCCTAAAACTAACCCGTTGGGTCCAATCCTTTGTCTGACACACCTTGATTAACAAATCCCACACTAGCTTTCTTTTGTGCACTCTGGTGAACAACTTCCTATCCATTGTTCTGTTGATAAACGCATTCTCCCTTTCTTTTGTCATACTTTTTTCTTTTCCTCCCGACTTCCCAACACTTAGGGGAAGGGGGTGTCGATTGTATCACAGCGCTTCGTAAATAGACCCCTTCGCTATTTCATGTCGAAAGAGCGCCATCAGATTGCCCAGACACAGCCCTCAGCCGGGAGATGTTTTCCCTCTGCACCAAAGTCAACAGAAATGACCTTTTCCCCTGTTGACTAAAGCGTGTTAAGGATTAAATTAAGATTAAATGAAAGTCACCCAACAAATTTTAAAATAACGAAGATTGCAAAGAATTTTAGAAATTCAAATCCATACACATCGTTATAAAGTTAGTTTTTTAAGCATTTGATAAAGGTTATTTGTTGTATATCTGTCTGTTTTTTTTTTATTTTATTTATTTCGTAACTTTAGTGCGCGAATGATAAACTTTTTGTTATATTCGATTAATAGCAAAAAAAAAAAAAAGAAAGAAAGAAACATGTGTAACGAAGCGTGGACGCTCGTATGACAACAGTAGCTATATAAAAATGACCGAGCTGTGCGCAATGTGTCACAGCGAGCAAAAAGGAAAGAAAAAGATTACAAAATAAAAAAAACTTGACCGAGAAGGAAAGAGAGAGAGAGAGAGAGAGAGAGAGAGAGAGAGAGAGAGAGAGAGAGAGAGAGAGAGGCGTGTTACAGAAGTGGCCTGAGAGCGACAGAAAAAGACGCGTTCTAAACATAGCCGGACAAAGAGAGAGCACCACATATTCGACACGGCAGAGTTTTGTTAAGCACATTCTTCTTTCTTTTATCTTTTCTTTTCTTATCCTTACAAAGCATGTCGCCACTTGGACGTAAGAGGCTACTATTTGGAGCCATGTCTAGGAAAGATTAACAAGATATCTGTTTATGTTACATTTATATTTCTGCAAATCAGTACAACCAGGGAAGCAGGCAACAGGAAGGGAATTCCAAAGTCTAGCTGTTCGAGGGGAGAAACTATTAGAATAAAAAGCTTTCTGGCATTTAAGGACAACAACAGTGAAGGGGTGAGATCTTATTGCTAAGCGGGTTTGTCGGGGATATGTACGTCGAGGGGGTACAAGTGAAACGAGTTCATCAGAACACATTCCATTAGAATATTTGTAAAACAGGCGCAGTGATGCAACATTGCGTCGATGGGGCGGGGGGTGGAGCTTAGTTGATAAAGTGGGACCGATTAGATTGACAACTTTATTTTTTTTTTTTTTTTTTAGTATAAGAAGATTTCTGAACAAGAAAAAGGCGTTATTCTGGAAATTACATGTAAATAAATGTCTGGTGTTTCACTGAGTCGAATTCTTTATTTGTCTTTTTTCTCCTGCGACTGTCTGCATACAACGTGTGGGTCCCGATTGTGGACATGTAACAAATACGTTATACATAAAACACCTACAATTAAACACAATGATACAGTATGAAGACGATTTAATAACAATTAGAAAGAAAATCAAATTACTGAACTAATTTACCCCAAACGAGGCACATTGCCACCTAAATATAATGGGGTTACTATTTGAGACTATGTCTACAAGGGCATTATCTAGAGAGTTGAGCAGTAAGATGTTAATTACATTCAAACTTATGTACGTTTATGTTACATTTATGCTCAGAGAATTAGGAGAGAGGGGGGAAATTCCAAAGCCGAGTAATTCGCAAGAAGAAATTATTATAGTAGAAAGCTTTCTGATATCTAAAGACGTCTGCAATGAAAAGATTGAAATGATTAATCGGAATCGGGAATCGGAAAAATCGAAACTTTTGGAACTATCGGGAGCAGAAATGTTTTTAACCTAATTTCTGATTTGAAATAAGATTATTTTAGTTGTTGTTGTTATTATTATTATTATTATTATTATTATTATTATTATTATTATTATTATTATTATTATTATTACAAAAGCCAGAAGCCACTCGAAGATAAGAGTTAAGGAGTGTAGTTTTCAATAGGACAATATCGTAGTAATCGTTAGTAGTGAAAGCTTAGTAAATTAGATTAATTAAGAAGACGACTAATAAAAAACTTGTTTACGTTGGACTTGGAGACGATCTTATTGTAATCAGCTGAAAAGCAGAGAAACGGAAGAGATTTTCACAGGCGTGCAGTTCTAAGAAAGAAGCTTTGTTCAAGGAATCTACGTTTGGATTTAGGCACAGATAAAGAGTGGGAGAAGTTATTCATAGTGGTTTCAGTTAGACGAGTGTTTTTCGTGAAAGTTTTAAAGGGGGACCATAGATTGGATCTCAAACGAGCACTTGCCATGAAAATAACGATAAAGCAGAGACGTCTCTTCTGTCGGAAAGAGGTTGCAGGGAAGAGAAAATGGCACCCCCAATGGGCTACAAAGTTTATTTTGAACTCTGTCAAGAAAAGATAAGATATAGCAGCTTCTGGAGTACTTGACTCTTATACAAGTAGAGAATTGAATCAGCCGTGAGATAGCTACTAGACCGCGAGAATGATCCCACCATTTTTCCAGCGACCTTGGCAACGGATTTGATCTACGTGTTCCATTTCAGATCAGAAGTAAAAGTCAGACCCAAGATGAGAGCTACTCATTTCAATTGATGCAAGACAGGGATCAGGGCGTTGGTGATGGAAAGATAGAAGCTTGGTTTTAGATGTATTAAAAGTAACCAGCCACCTCTTTCCACATTGTACCACGTGATCAAGATTAGATGAGAACTTGAGAATTTACGGCTTTTGAAGTGTTGCCATAGATGGTAGTATCGTCAGCGTAAAGTCTACGAATGATCTTAGGATGTGTATTGAGAGATCATTGATGTAGATCAGGAAAAGAGTTGGACTCAGGATGAATCCCTGAGGGACTCCATACTATGAGTTTCTAATTTTTGCCTGTCAACCACTACTCTTATAAACCTATCAGAGAAAATCATTTAATAATTGAGAAGGCATTTCCAGCTATAACGTAGTTTAAGTAGAGCGTTATGCCATAACCTATCAAAGGCCTTTGATGTGTCGAGAGCCCTAGAAAGGCAGCATTTGTCAATAGATTCGTTGTCATCCTATGAGATATAACTTTTAGCACTTCTGCTGTAGATATAGCAGAACGGAAACCATATTGCTTGTCACTGAAAAGGTTATTTTTGCTGATGTGGTTGACTACTTCTCTATTTAACACAGATTCCAGTAAGTTACTCATGACGCACAGGAGACATATTGGCCTGCACTGAGAGTGAGATGACCTATAATGAGGTTTCCCAGCACTATAATTGGAATGCCGTCGTTTATTTATGTTATCTGACACAATTTTGTTTTTTTATTGCTGGCAGAAATGAAAAATATGACTGAAAATCTCACAATGAGTTAATTAAAATCTTTGGATACGATACATTGGCAATATTGATTTACAAATTAAAAGTGTCGAGCGTTACGTAAGAACAAGAAAAAAAATGACCAACACGATAGGGTTATATCTTTGGAGTCTCGATAATGACTTTAAAATAAAAATGAAACAAATTACTGGTAGAAATTTACCCAATACATTTTATGGTAACGCTCATTAGATTAGTTTCTTCAAGTATTTTGTTTTATATTAATTTAAGCCATTATCGAGCCTCTAAGTTAAGAATGGTTTTCTAAATAATCGGCAGAACCTGAAGAAGGGAATTTTTTCGTTAACTATTCTGTACTTTCACCAAACAATCTAATAAATAAATAAACTTAGGAAATTGAAACTCTCGCCGGAAGTTATATTACTGATGAAGTTTAATATCAGGGACAGAATCTGATCAAACACCGTTTGAAACTTTGAATTTGGATTGGCTAAGTTTATAAATTATGATGAAAGAAAGAGAGTGGATAGCAATTAAGTGTTATAATCCTTATCTCTACTTTCACAAAAAACTTTTCACGCCGGCTCGCTAAAAGAATCGCTCAAGCATTGTTGATCTTGATTAGCCCGTATTTAAAAAAAATGGAAGGTTAGCCCCCACCTCTACCTATGAAAATATTTATTTATTTGGGGGTGGGTAAACTTAGCTATATTTTAAACTAGAGGAATTACCTGTTAACCTGTACTTCTCCAATGATCCCAATTTCCGTCGTTCAAGTGCCATTTTTACCTATTAATTCACTGTTGCCATTTTTTCCGGTACCATTTTTACCGTGCCATTTTTTACCAGTGCTATTTTTACCTTCATTCATATATATAATGGTTGTATTGGTTGGTTTCCTAGCTGTAAATTCACTGAAACTATCGTGTTTATTAAAGAGTGCTCGATGGAGGAAAGAGCAACTATATAGCATGTTTATTATACAAACATTATTGGTTACACATGTGCATACATGTTTCAGTGAAATCTAAATTTAAGAAGTGGTCTCTCTGAATTGAGGTTCCATTGAAACATGTATGCACATATGTAACCAATAATTTTTATATGATAAACGTTATTCAACGAAACAAGTGTAAGAAAAAAATATTATGAGGAAAAATATATACACACATATATGTATGGATATTTTTGGCTTTGGAATGTAAACTACTAGTATATATATATATATATATATATATATATATATATATATATATATATATATATATATATATGCATGAAAGTGTTTAAGCGTTTTCATTGAGCTTATTTAAGCATGCAATTTGTCCAGATTTCGTATATAATATTAAAGAGTCGTGATCTCAAAATTAAAAAAAAAAAAAAAATATGTATTTAGGTGTCATCATCCAGAATCGAAACCGAAACTGTAGCGTTCAAAGCGGGTTACGTTAACACTGTAACAAAGTGACACACGCATACAAACCGATCAAAAATTAAAAATTAAAAATAAATGTAGATGAATGTACAAAATGTTAAATGATTTTTTTTAATTTTTACCAAAATTTCACTTCGTAAAACCAGTTTTAACCGGCCCATAAAAGAATGGCCCGTACAAAATTCAATCATTTATGGTCCCTAGCGCCGCTCTGCGACTTTTAGTTTGGAAGGAGATAGAGTTTTAAAATCTGGAGATAGACAGACAGATAGACAGACAGACAGACAGACAGAGAGTCAAAAAAATATATATCCGTTTATATATAAGATTAGTATGTATTTTACAATTTAAAGTATGTATGTATATATGTTAAGCTGACATAATGGTCACTGTACTTAACTTACTTTCTGTAAGATTTGGTTTCGATCTCAGCTCGAACTTTTTTTTTATTATTACAAAAAGTGAACTGCTGATTAAAAAAATTATACTTGCATGTACATGTCTAAGTTTTCGATTTTTTACTTTATTTTTTAAAGGACTTTTAAATTATTTTCATGCCTACGGTAGATTTGTTTATATTAAATAAGAATTCTGCATTAATTAAAATTAGCCACGGCCAAAACGGAAAGAAGGGGTAAGAATTTTTGGACGGAGTCTCTCCTTAAAAATCTACCTAAAATCAAGTAATTATCAAATCAATACGAAATATTCACCGATAATTAAGGGAAGAATGGAGTATATAATGATACTTCTTTTTTTTTAATAATCGATATATATATATATATATATATATATATATATATATATATATATATATATATATACTAGGGGAATAAAAAAAACGGGTCCCAACTCAAATTAGGCCCCGTTTCTTAGTGTTATGTCTGAATGAAATTTAACACAGTGTATTCTTTGTCCCAGCTCCCACTGGGGTCTTGGTGTACTCACGGTCGTTGATTCTACCATGTCCTGTAAAATAAGGGCAATCGGTGAATAAATAATGGAGATATCACGTTTTTTGGGGTCACCCTGTATGTATTTATATATTAATGTTGGGACGATTGATCGGAATCGAAATCAGGAAGAAAAGAATTGGTGCCTATTTTCCGACAATGATTCTTTTAATTGGCTTTTTTACTTGATTTTCTTTACAGAAATATATTCTTCCGCGGATAGTAATATTATAATAGTTAATATCTCTTGATTTTAACCTATTAGTAAAACAAATCGATCATCCATCGCAAGTTTATCCTTACGTTTTAGAAAATATCTGCACATTTAACATGTGTTTTTACAGTAATCGTGAAAACCCCCCAACTTTTTGGTTAAATATATAGAGATTAAGCAACAATCAGAATCGGAATCCGTAATTTGTATCGAAATCATATTGGAATCGCCAAATCTCTAATATATATATATATATATATAAATATATATATATATATATATATATATATATATATATATATATATTAAGTAATGTGATTTATAATTAAAATTTAAAAATCAAATTTTAATTAAATTAAAAATCAGTTTCATAAGAAGGAACAACAAAAAATCAATTATCTGTACAATCGTTTCGGAAAACAATGCTTTTTATTGTGGTATACATCAAGTTATGTAGAATAATTATATATAGTTTTTTGGTAAGCAAGGTCTCCTCATCAGCAAATTTAGGAGGGTTTTTATTGAATTTAAATTAATATGGGTTAGAGATAGAAATAAGTAGAGAAAAATATATATTTTTGAATTTACATAATAAATTTGCTTTAAAAATATATAGAGATATTTACCTTTTAATTTTTCTTTTTTTGAAATCAGGAACTGTGGTTAAAGTAGTCATTTAGATGTTTGCTATAGCTTTTTATCTTATTGAATGATGAATTTTAAAAGGGGGGACGCTCGTGCAATAAATTGTTTCCGTTAGCGTATTAAATTATATATAATTATTCTACATAACTTGATGTATACCACAATAAAAAGCATTGTTTTCCGAAACGATCGTACAGATAATTGATTTTGTTGTTGTTCCTTCTTATGAAACTGATTTTTAATTTAATTAAAATTTGATTTTTAAATTTTAAATTATAAATCACATTACTTAATATTGAATTAGCTCTAGGACATTTAACTATCGAGCTTATTATATATCTAAATTACAACGAGCTCTTTCTATTTCCTGTATTTTAATTAAACTAGTAATTTCACTGTTACATTAAAATACACTCAGCTCTTTAGACTATTGTTCTAATCTTTAAATTTATATATATATATATATTCATGTATATATACATATATACATATATATACATATGTATATATATACATATATATATACATATATATATATATATATATATATATATATATATATATATATATATATATATATATTCCTACAAAACCCCTTTCTTTATTTCTTGTTACAAATAAGCTTAAAATTATCAGCCGAAATGGAAAAAAATTGTATTGTGTGGAGGGTGAGGATTGTAAATAAAACAAAAGAAAACACTTGTGCACGTATTGGATTTTAAGATTGAAAATATGAACTTTCAATGTCTTTAATTTTTCATCTTTTGTATTTTCAAGTGTCGAAATCGTTGAATCTATTAATAATTATTATCTTTCATATTAGCAAGAAAATTATATATTTTCATTATTTTTACAAAAGACACTACTTTTAAATCTTTGAAAAGTAAATTAATAATTTTCTTTTATGTAGCTCAATATTGCTAATATACCATTAAATAGGAAATGCCTTGAAGACTCGATACTAAAAAGAAAATTTTTTTTAATCATTAAATAACTACGGATTTTGCTAAAAATACGATAATTTCTTTCAGCAATTTGTTGTTACTTGATATTAACTCAGACCATAAAGGCCTCAACACAGGTGTCTGTATTAACAGTTGTTATCTCCCCTTTTTCCTTTTTGCTGTGACTTGCGCTTGACTTGCGCTTGACTTGCGGGGACTTTTGTATCTACCTTACTTTGTCGTCCAGAAACACTTGGTCGTGATGGCAAGACAGGGTCAAGACGGCCAAGCGTGGTACTAGATGTAGAAGTCGTCTCCAACACATAGTGTGCCTAGCATTCCCAAAATGGTTATTCATTTGGTAGTGGCCAGCTCAATCTTTGCTTAACTGCGGGGGTTATGTAGGCAACAAATATACACTGCGTATCAAATTATTAACGAGTTTACTTTTTTTTTAATATTTAAGGAACGAGTGAATAAAAATCCATGAAACTTTTAGAAAGTGCTTACAATACTATTCAGCTTCTCCTGTCCGAAAATAAAAGTATTTAAAGCAGTATTAGCGAAACTATGGCAAAAGATAGGAATATCTGTTGATTCTAGTGTGTCAAGTTATTAACGAGGTTGAGAAAAAATACAATATACCCATAACTTGTTTATTGAAATAATTTTCAAACATTAAATGAACTAGGAAAAAATCCTTAGAACAACTACATGGCAATTTCTACGTTGACATAATTAGTAGAGGATATGCGATCCTTTTTTATGAATGACTTGTAAAAGACCTTGGTCCACAGAATTCGTCAAATTTGTGATTTCGTCAATAGTCATTCCTTGCGATACCTTTTGGAGAGCATCCAACAACTCATCTTTGCTCTTAAATTGGCGTCCAGTTGCATAGAGGCGTCGCTTCAAGATACTCCAAAGGTTCTCAATTGGGTCCAAATCTGTTGAATTAGCAGGCAACTCCATCTTCCGTAGCCCAGAGACCCCAGTTGCTGTAAATACTCTTTGCTTGTGTTTGCTGCATGCGAGGGAGCATTATCCTGCATAAAAATAATAGTTCTTCTGAACGTCAACCTTTGCTTCTTCAGCCATGGTTACAAAGTGCTCCTTCAGAAAAGCTACGTAAGCATTTGACATCATTTTTACGCCTTCTGGTACTCTCCATGGGACATGGGTACCTCCGATAATCCCAGCCTAAATCATTATCCCACCACCACCTTCTTGGTGCCTTAAACGCTAATGACGATGTCGTCCATCTAGGACCCATCCCTTGCTCCAGCCATCTGGGCTATCAAGAGTGACATGCACTTCACCCGTAAAGAAAACTTTGGAAAAATCCATATTCATCTTGTCCTCTGCCCATTTCAATCGCTTTTGTATGTGATGTTGTTTTAATGGAGGCTTTTTCACAGGCTTAACAGACTTTGCCACTTCTTTCAGAAGGCGAAATCGAGTACTTTTTGAGACATTCTTCAATCCGGTTTGGTCAAAACTTCTCGACTTGTCTGCCCAAGGTTCTTAACAACTTCACGTTTAATTTGGAATAGAGAACGGCGGGAAACAACTCTAGATTTACCTTTATCAACCCTCTTACGTACCTTTGTAGGGTCCTTGACAAAGTTCTTCAGAGTTTGATGGTACCTTCCTATCATTTTGTACATTTCGAAGGTAGTTTTACCTTTTGCTAGATGTTCTGTTATAGTACTCTTTTCAAAACTACTCAAACCACCTTTACGACCCATTTTGTTGACGAAACAAACTGCCTTGTTAATAATTTGACACACCTCATACATGGCGAATTGTTTACATTGCGTGGAACAGTACGAAAATTTCACAGTACGCGCAGCTCGGCATTGCTAACGTTTCCGACGCTTTTAATACGAAACTACCGGTAAGTTTCTGAAACTGGTAGAAAAATGTTATCTCGTTAATAATTTGACACGCAGTGTATATATATGGCTTATTCCATGTCAAATCGACAAATTTATTGGGGGGGCACAAACGAACTGACTATATAACTTCTAAGCGATACAAATGACTCATTCCATGTCAAATCGACAAATTTTTTTTTGGGGGGGGGGCACAAACCATGCCCGACACGGATTTTTTTTCAAATTTGCTACACTTATAGATCTCCATGAAAAGAATTAAATGGCACTTGTTACACATCTCAAGGTCAAGGGGTTTCTGAGATATGACCTTGACCTTTTTACAAAAATGTGAATTTTTATGGAGCGGTGACCAAATTTAAAAGATGATATCTCTGTTATTTATGGACCATACATTCATATATCATTCTAAAGTACTTAGATCTTAGATTTTTAATAGATTTTAATTCGTTTAAAAAAAACAACAAAATGGTTTTTCTGCCATTTTTTGACCGATCTTAATTTTACGACTGGGTAACACCGGGCGACCTACTAGTATATATATATATATATATATATATATATATATATATATATATATATATATATATATATATATATATATATAGTCTTTGAAGTTTTTTAACATTTGAAACTACACAAAAAATTACTTTTTATCATTCGTTAAAAAAAAACAAAAAAAACACTTAGTCAGTAAGTCATTTAATCACCTGCAATCACTGCATCAACTCTCTCGAATTTACTATAATAACAATTTTTTTATTTTTATATTTTTATATTTTTCAAGGGATCATCAGTTGTTTATATATATATATAAACAAAGACCTTTATATTCCAAATTAATTTCCCTGCTTCTGGAAAAACTGGCTGATGTAGTTTCCATATTTATTGTAGGCCTAAGTACTTCTAAACCCGTCCGGTTAGCATACCCTTGTTCCGTCAGCCATGACTGGGTAGAAGTCTTTAGTAATTCATAATTGTATTTTCAGTTTTGCCTGTACGGGATTCTGGCGTCGTGGATAGAGTACTTCGTAAAATTCGCTTGTAAAGTTCAACTTTTCTGAAGGCTGAAGATTTAATCTTCATCTATCTATCTATCTATCTATCTATCTATATATATATATATATATATATATATATATATATATATATATATTACACGGTGGTCACCACTTATCAAGACCCGGAAACCACTCAGGGATAAGGGTTATTGCAAGTACAGTACGTTAGTGTGGAGATTTAATGAAGTGTTTACTTAAGAGGGCGGTTTATTAGGAATTTGTTAACGTTGGACTTGAACACATCCAAGTTGTAGTCAGGTGGGAAACAGGCAGACGGAACAGAGTTCCACAGGCGTGCAGTTCTAAGAAAGAAGCTTTGTTCATGGAATCTATGTTTTGATTTAGGCACAGATAAAGAGTGGGGGGAATTTTTTACAGTGGATTCAGCTAGACGGGTGTTTTTCGTGAAGTATTGGCGAGGGGGGGACCAGAGATTGGAGCTCAGACGAGCACCTGCCATGGAAATAACGATAAAACAAGGATAGGCTCGCAACGTTTCTTCTGTGGGAGAGAGGTTGCAGGGTAGAGAAAAGGGCATCCCCCACTAAGCCACGAAGTCTATTTTGTACTCTGTCAAGGCAGGATAGGCTGTTTTTAGCAGCTCCTGCCCAGATATGGTAGCAGTATTCCATCCTTGGACGTACTTGGCTTTTATATAGATAGAGAATTGCATCAGTAGTGAGATATCTTCTGGAGCGGTAGAAGGATCCTACCATCTTTCCAGCGACCTTGGCAACAGACTTGATGTACGTGTTCCATTTCAGATCAGGAGTAAAGGACAAACCCAGAAGCTTGTCAAAACATGTGGCTTCTCCTAGACGAGAGCCATCCATTTCAATTGATGCCAGATGGGGATCAGAGGGTTGATGATGTAAAGATATATATATATATATATATATATATATATATATATATATATATATATATATAAGCAGGGATAGAAAGATATATATATATATATATATATATATATATATCTTTCTATCCCTGCTTATCTATCTATATTTAAAACCAATCATTTCATATCTATTTATATAAATGAACAGCAATTCTTCCGTATTTGCTTTCTTTTCATTTCCCTATTATGTATGTATGTATCTATGTATCGATTTATCGATCGGTAGATCGATAAATCAATCTTTGCCACCTATCAGTCTCTCATATTATATCAATAAACAGGAATTTATTTTCGTAAATCTATCAATCTATCGATTTATCCATCTTACTAACTTTCTTCTTTCTTTATTTAAATTATCCTAAAGGTGAAGAAAAAAAAATAGAAAAAGATATTGTCTTTCTTTTCTAGTCTGGACGGAGCCGGCATTAAGAGATAGGGGTGCATATTTTATTTGTGTCTGGATTTCCAGACTTATGTCAGCGGGTCCACCTCTCTCTTTTGTTTCTGGCATTATTTCGTTTACTTTTCTTTTCCGTGCCGTCAAGAGAAAAAAAAATGGGAGAAAAATAAAGAAAAAACGGGGAAAAAAGGAATAAAAAAAGAAAAAAAAAATGATTTTATTTTTTTTACCCGCCGTCTGGGAAGAAAGAAAGGCGGCACGGGATAGAAGGACGACGGGGTTAGGGTTAGGGTTAGGTCGAAGCAGCGGACGTCGAACGGCTTTGCGACTGCGGTTGTCTGCGGGAAAGGGGAAAGAAAAGAGGCAGTGAGGTCGTCCTCGGTTTCCTAGTGTACTAGGCTGGCATCGTCGGTTGCACAAGTTGCACGGTGGGGGCTGTTGAAGAAAACGTAAACAAAAGATCATAAATTAGATAAAATATATAAACAGGGAGCTGTGTAATATATTCTTACAGAACAAATACCGCCCAAGTCACCGCAAAAGAAAACACGGAAGCAAGCAAAACACACACACACACACACACACACACACACACACACACACACACATACATATATATATATATATATATATATATATATATATATATATATATATATATATATATATATATTCACAAAACCAAGACAATGAAAATCAAAATGAGAGCATCATATTGTGTATTTTCATATATGTAACAATTTTTTCGTGACCATTCGGACACCTTCAAATATTATGTCATTCAAAAATATTTACTAAACAGCCTCTCTATTCAGACGGTGAAATACACTATTTAATATATAAATATGAACACATTCCGAATCCATATTTAAGAGATCAAGCAATTGAACCTTCCACCGCCCGTCTCTTCCAAGTTTTTTTTTTTGCTATCTTATTTTCCGTTTGCCATAGAATTTATAAATCGCCACATTTTCGTATTTCTACTTTTTAAATTATATTTTAATCAATTATCTATCTTAATATTACACTGATCACTCGTGTGCTTTTTAGTTTAAGTAATTATTTTTCTTCTCTAAATTATTTATTTGATTCATTTTCTAAATACTGAACTACACCCTCAAATTCAAGTTTAAATTTATATATTACACTACATTCTCTTCAATCTACGAAAGTTTCGTATCATTTGTTTACATCTACGATTTCATAATTAATTTAATTTTATATTGTATTTCTTAAAATATAATTGTAATTAAAATGTTAATTTTTTTTAATAATTATGAATTTATCTTTATTCTATACTTGCTTTGTCATTTAATTGAATCATAAATTCATTTTTTAAATTTTTACCATTATATATATTATATTATATATATATATATATTTTATTACCGCTTTATCTGTTTAGTTACACATGTTTCTGTTACCGAATCGTATCAACGATCCAATAACTTCGTCAGACTTGATACGATTCAGTAACGGAATCATGTGTAACTAAACAGATAAAACGGTAATAAATTAAAAAATAGACATATTTGCTCTGCAATAGTATTGAGCACCTTCTCCAAGTTTTACTATTTACCAGTTCTGCTATATATATATATATATATATATATATATATATATATATATATATATATATATATATATATATACTTGTTTATTGTTATATAAACATGGTTACATCCTGCTGCTACAAATAGCCACTTGTTTCAATCAAACAACAGATATCATCAGGCAGCGACTTGACTATTCAAAAGTTCAATGAATAACCATAAATAAGGTTATTCATTGAATTTTTGAATAGTCAAGTCGCTGCCTGATGATATCTGTTGTTTGATTGAAACAAGTGGCTATTTGTAGCAGCAGGATGTAAGCATGTTTATATAACAATAAACAAGTATTATCAGCTCTTTTTATTGAGCACTATCTAACAACCTCGTTGAATTCAATAGTCCATTACTTTTGAATAAAAAACCCGAGTATATATATATATATATATATATATATATATATATATATATATATATATATATATATATATATATATATATATATTAAGTCGGCGACCCGACGTTACCCTGGATTTAATGCTGGTCAACGAATTTTTCACCCTCTCAGTTTTTATTCTCATTCGAGTTTGTTAAATCGCAAATTTTTCAATCAAAGCAATTAATTGCCCCTGCGTGTGTGTGTGTGTGTGTGTGTGTGTGTGTGTGTGTGTGTGTGTGTGTGTGTGTGTGTGTGTGTGTGTGTTTGGGGGGGCAGAACACCACGGAAGTGCTCAATTATAAAGAAAATTCGATATAAGAGCATAATACGGGGTGGGACAAAGCAACTTGCTTATTTGGAATATCAAATAAAACACGAGTAATACATGTAATTCTTTAAACCGCAACTAGTACAATATTTATTTTTTATTTTTTACAAATTTTAAAGATGGCGTCCATTCTTCTCTATACACTGAGTTAATTGAACTCTGATGTTTCGGTCAACCCTTTCCAGCATATCGATTCGGTCAACCCTTTCTAGCATATCGATTCGGCCAACCCTTTCCAGCATATCGATGGGTATGTTGGTGACAGCTCGACGAATGTTGTTTTTCAGGTGAGTCAAGGTGCTAGGACGATCGTTGTAAACAATTGATTTCAGATATCCCCATAAAAAATAGTCACATAGTGAGATGAGGTCATTTACGCGCGCTGTGTGTGCCTTGGCACCGTCCTGCTGGAACCACGCATTTTCCACATTAATTTGGTTCGGTATTGGCAGGAAACACTCATTTATCATGTTGACATAAAGGTCAGATATCACTGATACTACTTGTCCGTTTTCTTCAAAAAACCATGGCGCAATTATGCCAACTCGCGATAGTGCAGCCCAAACAGGTACACGTAGCGCGTGTAGAGGACATTGATGAAGTTCTATAGGTTTTTAGGACTCCAATAGCACACGTTTTGCTTGTTTACAGATCCTGAAAGATGGAAATGGGCCTCATCACTGAAGAAAACAAGTGTGTCGTCAGGCAAACCCTAAAAGCGCATCACATGCATTTTCATAACTAATAAAATCGCGTGGATTAAGTTGAGACCATGTCGTAAATTGACGTCATATCTATTGGATCTGCTCCGAGCCACACTTTCGTTCAACTGTGCCAGCTTGGCAACTGTCCTCAGCCGTCGCAAATCTGCGTAAATTGTCGTAAGATGTAAAAAAAACATTGCCAGTTCTAAAACTAACTCCAAAAATATTAACCGATTTATTGTTTGCGTTACTGCCATACCTTGATTAGCAATTCTATTTCATTGATTCTTTTATGTTCGTTGGTGAACAACTTCCTGTACCTTTGTTCTTCTGATAAACTTATTACATTCTTTTTGTTACTTCCTAACACTTGGGGGACATCGATAATACCACAGTCAACATTCTGACTTCTCACACCTAACAGCTCTATTATTGTTTGCTGATTTCAATTGATGTTTTGCCGTATTGTTTAAACTTTGAGTAGTAGTTGCAAAACAGCAGAACCGTGGTGTATAAACAGATTACGGTGCTCTTTTTATTCTGGGTGCCAGCATACCAGTATTTACGTTTGTTTTTATTTAGATCTTAATATGAGTTCCTCACCGTCTACGTTCGTCTTTTAATTTTTAATTTAAAAACTACCTTTTATTATTAGAGTTGTACCCAAAGGACGCGCTGGATAGTTTGAGGAGACAAGATACCATAGTTTTTACAATTTAAATTCATATTGAATAACTATGAAAATATGAATAGAATCATAATCTAATTGAAATAACAAATTAAAAAATGAGGAAATAATTTATAAATAAGAAGTTTCCATACATTTTAAAGGTATTTAATTAAATAAACACACACACACACACACACACACACACACACACACACACACATATATATATATATATATATATATATATACACACCTGCATATACAAACATATGTACATAGCTATACACACACACACACACACACATGTATATATATGTGTGTGTGCGTGTGCGTGTGCGTGTGTGTGTGTGTGTGTGTGTGTGTGTGTGTGTGTGTGTGTGTGTGTGTGTGTGTGTGTGTGTGTGTGTGTAGCTATATATATATATTTGTATATGCAGGTGTGTATATACATGAATATATCTGAGTTAACAAATGTAATTATATCGATAACACAAGGGAACTAATTATTAATAACTTTGCTATTGAATTATCTCTTTTTGACTGGGACGAGTAACTAGTCATGTTTGGTGGGATTTGTCCCCTTAGATACGAAATAATTTCAACTTATGCCCTTATAGACTTCATTAAAATATATCGTTTTATTTGATATGCAAACATACTTTAATACACACACACACACACACACACACACACACACACACACACACATATATATATATATATATATATATATATATATATATATATATATATATACCGTATAAATATTAATAAATGACGAAACAATCTAACCTTATAGGGAACTTAAAAAATAATAATACAATTTATAAAATGTAAATAATTCGTTTCGTATTTTCAACCCATGTAAACCCTTTTTAGATAAAACCCTAGTAAACTAACTACAGAAAATAAATATTACATAAATAAAATAATAGTAATAAATACAATAGTAAATAATTTCTTTGTAGAATTAAAACATTTTCAAAACTTTTTAATTCAAACATTGAATAAATCCTATCTAGCTTTACAATATTCACCTAGCTGGTAGTCGGGGCATATACACACTGTTGAGTCTTCTATAAATATCCCCCCCCCTTTTCCGACATTATATTGTCATGCATTATTTTCTAATTGAGCAAAGAATTTCTATTTTTTCTGAGGAGTACCTGCATGAAAAAGGTAAGTATTGACGATATAATAACCGACATGTTTTTGTATGACGAAATGGATCTATAAAAATTTACCGAAATTTTAACATGCTGGGGGAACTGTTTTGCTATTATATATGCTCTGTTGTAATACGTAACATACATTGAGCTTCTAAGCAAAAAGAGTGAAATATAATTAAAAAATATATTTTATCCCAATATATATATATATATATATATATATATATATATATATATATATATATATATATATATATAGTAATTTATAAAATATATATGGCGATTAAGCTACACTGAATATTCCGCGTTTCATCCACTCTAGGACTCTTCAGGCTTATGAGTGGATGAAACGCGGAATATTCAGTGTAGCTTAATCGCCATATATATTTTATAAATTGCTAACTAGCTCTATCTACGATATCGTTTTCGGTTATTATTAAATAACCACTTGAGCTCAGCTTAAACAACCTTTTTGGACGTCACGTGTCATTGTAGCCGTTTAAGGCCTTTCTTTTATGGAAATCACTCGTGACAAGGCATTAAACCATTTCGTGTAAGACGCTAACAAGAACGTAAGCTGATTATTGCAAAAACGGCAGATGTCTATTGACTTAGTCTTGAAAAAAAAAACTCAAATGGGTAGGTAAAAGCAAAACTGAGCAGGAAGAGAATTCTACATTTCAGTCCTTGGGAGGCTGTATTACAATGAAGTATTAAAACAGCCAATTGATGAAAATCTAGATCAACGAGCTGGAACAAAGGAAGCAGGGAATAGATGAGACAATTGTAAGGAACACATGGCATTATAGTATTTGTATAAAATACCGAGACTAGCAACATCACGTCTGTGAGAGAGGGGTGGCAGTGAAGAAGAAAGTGTGGGGCCAATCAAATTACGTTTCCGCAATTTATCAAGAACCTTCAAATGGGACACAGATTCATCAAATATGACAACAGTACTCAATATATGTGCTGATAGTAGATTTGTAGAGGAAGAGAATAGCATCGGGTCTGAGAAAATGGTTAGAGCGATAGAGAGAACGGATGTTTCGAGAAGCAGAAAGAGCAATTGATTTAATAAATGGATTTGAAGAAAAGTTTTATGAGATTTTCAAAACTAAAGTCAGTAGGCGTCTCCTGTCTTTACAATAGTCAGCATTCGTTCTTGTTAGTTCAATACATCAAGTGGCGTTATGCCTTGTCTCGCGCGGTTTTCATTAAAAAAAAGTATGTATTTATGTCGAACAGGGCACAAGTGTCATGTTTTTTTGTTTTGTTTTTTTTTTTCTCAGGGACAAATTCACTCTTCACCGTGTCGCGTGTTTTGAATTCTCGTCTCGCTGCGACGTTATTTATTTTCTTTCTAAGTGTTTTACTTCATTCTGTTTCTCTTTTATGTGTTAAAACCTTATTAAGCTACTTTGAGTTTACCTGCTAATGTTCTTTTTGTTTTTGTTTTTTTTGTCCTCTCAATAGATTTTTATCCATTTCTCGGCGACGCATTTTTTTTTTTTTTTACTGTTATTTCACCCCAAACTAGACACCGAGCCAATTAATCGTGAGGGGCTACTATTTGGGACTAGATTTGCAGGGATAGTATTTAGAGAGTTGGACACTTGAATTTCTACATGTCAGTATAGTCAGGGAAGCAGGGGCCCGGGAGTGAATTCCAAAGTTTAGCAGTTCGAGGGAAGAAGCTATTTGAGTAGGAGGCTTTATGGCATCTAGGAATCTCTACAGTATAAGGGTGGGATTTTGCTGCTTGTTGGATTTGTCGAGGGTATAGTCATCTAGGCAGTACTATTGCTTTGAGTTCGTCACAGTACTTTTTAATCTTTATATATTTAATTTTAAATAAGAATGTAAATATACTAAATACTAATCATAGTGGGGGTGATAAGTAGTTAAATGGATTAATCCTAATCTTATAAATACAAGACTGATAAATTAAAAAAATATATCCATTTTAAATGTGGAAATTGATGAATCACACAGGTAAGAAATTCATTTTTATAGTATGAAAAGGTTAGTAATTGCAATTAAGAATAGGAAATTGAATTAAATGTTTGTAACATGTCTTCTTCCTAAGATTAAGGGTGGTGGTGTTTGATCAACACTGCTGGAGAGCCATGATGTAATATACTGTTTTGTTTTTAAATCCCCGAAACAATCTTTCATGGTAAACAACTGATGATCCCTTGAAAAATAAATTAATTGTACTATAGTAAATTCGAGAGCGAGTTGATGCAGTGATTGCAGGTGATTAAATGACTTACTGACTAGATGGTTTTCTAACGAATGATAAAAAATATTTTTTGTATAGTTTTAAAGGTTAAAAACTTCAAAGACTATATATATATATATACATATATATATATATATATATATATATATATATATATATATGCGTGTGTGTATATGTATATATATTTGGATTTTACTTGTGGAAATGGAAATTTAATCAACGTTTTTGGATTTTACCGTTATTAGATACTTTCATTCATTCACGTGAAATTACCTTTTCCTTTACCCCATTCCCTTCGCTTCACAATTTGTTTTACCAAGTAAGATCTATGACTTACTTGTAGTTTCATTAAATACTTTTGCAAGCAAAATCCGATCCCGCATTTTGCTAGTCCTTACCCTCTGATGAGAAGGAAATATTTCTTCGAAACTTCGCGAATTAAGGACTATCCACTTATTTTATGCTTCCTTTTTAAAATTAAATGTTTTTAACTCTTTTTCAAAGTGTTTTTTAACATGTTTTATTAACTAATTGTTCTTATATATATATATATATATATATATATATATATATATATATATATATATATATATATGTTGGAGACGCCCCTCCATGGGATTAATGGATCTCATGACATCACTTCCTCTGGTGACGTCACTTCCGGTATTGAGCACCGGTTGCGGCAGTCAGAGATTGACACGCGATTAAGGAATGGTATTGCTCAACTCGCTTTGCCTATATTATATGTGAATATATGTTCGTTCCCTAAAAATCCTGTGTTCCTTCATTCTTATTATCATTTAATACCATAACAATATATATATATATATATATATATATATATATATATATATATATATATATATATTATTTATTTGTTTTTCTTCTACAGTATTTTTTGAAAGAATTCAATTATTTATACGTAACTGCATTTTTACCTAAATTTTTGCTGAATTGAGAATAATTTCCCCTTTGACCAATTTTTAAACAATATTTTTTAATTCGCATTGCCAATTCTTTTAATTGACATATTTAATGTCCAGTTATTCTAAAGGAATTGTCAATCAGTCTTTTTCTGGCATAAATGATATTTAGCTATTTCTAAAAGAATATACAATCGACTGCATTCCTAGGATTTCAAATATTTGGTATTTTTTAACACTTGCCTACAGGGTTCGATTCTTGCCTTTTCCTAATTTTATTTTTATATCTAGTCTTCCTTCTTACTTACAGGAGACGGGAATAGCCGTCCTTATCAAACGAGCTTTTATACAAAAGCCTAAATCTGGTGCCAATTTCATCCTGCTGTTTAATCTCTCCATTTTCCCCTCCCTAAAGGGGTTGGGTTACATTAGGTTTTTGTAATAACAAATGCGTAATTTTCTTGAATCTTAATACAGGGTGGCCAAAAAAAAAAGCAGAGGACATTCAATTGTTTTTTCTGAGCATTTTACAGTCAACGGAGAAAAAAGGCTAAATGTGATGTTTGAATATAACAAACTAGTTATGACCAAATTTCGTTTCATTTGGACAAAATACTAAAAAACGGGGCCTAATTAGAGTTGGGGCCCGTTTTTTTTGGGGGGGATCACCCTGTATTACTACGGTAGCGGTGTGTTATATTCTGTGTCACGCTTACATCCGGGTCGTTTAATTATGTATTCCGTTTCTTGTAATAAATAATTTTACCAAGAATTCGTCATAGTTTTGTTTCCGGTTTCGATTACAGTTAATGGCACTCAAGCCATTTTTTATAAACAATTTTACTAAGAATTCTTCGTAAGTCTTGGTTCCGGTTTCGATTACAGCTAATGGCACTCAAGTAATTTAATGTTTTTTTAAAGAATAATTTACCAAGAATTCTTCATAAGTTTCGGTTTCAATTATAGCTGATGGCACTTAAGTCATCTATATTTTTATAAATAATTTTGCCAAAGCGTTTTTCATAAGTCTTGGTTTCGGTTTCGATTATAACTGAACGAACTAAAGTTATATATATATATATATATATATATATATATATAGTGTTGGAAATTTTTTAATCTTTAAAATTATATAAAAGCTATTTATATTTTTTTATCATTCGTTAGAAAACTATTTAGTCAGTCAGTCATTTAATAACCCGCAATCAATGGATCAACTTGCTCTCTCGAATTCACTATAGTACTAATGTTAATTTAAGGGATCATCAGCTGTTTACCATGAAACACTCTTTCGGGGATTTAAAAACAAAACATTATATTAAATCATGGCTCCCAATAGTGTTGATCAAACACCACCTCCCTTAATCTTAAGAATAAAAAATGTTACAGATAGTAGCCTTTTCATGTTATAAAAATGAATTCCTTACCCTTGAGAATTCATCTATTTCCAAATATAAAACTGATATGTTTTTTTTTAATTTACCAGTCTTGTATGTTTAAGATTAGGATTAATCCATTTGGCTAAATATTTGTAACATGTCTTCTTCCTAAGATTAAGGGAGGTGGTGTTTGATCAACACTGCTGGGGAGCCATGATGTAATATGCCGTTTTGTTTTTAAATCCCTGAAACTGTGTTTCATGGTAAGCAACTGATGATCCCTTAAAAATTAAATTATTAGTGCTAGAGCGATCTGATGAAGTGATTGCAGGTGATTAAATGACTTACTGACTAGATGGTTTTCTAACGAATGATAAAAAATATTTTTTGTATAGTTTTAAAGGTTAAAAACTTCAAAGACGATATATATATATATATATATATATATATATATTATTACATTTTCACCCCAAACAAGGCACATTGCGGCCTTGTTTTAGGGGGCTTATATCAGGGATATAAGCATCAGTGGTAATGCGTTACATTTGAGCTTCTGCATGTCAGTACAGTTGGGGAAGCAGGGGCCTGGAATGGAATTCCAAAGTCTAGTGGTTCTGGGAAAGAAACTACTGGAGGAGAAGGCTCTCTTACATCTAGGGATCTCTACCGTGACGGGGTGGGATTTAGCTGCTTGTCGGGTTTGGTGGGAGTATTTACGTCGTGGGGGCACAAGTGCTTGCAGTTCGTCAGCGTATTAACCGTTAAAGTACTTGTAGAACAGGCAGAGGGATGCAATATTTCGTCAATGGAACAGAGGCTGAAGCTTAGCTGACAGTTCAGGTCCTATCAGGTTGGAGATTCTCTTTCGGACCTTGACTAGGAGCAAGAGACTAGTAGCAGATGCACCACCCCAAATATGACAACAATACTCCATACATGGGCGAATGGTGGCCTTATAGAGGTATAGGATACTTTCGGGCGTTAGCAGCTTTCTAGCTTTATATATATATATATATATATATATATATATATATATATATATATATATATATATATATATATACTAGCAAAAGTACCCGTCGTTAACTGGGTTTAAAAACAGCCTACAGAAAATGGACTCTGATTTATGAAAGTATGATAGGTTATGAAAAGGAAGGGTTGTAAATTTGGGTTGAATTTGGAGGTATCAAAACCAAAGCAAAATATGATGAAAGTAAAAATAAAATAGATAAACCCCATAATTTATTATACCATACCTGTTCACACTGAAACACTTATCACAATATTCTGTGGATCTATATTAAAAAACCTTGTTAAACTTTGTGACATATTTCCATTATTTGGAGGTCAGGTGCGAACGAACACCCCATAATTTTATTATACCATATTTCTTCAAACTGAAACATAATTATCAAAGTATACTTACGCAGATAGATATGAAAAGTATTTATTAAAGTTTGTGCCTATTTCCATTCTATGGAGGCCAGCCGCGAACACAGACCCCACAATTTTATTATACATCCCTATTTAAGTTAAAACATACTTATCAAAGTATTCTCATGTACATCTATATCAAAAACACTTGTAAACGTTTTTTTTTAAATTTTTTTTATTTTTTATTTTCATACTTTGTGGAACAGGCGCGAGCACAGACCCCACAATTTTAATGAACCACCGTTCTGTCAGATCACACATAACCATTCCTGTGTCTCGATACATCTTCTATCATTACATGAAATCAGTTTTTTAAAATAGTCAACCATATAGGAGCCTATTCGTGACCAGACACACACACACACACATACTCACACACACAGACATTCAGCTTTATATTATATATATATATATATATATATAAATATATATATATATATATATATATATATATATATATACAGAGAGAGAGAGAGAGAGAGAGAGAGAGAGAGAGAGAGAGATATTGTTGCAATATTTTTGGACTATAATGGGGTAGATATTTAAATTGGTGGCCACATCACCAATATTTGACACAAGGTCCAGAATGTGGGGATCAAAAGCAAACTCCCCAAAAGGAGGGGTACTTCTGCAATTATAAAAATTGCCTGAGCATTCCCGTCGACATTCCCCGGTCGGGGCGCCTCAGACAACAAGCAATTAACTTGCCCCAACCGAAAGCCGGATGGCAAGGCTTGGGAGGGTGGACCTCTTGGATGATACCAAAGCGGTGTACCTCAGTCCAACAGGTGCTAGGCCGGTTCCTGGCCCCTCACCTGTCGAACTGAGTGAAAAGAACGGATCCTAAACTTGTACTCTACGCTGTCTCCCTGCAGCCGAACCGGCTAGGAGACATATCCCATCATAATAACTATAATGGGGTACATATTTATTTGGTGTCCACCGCACCAAAGTGTGACACAAGGTCGGAAGGTGGAAGAAAGGAAAGCTCTCCTAAAGGATGGGACACTCTTGCCTCAACAAAAATTACCTGGGCACCCTCGTCGGCATTCCCCGGTAGGGGCTCCTCAGACGACAAGCAATAAACTTGTCCCACCCGAAAGTGGAGTGGCAAGGCCTGGGAGGATCCGCCTCCTGAGTGATACCCAAACGGTGTACCTCAGCCCGGCAGGGTCTGAGTCGGTTCCTGGCCCCTCACCTGTCGGGCCAAGTGTCAACAACGGATCCTTGACGTCTGCTACTACCCTCTCCTCCTGCAGTCGAAGCCGCTAGGAGACACATCCCATCATAAGAACTATAATGGGATGGATATTTAAATTGGTGGCCACATCATCAATATTTGACACAAGGTCGAGAAAGTGGGGATCAAAAGCAAGGTCTCCTAAAGAAGGGGTACTCTTGCAATTAGGAAAATTGTCTGTGTATCCCCGTCAGCATTCTCCGGTCGTGGCGCCTCAGGCAACAAGCAATTAACTTGCCCCACCCGAAAACCGAGTGGCAAGGCCTGGGAGGGTCGACATCCTGATTAATACCCTGGCGCTGTACCTCAGGCCGACAAGTGCAGGGCAGGTTCTTCGACCCTCATCTGTCGGGCTGAATGTCAACAACGGATCCTTGACGTATACTCTACCCAGTCTCCCTGTAGCCGAAGCTGCTAGGAGACAGATCCCATCATAAGAACTATAATGGGATAGATATTTGTTCGGTGTCCACCGCACCAAAGTGTGACACAAGGTCGGAATGTGGTAGATAGGCAAGCTCCCCTACAGGAGAGTCACTCTTGCCTCAATAAAAATTGCCTGGGCACCCCATCGCCATTCTCGGTCGGGGCGCCTCAGGCAACAAGCAATTAACTTGTCCCAACCGGAAACCGGGTTGCAAGGCCTGGGAAGGTGGACCTCCTGGGTGATACCAAAGCGGTGTACCTCAGTCCAACAGGTGCTAGCCTGGCCCCTCAGCTGTCGGGCTGAGTGAAAAGAACAAATCCTAAACTTGTACTCTACGCTATTACCCTGGAACCGAATCAGCCAAGAGACACATCCCATCATAAGAACTATAATGGGGTATGATTCCGCACAGTCAGGAGATTCTATTTATAAACGATGCTGCTTTTGTCAAATTATTGTCAATTTTTATTGTCAATATTTATTGTAAATTTAAATAAAATAAACATTGTTTCTAAAACGATCGCACAATCGAGTTGATTTTGTTTGTTTTCCTTTTGAAACTGATTTTTAATTCAAAATCATTAATCGTTTTACTCAATATTAAAATAGCTCTAGGATATCTATATCTATTGAGCTTAGTATATATCTACAGTACAATGAGCACTGTTTTCTTTTAATAGTATTAGTACATTTACTAGTACATTAAAATAAACTCTGCTCTTTAGACTCCAGGTCTAATTCTCTCTAAAACATTTATATATATATTGTTATTTTTTCAAGCGATACATACGGTTAATATTGGCTCCGCCTCGGAGCTCATTTTTTTATTTACTTAGAAAGTCGCCCTTTTTAATTTGGACGTATATAACATTTTTATTTATTTATTATTTTTAAAACAGTAATCTACGTACACGCGTGTTCCGAGGTCATTACCTCTCGTCAGCGTAGTTCAACTGTTTCTAGGGATCGAACCTCAGACCATGTTTACCACAGTCCGGTGCCTTAACCGTTAGGCCATAATCCCTAGATTAATTATACTGTGTATTTTTATCGCTTATAAATTTAGATTTTGTTATTGTTGTTTTTTCAAGCGATACATACGGTTAATATATATATATATATATATATATATATATATATATATATATATATATATATATATATATGAAAGAGAGAGAGAGACACACAGAGACAGAGGGAGAGAGCGGAAGAGAAATTGACAATACAAAAGTATATACTTGCGCATATAGATTTAATAATCGTAAATACGTAAAGGGCATTTATACCTGTCCCTATTCATGTATTTCCCTCATTGAATTGGAATTGACAATCATTAAATCCATGCGCTCTAGTATATACTTTTGTATTGTCAATTCTTTCTGTATTCAAGTTCCACCTCTTCTGCTGAGTTTTAATAAAAGATTAATCTCAATGCGTGTGTAGCGTTCGTGTGTGTGTGTGTGTGTGTAGTTCATTCAAGCATATTCCATTTAAAATTACATTCTGATTTAAGTCCAAAATAGTTGACTCTCGATACCCTTCCTTCTCATAAAAATAGGACATAAATTATATCAACAAACTGGATATTATCTACTGGATTAACCAAGTTTTGATCCTCATAACACTTTTACCGACCCATTTTTTTTATAACGGTAAAAGTGTTCAGGTAAAGGTTCAATTGTCAGAGAAGGTTTTTTTTTTTATCCAGCGTCATTAATCCTAGAAGGATTGAACTGGATTTTCTCAGATGAGCAAGTATCTAGAGGATCTCTAAGTTATATACGGTTTCCAGTCGCATGTATATCCTTGTTAGAGGAGTTGACAACATTATTAGATTTTTTATAGCTGTTGTAAGAAAGTTGTTAACGTCCTACTAAATATAGCGCCCGGTATTCTTAAATAGTTACCCATCTGGTACTGAGCAGGCTCAAAGTTGCTTAACGGTGTGTCAACGTGTTAGTGCCGTATACAAAGGTACGTGACACTAAGTCAGGAAATGTTGCATCGGCACACAAATTGTACCAACACATGACACGCGGCTACCGAATAAATTTCTACAATTCCCACACCCTGTCATGAAGAAGGGCGCCTGCAGATGCCCTACACAAAGCGCTCTCGACAATGTCGTCCGACATTCCCTAGACGTCGCTAGCTTCCCATCGACCAATTCACAAGTTGGATAGAGGATATGATAAACGTCTTGACGGTTGAACAATTTCCGTTTTCAAACAGACAGTCGTTGAGTAAGATGTATTTATTTCTATAACAGGGATTTTGAATGCTTCATTGTTTATATACAACGCCAGGCATCCAGGCTAGTATAATATATATATATATATATATTTATCACCCTATATATATATATGTATATATATATATATATATATATATATATATATATATATATATATATATATTATACTAGCCTGTATGCCCGGCGTTGCCCGGGTGTTTGGAGGTGTGTATTGAGCAAAAAAAAAAAGGAAAAAAAGTGGTTGTAGGCAGAAAGACTCGAACCCGCATCGCGAAGGAGGAAAAGAACGTGAAAAAATGTGACGTCTTTGCCGTTGCGTACATGGCCAAACCGGGGTGGCGAAGTTTTTAATTGAGGCTAGTCAATCGAAAAGAGGGAATGACTTTCGAAAATATCGGCGAAGAAAGCCATCCCATCTTGTAGAAAAGTGCCCAGTTTAATGGGAAGGAATTAATGTTTTTAGCCAATTTTTCCGATACCGATCTCGTGGAAATCGCCTCTGTCGAAAGTTTTAGGCATACATACATACATACATACATACATACATGATGATTGCTGCATCTTTCCAGATGATCGCCGTTACACTGAGTTCTTCCAATCTTGCCGTCCATGCCATCGCAGATGACTCTGCACCCTTGCCGCAGATTTGCACATCCTGAAGCAGATGTGACACACGAATTGAGCAATTTCCATCGAGTTGACTTCCTCTTGATGTTGAAGGGTATTCCTATGAACAATCACATATCTTCTCAGACAAACATTAGACTTGCAAACTTTACTGCATGTCAAACAGATCATTTGGTCTGTACTAATAGGTGCAAAGTTGACCTGAACAGGAGTTTTGTGCGACTTAAGGTGGTTGACGTAGCCAGCTTTTGACAAAAGCACTCATACACTAATACATACATACATACATACATACATACATACATACATACATACATTTAAACATACAGGTGATATTTATATTATATAATGATAGTGTATTTTCTCTGGATGATAAAACTAAGTTTAAATATCTTAACTTGATTTTCTTTAAAACATATATATATATATATATATATATATATATATATATATATATATAAGAAAAGATGAGATAAAGATTAAAGTTACATTGTAACTTTATTACATTATCGTGCCAATAAGGATGAGGGTTTTTACAGCAATTGAAAGTAAAATGAGGGGAGAAACCTCTTTAGGCCATGGCATTTCAAAGCAACCCATCAGAAGAGGAGAAAAACAGCATTGCAGAAGAGTAAGTGCAAAGAAGACAACACCGATATTACGAAATCCTATGGCTTGAAGAGATTTTCCTCCTCATTTTTCTTTTATTTATTGCAATCATCATTACCTTAATGACATGATAATATAATAAAGTTCTAATGAGACTTTAATTTTTATCTCTCTATTTTCGTTATATATTATGAAGTAGTAGCGCTCGAGCGCGCGCGTGTGTGTAGTGTACAACTCTCCTACAGCCCACACCACTGGACCGATCATGACTAAACCTGGTATGATGATCGTCCCCAACCTTGGGATTGTACACGCCATTTTGCAAGGTAAAGGCCAAAGGTCAAGGTCATAGCATATGTATATATACTTTTTTACAACCCACACTGATTATGACCAAACCTGACATGATAACCTAGAGATGTGCACACTATTTTTCAATGTCAAGGTCAAAGGTTAAGATAGGGACTTTGCTTTAAGCTCAGATACCCGCTTTGCAGGTACCCGGGTGTAGAGAAAAGTTCGTGTAAAGCGCGGATATCTTTGTTAGATTATGCTCCTCATAATCGGGTAGAGCATCATCTATCCAGACAGGTTAGCCCTTTCTCCCCGAAAAAATCTACTTTTTCAAACTAACTTCATTTCTCTGTCTCTGTCTCTGTCTGTCTATCTCTCTGTCTGTCCGTCTGTCTGTCTGTGTCTCTCAAAGAGAGTGGTAGTAGTAGAGGTTGTATGTATTGCACCGAGACGTAGAAATTTCGACGCTAGTATCTAGAGTCGCGTTTAAAACTACTGGAAAGGATGCACCCTCAATCTTCGTTAATACATGCATCTAGGAGAATGAAAAACTCTGATAAAAAATCTGATGTCTACTGTCTGCTCTGTCTTATGACAATCACTTGCACTGAGTGAGATTAGCAGTTGTGCCCAAAAAGGTTGGATTGTTCTACACGAATCCTTCACCACTTAAAAAAACCATTTGTGCTATTTTCGAAAAATTTCATTGTTATATAAATCTCATACGTCGAAATGAACAAGAGAATCCATTTAATATTTGGGTTTCATCGATTATGTAGTATATTCTTTATATTTATGCAAAACTTTTTTGTTTCAACAAAAAATGATTACCGCCTAAATGATTGCTTTGTAAATACTACCCATCTATAAAAATGCATCAAATAAATATAAAAATAAGAATACATCAAATAACAATGAAAATAAAAATACATAAAACTGTTGTGATGTCCACCTTACTGATAACAATACACTCTTTCGCTTACTATAAAGACCGAGAGAATATGTCTCTCTGCGTTATGCACACTTGGAAGTCGGACTGACGTATAACCACAATATTTATTTGCTGTATTTGCTTTTCTGGTCAATATATTTTGTTTCAAAGAAATACCGACTTGCGGGGCCTTACCGGTCCTTAACAGCTAGTAACATGCCCTCTTTAACTACTTGCGCAATATTTTAAATTCTATTTTACCTAACATAGTAAACATCACTGACAAATATAACCAGTGAACCAAGTGCAGGAAAGATGAAAAACAAAATGATAAGAAAATTAGAAAAAAAGAGGGTTAGTTTAGCATAATGTTCTATTTGGGAGGAGAAACGGATTAATATATTTCTCAAGACTATTAAAGGAAACTCGGAGGAAATATTGAAATACTTCACATTTTCATCCTTATTCGGTTTCGGCTTTCTGTAGTTTATTATCGTAGGCGAAATGAATGGAAACAAATGCAGTTAGGACATTGCCAAGGCTGCTGCAAAGAAAGTGTGCTCCTTCTACCATGCTAGAAAATTACTCAAACCTGCGAGTATCCCCTACCTTTACAAAGCCACTATTAGCCCATACATCTTTGTTGATACATCTACTACATGTATTTTACCTTTAGCAAGGGTCGAAAGAATTTCCCAAATTTAATACGTCCCGCACTATCGGTTAAGCCCCAACTTCTGTTCCATGTTCTTAATATGTCATCCATTTGCCTGTTTTACACACATTTTAATAGAACGTGCTCTGATTAGTTAATAGTATTTATGCTTCCTCCCACGAAGAACATACTATCGACTAATACAACAGCAAAAACCCACCCCTTCACTACTGAGATGCCTAGATATCGGAAAGCTTCTACTCTAGTAGTTTCTTCCATCGGATTGCTAGATTTTGGAATACCATCCCTGCTTTACGATTGGACTCACGCGTAGCAGTTAAAATGTAATGTGAACAGACATCTCGCTACTCAACTCCCCACAATGCTCTGTTAGACATGATCCCAAAAAGTAGTTCGTTATGTCAAAGTTGCAATACGTCCTGTTTGGAGTTAAAGGGAGCAAAATAAAAGCGAGTGTTATGTATTCATTT
>NC_136498.1:27980227-28027727 GCF_053919585.1 Euprymna scolopes | reverse complement strand
GAGGTTTTGTTAGGGTAGTTGGGGTTTGTGAAGGAGCATTTATGTACTCTAAACCTATCTTTAAAGGAGGTGCCTGCCAGGCCAATATAGTATTTTTTGTCGTTTGGGTTTTCTTCAGGTGCAATTGTGGCTTTATATACTACTTCTGTTTGTAGGCATTGTGTATAAAGTGGGCATTGGGATTTGTTGGTGCAGTTACAGTTATATCTGCTAGTATTATTTGTGCTTTCGTCTTTGTTAAGTATTTTCCTATTGTGTTTCTTGATTATTTGTTCTAGGTTATCAGCACAGCTGTAGCTAAATTTAATTGTGTTTTTATTGAATATTTTGTGTAGTGTATGATTGGGTGGAAAATGGTTGTTTATTAGTTGAAAGAATTTTTGCCTAGTTTCGTTTTAACCATTATATTGAAGGGGAGGGGGTGAACCAAATTATTTTTCTGGTCCTATTTTTCTTGTTTGGGGTATTGGATGGATTAGGTTCAATGTAATTAAAAGTGGTGTTTGGGTGGCCACTTTCTTTAAGTGCATTTTCATAAAATGTTTCATGCTTGTTAAATATTTCAGGTTTAGAGGAGTTAGTACTAAGTCTTTTTTCGATAGATGCAGGGACATGTTTAATGATATGTTTTGGGTGGTTCGATAGTGGGTGTATATAAAATAGGTCAGTATTGTCTTTAGTGTAAGGTTCATATGAGTTATTTGAGAGATAGGGTGTTATATCGAGAAGGTTAACAGTTTTTACGTTAGATTTAATGTCCAGTTTTAGACCAATTCTGTCCATTTCTTTATTTAGGTTTTTTTTTTTAGTGTTTCGCATTTAGGGCCATTTAATTTTCAACTACAATAAGGCCATCATCTCTATATAGTCCTATGTTTTTGTTATTTATAGTTTTTGTGAGATTATATAGAATTAAGACACCAACTAGGTCGGTTGCTTCTGCTGAATCCAGAACCCACTGAGAGGTGAAATGATTCGGGTTTGTTCTTCTTAGTCCATTGTGTGTTTTGACTGATTAGTATTGTTTTTGTAGATTTTTTGATAATCTCCATTTCGGATAGTTGTAGGTCAGAGAGTAGTGAGGCAAAGTCTAATACTTTTGATATTGAAGGATAGTAGCTTTCAATGTCGAACTGGATGAATGCGGTCTTCTTTTTGTTCGTATATTATTGAACCATCGAATGGTGTCATTGGTGTTAATTCATTGGTTTAGTTGATATTTGGTTTTCATTTGTAGATTAATTATTTCTAATATTCATTTTTTTATTCTCCCTATTTCTGGCTTCGTCGGGTTTATAAGTCTCGTTTGAGGTTTTATTTCAAAGTTAGGTTTATGGTCCTTAAGTATAATGTATGCTTCCTTACTTGATAGTTTTCCCACTCTGTTGCTAATTTTGAGTGATGTTTTTTTGTTATCTAAGTTGATGTCCTTGACTAGGTCTGTATCTGATTTTTTATAGTTTGTGATAATTTTTTCCTTAAGTAGTTTTAGGTACTTTTGTTTGTGGATTTTGTAGAAGTTTTGCGTTTTATCAGTTTTGACGTACACTAATTTGGAGGTGTTAATGTTTTTGATAAGATTGTCTAGGTGATGTTGGATTGAGTTCTTTCTATTGTGAAAGGATACTTTGTTTGTAAGTTCCATAAGGTCTGTTTCAAAATTGCGGAGTTGGTCGATAGTTGGGGCTGTATCTTGGTTGGCGAATCCGTGGTAATCCGTTTGGTTGTGTTTTGTATTTTTTTCCTTTCAAAAAGAAATATGTCTTCCATCGCATTCTTCTAATTAATTCTTCCATTCTTAGGATAAGGTTTAATAGGTAGTTTCTTTTACTTGTCGTTGGTATGTTCTTGAGGGACAGGTTGAAGTTCACCTTTTCCATAATAGTAGGAAGAAATCCAAGTTTTTAGGGTATAGTGCTAAACTGGCTAGAAGCAGATATTTGGTAAAAGGTTTCTGTGTGTGGGCATGTGGGAATGTGCGCCCGTGTATCGTATATGGATGTATGTGTGGATATAGGTATATCTGTGTCCGTAAGCGCGGATGTGTATTTCCGTGCATCCAGCTGTTTATATCTACATATATACATGTGTCTCTGCAGGTGTGCATGGCTGAACATCTGTGTGCGGATACAACTGTTTGCTTGGTACAGGTAGGTGCATGTCTGTGTATACATATATATCTATATATATGCTATATGTATGTATATGTATATATATATGTGTGTGTGTGTGTGTATGTGCACATATGTATGTATGCATATGCCCAATGCACCAATTTGGGAACCCACACAATATATATATGGGAACCTTGCGATGAATTTGCCTAACCACGCAATATAACCACAACCATCTGATTACTTCCTTTAATTCTAATCTTTTCTTGAAATTTTAAAATTTTAAATTTTTGTTTATTTTTTTAATATATATATATATATATATATATATATATATATTATTCTCATTTATTTATCTATTATTGTCTATTTCTCGTAACTTTACCTTATTTACTTAGTATAAGTTCGGACATATCTATATATATATATATGAATATGTATATAGATATGTATATATATATATATATATATGTACATATGTATACGATTAGATGTGTGTGCCTATATGTGTTTATGTGCTTATAATTTATTAACACTTATTAATATCTATATTTATGTAATTGCATATACGTGCGTAAGAGTGAATGCATATGTATGTGTATGTATGGGTGTATGTGTGTATGTACATCTGCTTCTTACTTAAGACCTTATCTCCACATATACTCATATAAGTGGGTCTGTGTGTATACATATGCATATATATGTGTATATGTGCCTATATACTTTTATAAGTGTACATATATGTATAAGAATTGTGTATATGTGTGTATGTCTACTTATGAACCCATATATGTTTGCATTTACTTTGTTCGTATATGTGTGTGTACGTATGTGTCTGTATGTGGTTGCCTAGAAGTGTACATATGCATATATATATATATATATATATGCATCTATGCGAATGTGCATGTGCGTCAACCTATGTAATATAAAATAAACCCATTATAAACGACAATGAACTAGCCAACGTACAACGATAAACCTTTAAACGAACATCGTACGTGCCAAAAAAAATTACATCTACACTAACCCTTTCCTCCCTCTCTCCGGCTGTATGTCCCTCTCGGTCTACCTCTCTTTCGCTCTCGTTCTCCCTCTCTCTCTCTCTCTCTCTCCCTCTCCCATCTATGTAATATGCCTGGCGAAAAAAACAAAAGCCAGTTAAAATCTAAAACCAAAATATTGAACTTCTCTCCCCCCCCCTCCTCTCCTTACCTCCCTCACTTTTCTCTTTATCATCTTCTCTCCACCTCCCCCTCACTATATTCATATATCTCCACCCACGCCTACCTGAATCTGCTACCCTCACACACACAATACAATCGAATGTATCTTTAACCTTCAAAACTGAAATATTGTCAATACCCACCTCTCCCGCCCCCTTTTCTTTCTGTCTTTTTTTTCTTTCTTAAAACACCTTTTTTTCAATGACTAACAACCACTTCTGCGAGGCCTGACGAAGCTGTCGGATCGTAAACATGGTCCAACATCGGAAACAAACAGATAAAACGGTAATATATATATATATATATATATATATATATATATATATATATATATATATATAGCGATGAGTGGACAATAGAAATTTGAATCGTCATGTTTTGGCAGGTTGTCAAACTTTGTGACTGGTCAGTTGGCACCGGAAAGTGTCCGAACGGAGATGCATGTGACGTATCAAGTGTCATATGTTCCGGTTTGTGCATACTTAGTGTTGAGTTGGGTTCGAGATGCCGAGAAAGATGAATGGACTTAACGAGTCTCCCCTCAGAACGGACACAGAAAATCCCACAAGCCGAGAGTCCTTTCTGATATAGCAAATACCTGGGAGTTAATAAATAAATAAAATCCTACAACGTCTTGGTCTATGTCTTGTGTAACAAGTCCGGCTCCCCAAGATGATTGAAGAATCCCCAAAGGCGACTGACAGCAGAAACAGGTATGTCGTCATGTGTATATGTATATATGTAGACACGCAAGCACGCACCAACAAAACTAGACAAGTCACGGGCCATTAAGATAGACATTAGGATACGAGGACAACAGTTCGTTATACCACAACACACAACGTTTATATATGCGCTCGTTTATTAAGCAAGAAAATATAAGTATGATTTAGATAATAACAACACACGATATATAACATTATAAAACTCTTTCTCACGATTCTTCCTTTGCTTTTTGTTCTTTTCTTACTTTGTTTCTTTCTTATTTCTTCCATTTTGGTTTTCTCTCATTTTCTTCCTCTTTATAATCTCATATTTTCGCTTCATGTTCTTTTGCATTCGTTGTTTTTATCCATTTTTTCTCTTATACAAGTCTTGCATTTTACTCACTATCTCACACCAACCTTTTCTTTCCTTCATTTATCTCCCCTTTCTTTAACTTCATTCACCCCTTTTTTCCAGAATTCCACTATTTCTTCATTCTTCTCTTTTTTTTCCTATCTTCTTGGTGTTTCCAGATCAGTCTGCATGAAGGTACTGCCTTCCTGACTTAAAATGCATCATACATTGATGTCATTTTTTTTTCTTTTCCTTTATAAAATTGAATCATGAGCTGCAAAGCCAAAAACAAAAGCAACAATTTTCCTCTACAAAACAAACAAACCAAACACCAGAAATAAATATGTAAAGATAAAAAGAAGTGTAAAAAAACTTTTTACCAAAATTTCCGGATTCGGCGTTAAATTATGCGAAAAGGGTCGATATGCTGTTATACAAACAATCAAACCTTCCTATCTTCGTTCCTTACAATTCTCGTTTTTTTTTGTCCCCGTTTTCTTTCCTACCAACTCCCCATATTCGTTTCACAATTCTTTCCCCCCACCTCCCCTTTTTTCTCCTTTCCCTTCTTTTCTATCAAAACTTTCCCTTTCCATTGCATTTCTTACATCCCCTCCTACCACTCTTCCTTCCTTTTCATATTTCTTTTTTCTTTCTTTCTTTCTTTTCTCTACTTTCGTACCGCCTTTTTTGTGAACTCTTTCTGCTATTCGTTCGTCTCATTCTTTCTTCATCCCTTCCACCTCCTCCCTTCTTTATGCCCTTCACTTTCTTTATCCCACCCCTTCTCCTTAAAATGCATTTATTTCACACCAGTTGCTCTCATCTAATTATAACGAAAGCGAAACCTAAAACCTGTTGAACCTTTAGAACTCGTGAATATCGCTTTGCCTCCCACAATATCGGAAGCATCGAGTTCCGTCTTTGAGGAAATGGTTAGAATTTTTAGTATTTAATACAACAACAAGAATAAAAATAAAAACAGTTCTTCAACAACGGTTCATGCGTATCTGGAAATATCGTTAAATACCACGATAGCCATATGTAACGATATTCAACAGTATTCACATTTCGCTAAAAGAAATTTAAAAAAAACACGTTTTTCTGCATGTTTTTAATGGTTGTTAAGACCTTTTAAATGTTTGCATTGGGCCGGTGCAAAAGTGTTTGACGAGTAAAAATTTCATCTTGAAAATGAAAAAAAGAAACTGTGATTTTGACAATATTTATTCATAACATTAAAGAACTTTGCTCTTGTGAATTTGCTCCTCGCTTCTTGGTATTTGATTCCATCTGTCAACGAACTTATAAATGTCTCGCTTGTAAAATACTTGAGGTTTTGATGTGAAATATGAATCTAACTTATGTTCAATTTCTTGTCTTGATGTTAGCCTAAGGCCATCTAAACCAATCTTATATATCTATAAAAGTGAGAACGTGTGTGACGACACTTCTCAACCTATATACTCAACTAATCTTTATCTACAAACTAAAAATTTGGCATATAGGGTATTCAGACATGTACAGAAAACTTTTTAATCGGTTTTCATCCGGAAAAATGGCTGCTAAGGGGTAAAAATTTGAAAAATTGGTACTTGGGGGATCGTCTGATTTTTATTTGTGTGTCAACTGTTTCACGACTGCGCATGCACGACCGTGAAACATGATAGCTTCCTCATGTTGAAAATAAGTATGTTTTAAGAAACGCATTCTAGAGATCGTGTCAGGATAGTCTAATGGTTATCGTACTTGACTTACTGCGTTTAGGTTTTGGTTTCTTATTCTTTTTTTACAAGGTGGTCACCACTTACCAAGGCCCGGAAGCCACTCATGTACAGTACGTTAGTGTTGAGATTTAATAAAGTGTTTACTTAAGGGGGCGGTTCATCAGGAATATCTATAAATTGGACTTGAAGACATCCAGGTTGTAGTCAGGTGGGAAACAGGCAACCAGAACAGAGTTCCACAGGCGTGCATTTCTAAGAAAGAAGCTTTGTTCATGGAATCTACGTTTTGATTTTGGCACAGATAAGAAGTTAGGAATTCCTGTGGCGTCTTAGGCAGTCAAAGTAACCCACCGTTTTCAACCTGAAGTCAGATCTACCTCACTATCATATTGTAAAAAAGAATTGAAGTGGATATAGAAACTCTTACAAAATCGAGATTTCTATTATAAATGATTATTGGTTTATTGAAACCTTTGGGTAGTTTATTTATCACAGAAAAGTAACCATGTGAAAGACTACCGTTACAGGGGTATCCATTGTTTTTCGAGACTAAACCCCCACCACCACCACACATACACGCACACACACACACGCACACACACACACACACACACACACACACATATATATATATATATTAGTGTTGGGACGATAATACAGAATTGGACATAGAACATCGTAGCTTTTTGGAGTATCAGAATCGTTATCACAGAATCGTTATCACAGAAAAGACGCATGTGAAAGACTAAAAATTCGTCAAATGTAAATGTATTTTTAAATATTATTTTAAAGATATTTAAATTGTGTTTTATGAATTAAAAATTAATTACTTAAATTTTCCCAATTATTTTTCATATTTAAACTTATATTTTAATGAATCTTTGTAGAAGTTAAATAGATTATTTTTTAGTATTTTTACTTATAAATATTATTATTATTATGTTGTTGTTGTTGTTGTTGTTGTTGTTGTAGTAGTAGTAGTAGTAGTAGTAGTAGTAGTAGTAGTAGTAGTAGATAAACACGATCAGCTAAATCACCTCTCCAAACTAGAACTAGATTCAACCCATTTGGCGATTACGTGTTAACATCATGAAAAACTTGGTCGAAAAGAAAAACAAAAAAGTCAATTATTTAAGAATTTAGGAGGGAGGATCTGCTTCACATATCAATTTAAAGTCAAATAAATCTTGCAGAATTTTTGAGCAGTTACCCAAAACGTATTAGTGTTCTCTAAGAGATAAATTTTGCGCGTTTGTAGGGGAAGCTACGACCTTACCAGCCGGACTTAAGGTTAGTGCTAAAAATTTAGTGAACATCCCTAAAAAGTTAGAATATTCTAGAAATGATTATCATTTTACATTAACTTTATATACGAAATTTAACTGCCTGTCTAAATTCTAAAATTATTGTTTTTTTTTTTTTGTTTTGTTTTTGAAGGTGTTTTCATGTAAACACATGAAACAAAAAGAAAATCTCATTTTTATCTGGGGTGTGGGTTTGTTTTACTATACACAGAGGTATGAAAAAGTTGTCAAAACAAATATATAACAAATAAATACCATCAAATGCAAGATAAGTGTTGTAGACCCTTGCTAGGGGTCACAAATGAAAGAAACCACAAGCAGTTTTAAGTGTATAAAATATAATATGTATTTATCATAAAGAATACAGGAGCCACTAAAGTGGTATGAGAGGAACGTGTTCTTAGCATGCGATTAAATATGGTATGAATGTCTCCATTTAGTCTCTGGAACCAGTGGTATTCATGGGACTGGTTGATTGCACTTAGTTCTCAAATAGGGGTAATTTGTACCCCACAACAATAAGTTACTTTTCTACCTAACTGGGTAAGTTTTTAGTGTTTTTATCTAATGTAGAATGTTTTTTCAGTTCGAAAAACGAGTAATGTTGACGCTGACGGAGAACAAGGAAAGATGGCCGCGATGTCTTTAAAAACTCGATAATCATTAAAAAAAAAAAAAAAGAAGAAAGAAAACAAAATGGTTGTAGAAACTCACCTAATAAATGTCATGGTAACATTTATTGTGTGGAGTTTGACATTATTAGGAATAGTGATATTTCTATTATCTGTATCTGTTTCTTTTTGCATTAAAGCAAATCAATCTACTACTTATTTGTCATATTAACAATAGCAATAACCAACCAAATCTTTATAATTTAGGATAAAAACATGAACATTCTTTGGTAGAGAGAACGAACAGAATAGTTAACAATACATATTCGCTCTCAGGTTAAGAATGTTTTCCTCGGTAGTAACCATGTTATTTAGAAACTCAGGCTTAACATGTTAACTTTTCTGTTCCTACACCGTCTTATTTTGCAGACCAGTCATCAACTATTTTTAATGTTAAGTTTTTAGTTGTTTCCCTATTTTCAATCAATTACAGTGAAAAGATTTAAGAAAAATATTTAAGAAAAATATATGTGCCCCCCACCAAGTGTACTTTTTATGTTTGAATAAAAATGTGCCGACATAACATGGAGATTTTACAGTAATTCAAAAAACAAAAAAATAAAACACAAATATCCAATTAAATATTTAGAAATTTTAAAAGAATCGGAATCGGATATATATATATATATATATATATATATATATATATATATATATATACTGAAATTTTGAAATACTTTCAGATTATATAATCATCATCGGCATGCACACTTGTTCGAATATCATAGTTCCCAAGTCCATTGGTCACATTGTATTGTCGGGGAGAGGGATTGGCTCTAAGGTCCCTTTGTTGCCGTTTGGTTATTAGATTGGCTATTTATTTTTTTCGAATTGGCTTGTATTTGGATCTATATTGGCTTCACCAAAAGATTTCTTCAGCTGGTCTTTGAATCTAAGTAGTAGGTCGATTTACTGCATTTAGTTAATTGAACAGCATTAGTTTCAGCAGTTTCGTATACTCCATGCGAGCCACATGGCCAGACCATCTCAGTCGGTGTTTCACGACCAAGGCCTCGATGCTCTGTTATGTCGGACACATAATCGTCCCATTTAATTCGCATGATAGTCCGCAGTTTTTTTCTGGTGGAACTGGTCGAGATTTTTAAGGGGCCTTTAATGTAAATGGTCCAGGTTTCTGACGTATATAATAGGGTGGAGACAACTATGGCGTTGTATACCATCACCTTTGTCTGGATGGTTAAATTCTTGTTCTTGAAAACTCTGGTGGACAGTCTTCCAAAAGGTGTGGCCAGCCTGTATTCGGTTTTCGATTTCTTTCGAGCGGTTAGCTTAAGTGGAATAAATGCTGCCCAGGTGTAAGAAGTGCTCGACGCATTGTATGGTGGTGCCATGAAAAGTGATGTTGAAGTCTGGTACAACTTCCCCTGGCGGTGGTTGGGCCAGTATTTTGGTTTTAGTCTTGTTAACTGTTAGGCCAAAGCACGAGTACGCGGCGTGAAAATTGTTCACCGACTCCCGGAGTTCATCTGAGGATTGGGCCACGGCAGCATTGTCGTCTGCATATTGCAGTTCCGTGACTTTGATGGCGTGGGTCATTCGTTTTGACTTTATTCTTGTCAGTTTGAAAATTTCTCCATCAAACCTTCAACTTGATATCTACCCCGAGGTTGTTTTGGGAGACTTCAATTATCATGGCCGCGAGATAGAAGGAGAACAGTGTCGGTGCCAGTAAACACCCCTTTTTAAGCCGCACATGATCAAGAAGGGCTCTGACAGGTTGCTTTAATGGCTCACTTTAGCTGACATCCGGTGGTGTAGGGCTTTGATCATATTTATAAATCATTCAGGGACTTCTAACCGATCTAGGACTGACCACATAGCTGTTCTTGGAACACTGTCATGAGCTTTCTCAAGGTTGTAGAATATTAGGAAGATGGGTTTTTGTTCTTCTTTTAACTTTTCCTGTAGTTGGCGGGCACAGAAAATCGTGGCAATGGTTCCTTTGGATGAGCGGAAACCACATTGGGATTTAGGCAGGATATCTTCGGCAAGACCTGTAATCGGTTTTAAAAGGTTTATTGATAGTAGCGAAATCCGTCTATAATTCCCACATTTTCTTCTTTCTCCCTTTTTGAAGATAGTAAGAAGGACAGGACTTTTCCAGTCACTTGGGACCTGCTTTTTATACCATGCTTTTAATATGAGAGAGTGGAGGCATGTCTTCACAAGGAGACCCCTTTGTATGAGGAGCTCTGTAAGGGATGTTGTCATGTCTGGCAGTTTTTCCTTGGCGCATTTGTTTTAGTGCTATACTAAACTCTTCGAAAGTTGGCGGAAGAGAAATTCATAGGTGGGGTGGATATAGTACGTTCCTGAGGAAGTCCTGATGGGCTGAGGAGTCTCTATTGACTAGGATGTTGAAGAGTTCAACCTAGTTCTACAGTATTTCGGTTCCTTCTATAATACTGTAAAATTAAAGCCCATATAAATATTAATATCAATATTTATAAGACAATCCCAATCAGATAAAGAAGCTCAATATACGAGATAGAGCAATATTCTAAATAAAAATTTGTAATTAAATTCAGTAAATTAAAAAAAATACGACCAATTTATTATTCGACAAGAAATACAAAAATTTAAAGTTTTTTCTTTAACCCATAAATTTTCAATAAACAGCTCACCTCGCCAAAGAAACTGTTTTTAGCAAAATAATGCTTATCGGCAGTCATAAATTTTGCTAATTAGCATATAGATTAAAAAATATTTTGTCGAATAATAAATTTATCGTAATTTTTTTCAATTTACAAAACTTATTTCCAAATTTATATATATATATATATATATATTTATATATATATTTATATATATTTATATATATATATATATATATATATATATATATAAATTTAAAGGAGATTAGAATAATAGTCTAAAGAGCTAAGTGTATTTTAATGTAATAGTGAAATTACTAGTTTAATTAAAATACAGGAAATGCTCGTTGTAATTTAGATATATAATAAGCTCGATAGTTAAATGTCCTAGAGCTAATTCAATATTAAGTAATGTGATTTATAATTTAAAAGTTTTAAAATTTTTAAAATTTAAAAATCAAAATTTAATTAAATTAAAAATCAGTTTCATAAGAAGGAACAACAACAAAGTCAATTATCTGTACGATCGTTTCGGAAATCCGTGCTTTTTATTTGTGGTATACATGAAGTCACGTAGAATAATTATACATAGTTTTTTTGGTAAGCACGGTCTCCTCATCAGCAATTTTAGGAGGATTTCTATTGAATTGAAAAGACACCAAAAATAAACCTAGCATTAAAAGTAAGGCAGATGAATCTTTTGGTTTTTCTTTTTTTGAAATCAGGAACTGTATTTAAAGTAGTCATTTAGATGTTTGCTATAGCTATATATATATATATACTAGTTGTGATCTTATCTATTATTTAAAAATAATGGTTGCTATGTTGTTATTAAATTCTACATTAGTTAGATTTAGTAGGTCATCGTCGTCCAACATATGCATTGCTTTCATGAATCGTCTTATTCTCTACTGTTCTTTTTATTCAATGTCTTCGAAAAAGCCAAACGAATGAAGAAGCAGGGTGTGGGCTATAAAAAAACACTGAACGCTCAGCTTCTCAAGTATAGAGGAAAAGGAATTCGTTCAGAAAACATTTTAAGTATTTAGAATTATGTAGGTCCCAGACAATTCTAAATACTTAAAACGTTTTCTGAACTGACGGCGAAGACTATTTAAATTACTACACAGCCAAGTTTCATGTAATTGGGTTTTGTACTTACAAATGTCAATGTAAGAGGATAGTTCCAAAACTGAAGCCTTCTAATTTTAGCTAAAAAAAGTTGAAAAACTACGAAACAGGAGTGGTATCATTAAAGCGAGCGGCCTTTTGTGTTCTAGAAGGTATTTTTCTACATGGTCACTATCATCATCGATGCACTTTTGTCAGCAGTGAACGATGGTTGCGCATGGTCGTCCGGAGCGCGCTTAGTCATACGAGTGTCGTTCAAAAGTAAAGTCACCATGTCCCAAAATATATTTTTCTATATAGTCACTGCCATTCCCACTGCATTCAATGACGCATCTCTGCTTTTGACGCACGTCCATGATAGACCTTGCATTCTTAGAGTCTTATACCGTCAATATCTGCAATAGAAAGATAAATTTTTTACGTTATGAATATATAAGTTCAGTCATTATTGCACTGCAATTTTCATTTGCTCTTAACCATTCGATCGGAATAAAAAATAGGTGTGACTTTTGGAACATTCCTAGTATATAAACAGTTTACGTCAGTTTATAGGTTTTCCAATAAAATTGCAATTGAGGCAATTAATCTCTGCATTCAATATAAGAGAGTATTTTTTATTATACTATCGAGGTTGCTAAATAATCTCGTTGAAAGTAACTGAGCAATAAAGAGACAAATGGTTTAATAAAAAAGGTTATGATAACTAGTTTAGTCAAAGATCGTGAAAAAAAAAAAGATCTCAAAGAGGAAGTTTTAACCAAAACAAACTATTTGGACAGTTGGCGTAAAAATCTGTCAAAGGAGCAAGGAGATATATTAATGTTGTGACTGATAGGATGGTGAGAGGGAATCGAAGGTTTAGGTAAGAGAATAAGAAACAAACAGCGCGAATAAAAACATCACACGAAAAAATATATATGTATAAATGTATCTTGGAATGAAATTGAAGACTGTCAAGAAGCAATAAACTTACTTTATCACTAAAATAAAAAATATCCCATTTCAGTTTGGTGGATTTACGGACTCAGGACAAATAAGCATCAACGATTATTCAAATTCTGATTTGATCTTGCGTGAAAGAGCGTTTCGATAGGCAGGTTCGGCGAGTGAGTGATATTTTGGAACACAGGGAAGTGTGTGGTTGGAAATGACTGGAATAGTTGCTGAGTCGCATAGTTTTATGTTCTTCTTTGTTTGTTTGTTCCTGCAGCGGCATCAGACTACGTGCGGGTCCGGGTGTTTGAAATGTAACGACATGATTAAAGTTTAATAGCCACGTTACATTAGTATATATGTATACACACACTCACGCACCTATATATCATGTTTATAAAATTGCTTCGTCAACATTCAGCGTTCCCTTTTTGCTATATATCTTTTGCAATGGGGATATTCAGCAGCGGCGAAATTGATGAGTTCAGATCCTATGCAAAATAGTAAAATTAATCAGTTAATAATAATATACCAGGGGTGTTCCAAAAGTAATGGCTCCTATTTTTTAATCTGCCCGAATGGATTAGGATGTGTTGCAGATTGTATTATTATGATGACGGAACTTATGCATTGGTAGTTTCATCCCTCTTTTGCAGATATTGACAGCGTGAGACGCTAATAAGGAAGCGTCTGCCATAGACCTGTGTTAGAAGCAGAAATGGGTTACTGAATTTTTGGCAAAAATGCACTGCGAATCGTGGGGACAAATGTAGAAAAATAAATTCTGAAGCACAAAAGGTCGCTCGTTTTAATGATACAACTCCCGTCTTCGTAGCTCTTCAGTTTTTTTAAATTTAAAGAATAGGAAGAGAGAGAGAGAGAGAGAGAGAGAGAGAGAGAGTTGGGAATAATATATACAGTGAGACAATCCAGTAGATCACGCAAGTTTAAATAAATATATATAAATGAATTACCTATAATAAAACATAACTATGTTTGTAAAAAGTATACTTAATTACTGAAACAAAGGTACAAATCGAGTGAGCGAGTAATTTATACATAGGGCAAAAGTAGGTATCATTACAACGCCATGATCTACTGGTACATTAGCGTTCGTTTAGCATGCTAATACCGCTATTCTGGAATATAAGAATGGCCAGAGATCATCCAATCAGAAAGAGTGGAATTATTTGGGGGATACTTTATTATTATTTTGTAACGGAAAAGGGAAACATTATATTATGTCAATAAGTTTATGATGCAGTTACGAAGGGTGAAACCTCATATTTTTTTTACATGGGGATCACCACTTATCAAGGTCCGGAAGCCACTCGGGGGTAAGGGTTATTTTGTGTACAATAATCAATGGGATAATATCGTAGTAATAGTTGGTATTGGAGATTTGATAAAGTGTCTTATTTAAGGGGGCGATTAATCAGGAATTTGTTTATGTTGGACTTAAAGACATTCAAGTTGTAGTCAGGTGGGGAAACAGGCAAATGGAAGAGAATACCCCAGGCGTGCACTTTTCAGAAAAAAGCTATGTTCATGGAATCTACGTTTTGATTTAGGAACAGATAAAGAGTGGGGGAAATTACTGACAGTGGTTTTAGCTAGACGGGTGTTTATCATGAAAGATTGGCGAGGGGGGACCATATCTGTCCTAAGTGCAGAATACCTCCCAGTGATGATTGGGAGTAGTAAGAGTACTTGTTATTTAGAAGGAAAATAGGAACTACTTCTTCTAAAGAGGGTTGCGATTGAGATGATGTTGCTCTTAGGATGAAATGTAGGATTTTATTATAACGACTAAATGTGTCTAAAATGGCGTTCATAAATTACATAAGATAGGTGCTAATAGTCTAGGCAAATAAAAAAATAATAAATCTGTTGTTGGAAATCTACGGTACTTTGGTCCAGAAGGGGAATTTCTATAATCAAAATATTATATAAGAGATTAGGAGGAATAATTTACTAGGTGGACTAATTCGCAAAATAAATATATAAATAAATAATGATAATTCCGTCTGTGTTAATTTACAATATCACGTCAGCTGATATTTGGGCTTAACGATGAATACCCTCGAAAATTCATTTCTGATTAATGTTTACTTTTAAAATATGCAAACGAAGAAATTACTCGCGGCGATTATAAATGGTATCTATTTTTTATCGGAAATTAAACAATGAGGTAAACTTGGGCTTGAATAGGATTGCTCTACCACTGAGTTGTATCTCCAGATGGCAATTAATCTGGGTTTTTTGGGGGGGGAGGGGGGGTTAAACAGAAATGGTTTGCTGATATTTTATTTTCTCACTTGGTCGGTGTCAGTGAAAAATACTCCCCATGTATAAATTATGTTTTTTGTTTCTGTAAACAAAAACTATTTTTCAATTTTCGATACTTATCTGATGAATTTCTGTACAAAATATATCTAAGTCACTGCCATACATACAAATTTAGCTTTGTGTGAAATTTGCAAATGAAAAGCTCAGCCGTTTCGGAACCTATGTAGGAAGGAACTTTCACACACAGACACGTATATATATATATATATATATATATATATATATATATATATATATATATATATATACTAGCAGAAGTACCCGTCGTTGACTGGGTTCAAAAACAGCCTACAGAAAATTGACTGTGATTGATGAAAGTATGATAGGTTATGAAAAGGAGGGGGTTGTAAAGAAATAGGTTTTAATACTCAACAATTTTACCCTAAGCAAAATATGATGAAAGTAAAGATAATTTTCGCGAAAATGTATTTTTTATATCAACTTTGTTTCCATTTGTAGCCAAGAGTCACCAACAAAATGATGTTTCTTTACAAAGAGAAGATGTTATATATATATATATATATATATATATATATATATATATATATATATATAAATATACAAGAAATAAATGTTACCATAGAAAAGAAAAGTTACTTTTATGGAGGAAAAGTTCATTGGCTTGTATTTTTAAGTAGTTTGTAAAAAAAAATGTTTTTTTAATTCACGAACCGGTTTAAATAAATCAAAATGGCAGCGACTGTGGAATGGAGAGTCCCGTTTTCAATTTGAAGGAGAGGCACCTGAGCATTCTGTGTTAACAATTTAAGAGTTCCGTCAACGTAAGGAATATTTATATACATATTTAATGTTTTCCGTTATTTCGTGCTTGAGGAATATTCGATTATGGCATGTGTAGTTTATATAAAAAATTAATTTAAGTAGTTATCGCCTCAAATTTTGTTTTAATTTCGGTTCGCTGAAATTATTTCAAATAAAGAGCATTAAAAACTATTCCAAAAAAAAACATGAACTGAACTTTTATTGACAATGGTAACATTTATTTCTTGTATATTTATTTTTTCGGGTAGTCGTTTGTTTGCTTTTCTGCTAATCGCTCTTATTAAATAATATCGACGAAATTTCCAAAAACAAAGAAACAAAAATAGTTTTGAAATATAATGAAGCTTTTCTTACTTTAGTAAAATAATTCGAAACAGCAAAATGAGATATTAAAAAAGTAAATACGTAATTACTTTAGTTTTTAAAGCAAAGAATCGATATAAATATTAATAAGAAGAAAATGGCGCCCTTTTCAAGCAGAGCAGCTTCGTTTCAGTTTTACAGTATTGAACGGTGTAGTATTGCGCCGTCGGATACAGGGTTGTACTGTTCTAATGTAAAGAATACACAGAAAGGCTTGTAATCAACTGAATTACTTCTAGTACACTGACAACAAAAGCTCAAACAGATATATAAACAAAATAAAAAGGTTATGTAAATGTTTTTTAAAAAGATACGTAATCATGTGAGTAGGATATTTTCCTTCTTTTGACACGATAACAAGTAACGTTCTTATTTTTTATTATTTATCCTTTTTATCTATTTTCGAAAGAGTGCCACGTGCAAGTGGAGAAGGAAAAAACAGAGTTATGCAAAATTTGTGTCGAGAATTGTCTAAAGTTTCGACTTTTTTTGGCTTTCACTTTAATAAGAACGTGAATTTATGAGGTGAATTTATTCGACACAATATGATTCAGCTCAAAAAAATAAATAAAAGCAGCTAACGTGAATAAAGATTAAAGTTAAGGTGTTATTGTTGACCCTCACCCCTTTTAAAACACCTTGTTAAACTTTGTGGCATATTTACGTTCTATGAAGGTCAGACGCGAACGAACACGCAATAATTTTTTATGCCATATTTCTTCAAACTGAAACATAATTATTAAAGTATACTTATGCAAATAGATATAAACATTCTTTATTAAAGTTTGTGCCATATTTCCATAGAGTACAGGCGCGAACACAGACCCCATAATTTTATTATACCATCCCTATTTAAGTTGAAACATACTTATCAAAGTATTCTTATGTACATCTATATCAAAAACCCTTGTAAACGTTTTTTTTTTCACTTTTTATTTCCATACTTTGGGGGCTAGGCGCGAACGCAGACCCCACAATTTTTATGAACCACCGTTCTGCCAGATCAAACATACTCATTCCTGATTCTCTATACAATTTCTATCATTATATGTAATCAGTTTTTTAAAATAGTCAACCATATTGAAGCCTATTTGTGACCACCCACACACACACACACACACACACACACATATATATATATATATAAAATATAAAGCTGAACGTCTGTATGTGTGTGTGTGCTAGTGTTTCTTCTTTCCAGCAATATATATATATATATATATATATATATATATATATATATATATATATATATATATATATATATAGTGATTAGTAATTTATAAAATATATATGGCGATTAAGATACACTGAATATTCCGCGTTTTATTCACTCTAGGATTCTTCAAGCTTATGCGCGAATTTTGTCGTTGTCTGTCGTTTTTATATACGCACCTTCTATTGAGATATAAGTTAGCCAATCAGCTTTCTAGTATCCACCGCGCCCTTCCTATCAGCCAATGGACATACACTTATAGGATAAAGGCCCATTTGACCTCTGGTTGAACTGATTCTTTTTGTGTGTTCTATTTAGCCTGGATATCTAGAGTCTTGACCTGTTTTAAACCTAGGTTAGGTTTCTTTATGTTAGTTTTATATATATATATATATATATATATATATATATATATATATATATATATATATGATAGTTTTTGTATATGCATGTTTATTTATTTTATTCATTTATTTGTTTATTTTCTATTGTTTTGTTAGTTTTAAAGTTATTTTGTATCTCTATCCTGGAGTAAATTTTATCCTATGAACACAGTTGTTCGCTATTTCTTTCCTACAGTTTAATAGATGTTGGGTTCTTTAAAGTATAGGATAACAAATTTTTCATGAAGGCATAATCTACATGGGTCGTCTATGTCTCTACAGGGTTTTGTTTGTCTTACCATTTTCCATTCGAACGGCGAACGGCAGCTTTCCTTAAGTGCCCAGTATTTATTTGCTAGCGTTGGTTTCATATTTTATTGTTGAATGTACTTTTGTGGTCATAATATCGAGTTTTGTAAATCTAAGGACGTCATGCCTACACAATATTTCTTGTTATTCGGGTTTTCTTGCGCAAATACTGTGGCCTGGTAAACTATGCTTTTGGTTAGACATTTATTTGGAAGTGGGCAAAGTGTGCGGTATGTACAGTTGCATTTATCTTGTTCGTTATTAATATTTTTATTTATATTTTTAGTATGGTTGTTGTTGTCCGGAGTTGGTTTATTATTATTATTATTGGCTCACATGGAGCTTTCACACAAGTCAACAAACGATCTGATTGGAAACCTGTGGTATTCTCTTGAAGCTGAGTGACAACAAGTCTCCCCAGACGTCCAGACCTCTCCACCTCCTTCGATAGCATTTGCAAATGAGTTTGCATCATCGCAACAGCCGCTTACCATTGATTTCTCGCTGGTAGTGGCCATTGGTTTATGCTGGAATTTGAGTGGCACTCAGCCTCCCCAAGGTCCCAGTTCTCTTTGCGCTTGTCCAACCGAGGTCTGGTTGGCGCTCGCCCCTCGGTCTTTCAGTCCTTATTGGCCCTTCTCAGCCCTTTGGTATCATTTTTTTTTGGGGGGGGGGGATCGGTGATGAAACAATGGGGGGTGCATGATGGGGGGTGTAGAACTTGTAAATATGCAGTTTCGGTGTTCTTCATTCCCTGTAACGCTTATTCGTTATATTGTCTTGTATTATTCTCCGCATTCAAGGGGTTTCCTTAATATTTCAGTCGTTTTCATTATCGTTAGTCGTTGTACTTTTGCAGTTATTCCTCTGATTCCAATTTCTGACATTCTTTTTTCGAAATTTTTCAGGATTGTTCCTAGTGCTCCTACTATTATTGGTACTATTTGGACTTTCTTCATCATCCAAATCCCTTTTAACTCTCTGGCTATCTCTGTGTATTTGCTTCGTTTCTCCTTTTCTTTCATATTCACCCTGTGATCAGCTGGGACTGCAAAGTCCACGATTAGACAGGATTTTTCTTCTTGTTAATTATTACGCCATCTGGTCTTCTTGCTTGGATGGGTTTGTCCGTCTGTATGTCCAAGTCCCATAGGATTTTGTGGTTTTCGTTTTCGAGTGCTGTTGCAGGTTTATGCTTGTACCATTTGTCTGTACGCTCAAAATGCAGTCGTTTACACATTTCCCAGTGTACCACCCTCCCCACTTGGTCATGCCTGTTTTTGTATTCCTTTTGGGCAAGTTTGCTGCATTCGCTTACTATATGGTTTATCGTTTCGTCTCTTTGTCCACAGAGCCTGCATTTGCTGTTTTCTTGCGTTTTATCGATCCTTGCTTTGATATGGTTGGTTCTTATCGAGTTATCTTGTGCTGCAGTTATTAGAGATTAAGTTTCTCGGTTTATATGTCCTTTTCGCATCCCTGTCCAGGTGTTTTCGTTATTCTCATCTTTTGTCATTCTTATGAATCTTCCGTGGAGTTGTTTCTCTTCCCACTTCTCTTTTCTCGTTTTGTCGTTTGTCTCTCTGTTTTCTGGGGGGGGGGGTTTCAGTGTCTCTCGTTGCCATAATTATTCTTTCAGTGTTTTGCATTATGTATTTTTCTAGTTCTTTTGTCGTGTCCTTCACACAATCTTCTATAGAGATCAGTCCCCTGCCACCGTCTTTCCTTTTCACAAAGAGTCTGTCAATATCGTCCTTTGGGTGTAGTGCATTATGCATGGTCATGAGTTTCCTGGTTTTCTGGTCGAGTTGTCTCAGTTCTTCTTTTGTCCACCCTATAAACGGTCCAGAGTATCTTACTAGTGATACTGCCCATGTATTAATACCTTTTATTAGGTTTCTACTATGTAATTTAGTTTCCAGGAGTTTTCTTGTTCTCCTGAGGTATTCCTTTCCAACTTTCTCTTTCATTTCTGTTGCTCTGATGGTGTCCGCTTCCAGAATTCCCAAGTATTTATAGTCGTCTTGTTTTCCTAGTGCCCTCATTTCTGTTTGGTTGGGTAGTTCCATGCCTTCAGTCGTTTCCAGTTTTCCCTTTCTTATAATTAGTTGTGCGCACTTTTCCATTCCAAATCCATTTGGATATCTTGGCTGAAGATTCTGGTAGTGTTAATTAGTGTCTCTAGCTCATTTTCGGTCCTTGCAAAAAGTTTCAGATCGTCCATGTACATCAGGTGGTTCATTTTTTCCTATGTATTGGAGTACTTGTATCCGGCTTGGCATTTTCTCAGAATACTGTTCAAGGGTATCATGGCTATGATGAACAGTAGTGGTGATAGCGAGTCTCCTTGGAAGATGCCTCTTTGTATGTTAATTTCTGTTATGTGTTGTCCATCAGCTGTCAATTCCAGTCTCCATGTTTTCATTGCATTTTCTATTATGCTGGTGATCCTGTTTGGTATTTTATACATTTTTAGGCAATCTATTATCCATGCTTGGGGGATCCTGTCGTACGCTTTTTTGTAGTCGATCCATGCCATGGCTAAATTCTTTCTCCTCCTTTTTATCTCCTTTAGGATCTTTTGATCTATATATAACAGGTCATCTGTTCCTCTTTTTCCTTTTTGGTATCCTTTCTGCTCCTCAGGGATGAGTCCACAGTTATTCAGGGAGTGGTAGATTTGTTCCCTCAGTTGTTGTTGTTATTATTCTTATTATTATTATTATTATTATTATTATTATTTCTGCTTGTTATATAGCTTTTGTGTTAGCTTTATTTTTGTCATGGTGTCTACTTTTTTATTGTTTATTTTGAAGCTGTTTATATTGTTTTTATTTAATATTTTGTTATGTGCTTTAATTATCGTCTCTAAAATTTCGCAGCAGCTGTAGGATAACTTTAGGGTATTTATATTGAAAATTTTGTGTAAGGGGTTTGTTGCGGGAAAGTGCTTTTCGATAAAATCTAGACATTTCTTGACAAGTTTTGTTTTAACATTTGATTGGGGCCGTATACCAGATTATATTTCTTTTTCTTCTATTTTTAATTTTATTATAGTTATTGGTGTTTTGTTGCTTATATTTGATATCAATATTTTTGTGTTCACTATTTTTTAGGGCTGTTTCATAGATATTGGTTGACCGGAAATGAATAAACATGCATATACAAAAACTATCATACATATCTATACATGTATATATATATATATATATATATATATATATATATATATGTATATAAAACTAACATAAAAACCTAACCTTGATTTAAAACAGGCCAAGACACTAGATATCCAGGCTAAAATAGGACACACAAAGAATCAGGTCAACCAGAGGTCAGATGGGCCTTTGTCTTATAAGTGCATGTCCATTGGCTGATAGGAAGGGCGCGGTGGATACTAGAAAGCTGATTGGCTAACTAAAATCGCAATAGAAGATGCGTATATAAAAACGACAAAATTCGCGCATAAGCCTGAAGAATCTTAGAGTGGATAAAACGCAGAATATTCAGTGTATCTTAATCGCCATATATATTTTATAAATTACTAACTAGCTCTACCTGCGTATTGAGCACTTTTGAAGTAAATACTTAAAGTTTACGCATAAATTTATACTTTTGTATATTCACTTTATGTGAGTAAATGAAGTAGTTATATATATATAAATATATATATATATATATATATATATATATATATATATATATATATAAGAGCAAATAGTTAATAAAACATGTTAAAAAACACTTTGAAAAAGACTTGAAAACATATTTAATTTGAAAAGTTGATAGTCCTTAATCCATGAATTTTCGAAGAAATACTTTCCTTTTCATCAGAGGGTAGGAATTAGCAAAATGCGGGATCGGACTTTGCATGCAAAAGTATTTAATGAAACTGCAAGTAAGTCAAAGATCTTACTTGATAACAAAAACTGAAGTATAGGGAATAGCGTGAAGAAAACGGCGATTTCACGTGAATGGATAGAATATAAATATATATATATATATATATATGTGTGTGTGTGTGTGTGTGTGTGTGTGTGTGTGTGTGTGTGTGTGTGTGTGTGTGTGTGTGTGTGTGTACATATTCCCGAAAAGAAGGAACACTAATGTCTGTATGTATTTAAAAATTATTATTGTAATATATATATATATATATATATATATATATATATCGTCTTTGAAGTTTTTAACCTTTAAAACTATACAAAAAAATATTTTTTATCATTCGTTAGAAAACCATCTAGTCAGTAAGTCATTTAATCACCTGCAATCACTTCATCAGGTCGCTCTAGCACTAATAATTTATGTTTTAAGGGATCATCAGTTGCTTACCATGAAACACAGTTTCAGGGATTTAAAAAAAAAAGGCATATTACATCATGGCTCCCCAGCAGTGTTGATCAAGCACCACCTGCCTTAATCTTAGGAAGAAGACATGTTACAAATATTTTATCTAATTTCCTATTATTAATTGCATTATCTAACCTTTTCATGCTATAAAAATGATTTATTACCTGCGTGATTCATCAGTTTCCAAATTTAAAATGGACATATTTTTTAATTTACCAGTCTTGTATTTATAAGATTAGGATTAATCCATTTAACTACTTATCACCCCCACTATGTATTTTGTATATTTACATTCATATTTATTTAAAATTAAATATATAAAGGTTAAAAATATTTATACATATATACATTTTTTTTAATTTTTTATGTAATTATAAACACATTTTAGACATTACTAATATAGTTTTGGATTTCCTTTATTAATATATTAATATATTCTGGTTAATCTTAAACGATTCAAAAGCATCAAGATAACGAAAAATGCTTTATTTAACTGTTTAAATATTTTAGTTTATACCCACCTTGTTTTATCGTCCTTATTATTAAGCTAGAAACCGGTGGTATAAAATCTATTAATTTTAAAGTAACGCGAGCTATTCTCAAAAACTCTGTCATAATAGTTGCATAAAACATAAAAACAGGGTAGGTACTATCTTTATGTGGCATACGTACTATTTGATATATATATATACACACACACATATATATATATATTACAATAATAATTCATATATACACACACACACACACATATATATATATATATATATATATATATATATATATATATATATATATATATATATATACTAGCAAAAGTACCCGTCGTTGACTGGGTTCAAAAGCAGCCTACAGAAAATGGACTCTGATTTATGAAAATATGATAGGTTATGAAAAGGAAAAGTTGTAAATTTGGGTTAAATTTGGGGGTATCAAAACCAAAGCAAAATATGTTGAAAGTAAAAATAAAATAGATAAACCCCATAATTTATTATACCATACCTGTTCACACTGAAACACTTATCACAATATTCTGTGGATCTATATTTAAAAAAAACTTGTTAAACTTTGTGACATATTTCCATTCTATGGAGGTCAGGTTCGAACAAATACCCCATACTTTTATTATACCATATTTCTTCAAACAGAAACATAATTATCAAAGTATACTTACGCATGAAAAGTTTTTTATTAAAGTTTGAAATGATATGAAAAGTTTTTTATTAAAGTTTGTGCCTATTTCCATTCTATGGAGGCCAAGCGCGAACGCAGATCACACAATTTTATTATACCATCCCTATTTAAGTTAAAACATACTTATCAAAGTATTCTTATGTACATATATATCAAAAACACTTGTAAACGTTTTTTTTTTATTTAATTTTTTATTTTTTTATTTCCATACTTTGTAGACCAGGTGCGAACGCAGACCACACAATTTTAATGAACCACTGTTCGGTCAGATCAAACATACCCATTCCTGTGTCTCGATACATCTTATATCATCATATGTAATCAGTTTTTTTAAAATAGTCAACCATATAGGAGTCTATTCGTGACCAGATACACACACACATACACACACAGACATTATATATATATATATATATATATATATATATATATATATATATATATATATATATATATTAAAATAATAAATTTTTAATACCTACAGACATTAGTGGTCTTTCTTTTCTGGAATCATCAGTGCAGGGTGACGCAATTACTACCGATTGGGAAATTCGAACCTGGCCATAAAGCTATATCTGACTCCATTAGCAATGAATAAACTCCACGACTAATCTCAACCACGAGAAATGCCGAAATGAGAAATTTTAACATTTATTTTTTAAATGTCGTAACACCTAGCCATACTAACCTAATAATTATAACATCATGATCTTAGTTTAAGTGACCAACTTTCTATTTCAAGTATAAAGTACACAATAATGAGAACCGAGCTTCTTAAAGGAGCTGACATAATTATTACAATAATATTTTTTTCCATGCGTACACATACTAGGGTTTTTTTATCATCATGGGAATCATCAGTGCAGAGTGATACGATTAATATCGGTCGAATAATTCGAACCGGTCACGAAGACATTTCTGAATCTATTAGCAAGGAACAAACCCTACAGCCAATTATATATATATATATATATATATATATATATATATATATATATATATATGTGTGTGTGTGTGTGTGTGTGTGTGTGTGTGTGTACATATATATAAACACACACTCGCGAGCGCGCGCGCACACACACACACACACACATATATGATTACTTCATTTAATCACATAAATTAATATACGAAGATATAATTTTATGCGTAAATTTTTCAGTATTTACTTCACCAGTGCTCAATGCATAGTAAGAGCTAGGTAGTAAGTTATGAAAATATATTTGTCAATTAAGCCATCATAAGATTAATAAGAATATTATATTGGTCTGGCTTATGAGCCCAACGAATTCTCACGAGAATGAACGCGGCATATTTTGTGTAGCTTAATTGCAATATATATTTTCATAACTTACTATTATATATATATATATATATATATATATAATAACAACGCGGCATATTTTGTGTAGCTTAATTGCAATATATATTTTCATAACTTACTATTATATATATATATATATATATATATAGTAAGTTATGAAAATATATATTGCAATTAAGCTACACAAAATATGCCGCGTTCATTCTCGTGAGAATTCGTCAGGCTCATAAGCCAGACGAATATGATATTCTTATTATTCTTATTATGGCTTAATTGCCAAATATATTTTCATAACTTACTATTATATATATATATATATATATATATATATATATATATATAGGTTTTGTTCCTGGTTGTAAGTATTTCAAAGTAAAAGCCAATGTTCTTGACAGTGCTCAATAAAAAGAGTAAGATATTTTATTTACATTTTTGTAAAAAAAAAATGGAATTATATATATTATTTATTATTTAATTGAAATTCATTATTGAGATGAGTATTATTTATTAATTTATTTATTGCGGACTTTTATCCTCATCTTTTTAGTTGTTGTTTCACGACGTTTCGGCCAACTATTCTTCCGACTGTCGTATCCCGTCGCAGTTATAACCTGACGAAGTTGACCGAAATGTCTTGAAACAACAACTAAGAAAGATGAGGATAATAGTTTGCAATAAATAAATTAACTAACCCTAACCCTAAGCCGACGATAACAGAGCTATCATTTCGGTCAAAATATGACCTCATCGGGTGACCTATACTTCCGACTGCATTGGAAGCCACAGATTCAGTCTTTCAATGGCTTTTAATGTATCTGGAAGTATAGGTCACCTAACGATGTAATAATTTGTACAAAACGATGATTCTGTTATTGTCGTGATATCGTGTAAATTGTAAATAATATATATATATATATATATATATATATATACATATATATATATATATATATATATATATATATATATATTAGACATGAAGTTGAACATCTAAAAACAACATTATTTTTGCACCAATCTAATATATATATATATATATATATATATATATATATAATCATAAAACTCAAATGACCTTGTAACAGGTGTTGTAAACCAACATCCGGTTTACGACTTGCGCATGCATACAACAGCGTAAATAAATAATCAGCGTGTCAATAAAAAGTATTGTTTTCCTGTGTACTTTTTCAGCATCCCAATTGCTTTTTAGCTTTTAAATTATCCAAATAAACAATTGTTAATACTTTCTGTTTTTACATCGTTCATCGTTGTCTTAATTAGTTTTATTGACCATATAAATTAAATTAAATTATTATAAATACATATAAATTAAATATTTGACCCAGCGGGTCATGAATGTTTGTTTAAAATAAATGAAAAAAAGTTACATTTTATTTTCATTTTCTATTTAAAAATCCATTCTTAACATGGGGAGAGTGTTTTAAATTATTCTGTACTTTCAACTGACGATTTCATTTAAAAAAGATATATCAAAATTTGAGTTTAACTTTAAGTATTATGGTATCTGTTCAGTGCATAAGTATGGAAAACCACTTATAATTCAATAGTTTTAATTTTTTTTCAAAAATAAACAATTATAAACAGAACGACTCATAGAAATCTATGTATATATATATTTTTTTTATTTTAATATACTTTCATGGAAATGTTTCTGTTATGTCACAAAAAAAAAACTATTTTCTGTGCGGCACAAGTGTCACGCTCATACATTAATTCCATAGCTAATATAACATACTTACCCAACGGCGGGTCACGGGCAGTCTAGTATATATATATATATATATATATATATATATATATATATATATATATATATATATATATATATATATATATATATAAAGAGAGAGAGAGAGGGGAAAAGAAAGGGGGAGACAGAGAAAGAGAGAGCGAATTATTGTATCATGTTGTTGACAAGACGTACATTCACTGAAATCACTGTTTATCAAAAGAATCTCAATGTAAGCAGTGCATAATTATAGTATTTTTTATACAAAATTATTGGCTACACATGTGCATACATGTTTCTTTTAGAGAAGCAGCGTTTTCAGATTACATATTTTTCAGCGGTTGAAAAATTTTTAAATCTGGCCTGAATACCCTGATTCTCTAAAGAAGTCGGAGCATAAACATGTATGCACCTATGTAGCCAATAATCTTAGTGTGAATAAATATATTATATACAATATATTTTATAATGTTTATATGTATACAATATATATAGATTGCTTTATTTGTTTTTGTTAGCGATACTTTTTGAACGAATTCAATTATTTATACGAAAGTGCCTTTTTACCTAAATACGCGTTGCAAATAATGTTCCCTTTGACTAATTTGGTACTCCCTAAATGGGGAGAGGCATATATATTATTTTTAAAATATAGTTATCCAATGACATGTGTTCGTCGGCTACAATTCATCAGAGTGGCTGAATCTAGTGAAATTCCAAATCGAGACCCATTCTTATCATGGAGGCTCATTCCGAATCTCGCTAGATTCAGCCACTCTGATGAGTCGTAGACGACGAAACGCATGTCAGTGGATAATTATATTTTAAAAATAATACAACACACACGCACACACATATTCGTGTGTGTGTATATATATATATATATATGTATATATATATATTTATATATATACATATATATATATATATATATATATATATATATATATATATATGTTGAATATCTTTAAACACGAAACTGATCAGGTGCTTTGGAATGTAAATGTTGGTGGTGGCGGTGTGTGGAAGGGTGGTGAAAACGGACGACATTCCAGAGATTCCACGTAGTACCTGTCGATTGATAAAAGGAAAAAGAAAGCGAAAATAACAACAAAAAATGACACAAAAAATTCCCGAAATATTTATGCTGATTCATACCTGTTAATGGTTGATTAGACGAGGCGTCCGAATTGAAAACCCCCTCACACCGAGCGGACGTATCTCGAAATGACTATGATATAAGAACGACTAGTATCAAGATGCATTCATTAAATTTATGCGTTTGACGATGGAAACATTTGACGCCGGCATATACCAGACCCATTAAGTTACAAATATAAGAGTTAGGTATGTCCCAAGATGGACTCCAAGAGTTTTATATATATATATATATATATATATATATATATATATATATATATATATATATATATATATATATATATATATATACTAATAAAAATTAAAAAAGGATATATACTAATAAAAATTAAAAAAGGAAAATGGAAATTAAATTTAAAATAAATTAAATAAATCAATTTTATATAATATATGGCAAAGAAGAATGTATTACTAGCACCCTCTCGTGTCGCTATCTCGATTCCGTTTCTCCTTCTCTGTATCCCTTTTTATTTGGCCCAGATGACATTTCAATCTGTATTGTTTTCAAAAATGTTGTCACTCGTTGACCAGAGATTTTACCTCCTAAAATTTGACCTTCCTTTTACGCCATCTCCCGGGTCTTGTATGCAGACATGACGGACTTTTGCTTGCCGTCCTCTCCCGGACTTTGAATCTAAACTTGTGACCGATTTTTCGTTTGACATTACTCCCCGGGGATCTGGACCATTCTCGCGTCAACTTCTTATTAAAATATATTTGATGTATATTTTTTTTCATTCTACGCGAACTTACACCATCACAGAATGTAACATCACAAAGCAATACAATTGAAATTACAAAAGAGACAGAAAATAAAACGCATGTGTCCGTTCCATAATTATTGCACAATAGTCATCAATATAATAATGTCTCTTCATCCACTATAAACTATTCCATGTTCAAGAATCGTCTTTTTTTCTTTTCTTTTTTCTTTACTTTTCGGAACATTTTTCTGGCAAGTTTTTGTTTTTTTCAAAAACACTAAAACCAGAAAGCTGCAATCTTCTACAAAGGACAAATTCAATTTTAATTTTCGTTTTTTTTTTCAAAGCACAAAACATGAAAGCTGAAATCTTCAACAAGGAACAAATGCAATTTCATAACAAAATTCGGGACGTTTTTCTATGTTTAATTTTAAGCAAAAAGAGCATTCAAGTTTTGCTTTTGATAATAGAAATAATTTGATTGACACTTTACGAAAACAAACATTAAAAAAATCCGGCAGCAATTCTCATGATAACGATACATTTGCTCTGTGTAAACTTTAGCATTCCTTTCATTTTCTTTCTTTTATGTTGTGACTTTGTGTTTATTTTCTTTTTTCTTTTCCACATTGTCTATGTATGTTAATAATACAATTGTTCTTCCTTTTCTAACTAGTTACCACTACGACATATCGCTCTTTTTCATGATTCTTTTGTAAATACCCTTTTTTTTTCGTGTGCGGAGTGTTTGTTTTGACTTTTTTTTTTTTTTTTTTTTTTGAGATACCTTGATGCATGTTCATGAAACATCTGCGTAATCCGCGTCACAATTATTAAATTGGCATCAGGTAAATGACATTCGATAGTTCCATGCGTACGTCTGCTCGAGTTAATTTCTTTAAATCTTAACTTCTTACAATTCCGCAAACTATGCTGAAACGGGACCACAATACTATTTTTCAGAATGTCATCCGTGAATGAACAAACGGAGAAAGAATTAATCTATTTATTTTAGGAATGAGTTTCGTAACTTGACTTAAAGGAGAACATAATCTTTACCTGTCCTAAACGACCTCCTCCCTCCTGATCTTTTTCCGTTTCCCTTTCCGAGCTAGTCCTATTTATTTCCGGCTTGACTCTTCTTTCCACAGAATTCGCACATGACGCAAAAGGGGGATGATTTGCCCCTAAGTCGATAGCTTCTTGCGCCGTCAAACTACTCGAACCTACTTTTCTCTCCATTAACGGTACGTCATCTTCCTCATCCGACCTTTCTCGTTGATGTCGACACTTCTGCATTGGAAAATCAGCCTGTTTCTTGACTGATTCGCTATCTAAATCGCTAGATTCCCTTTAAGCAGCAAATGCCGTTTTTCTTAACGGTATTTCCCACTTCTCAATAGATGCAGCCTTGAGATATTCAACATGCGCCTTTGTTACAGAGCCCGTTAATTAATCCCTAATTCTATACGAGACAGGACCTGTTTTCCCTATTACTTTATAGTACGACTTCCATCATACATCTAAGTTACCTTTTGGTGTTTTTTTAATAGTAAATTAAGTCCCCAATCTTGAATTCTACAGTTTTTGTCTTTTCCTCCGAATTTTCTATCATCTTTTTCTGAGTTCTCCCAATGTTATTACTTACTAAAGTAAAGTTCGATGCATCTCCTGTAGAGCGATTCCGAGATGTTCATCACTTATAGTATACAATATGAATACAAACGCGATCAAATCAATCAAAAATTCAATCAAAACGTGACCGACTTTTCGTTTGACGCCACTCCCGGGGAATCTGGATAACTCAACAATATAACCCTTCGTCATTTATTTCCGGTTTTATTTTTTACGGAGCTTCTCGGTTTGTCAGTACAATTAGGAAAGCAGGAACTCGAAAGGGAGTTCCAAAGTCTAGCAGTTCTGGGGGAAAAAAACTATTAGAGTAGAAGGTTTTCTTATATCAAGAGATCTTAGCTGTGAAGGGGTAGGATTTTGCTGTTGTCGGGTTTGTCGGGGGTATTTACGTCGAGGGTGTACAACTGCTTGTAGTTCGTCGGAGCATTCACCATTAAAATACTTGTAGAACATTACGTCGATGGGACAGAGGCTGAAGCTTAGATGACAGTTCAGGACCTATGAAGTTAGCGACTCTCTTCTGAACCCTGCCCAATAAAGAAAGATTAGTATCAGAGGCACCAGCCAAAATGTGACAACAACACCCCATACATGGGCGAATGGTGACCTTGGAGAGATACGAGATTTGAAGAATAGGAATATAAAATGCCTTACAGTAGACCCAAAAGATGACATTAAAACTACGAACCTGATTTTTGGTCAATCCATGTTTATTTACAGTTTTTATGTATATCCTGCGCTGAGGAGTTGCCTTGCTAGTATAAAGATAATAAATAACACGTTGGAAACTATTATATATATTTAAATACCAGTTATAAGCAGAAATAATCGTATGCATCTATATGTTATAAGACTGTAAACGTTTTAAAATGAACATACGAAAGTGTCTTTGTTTCTGATCAGGCAGTTCATCATATTCATAGCTCTAGTATTTCACTATCGAGCTATTTTGTGTTATTTTCATCTATGTTTGAATACGAAATTGGATAACTCGTATTCCAATTGATAAAAAATATCTAGATACACACACACACACACGCACACACACACACACACACACACATATATATATATATATATATATATATATATATATATATATATATATATATATGCTAAATTACTCAGCGTTTATTCCTATTTTCGCCGTAAATTTTACTCATATTCCCATATCATTTCTCAAGACCACCTGAGCATATATATATTTTTTTTTAAATATCATTTTTTTTTACATTGTGTCCGATTTGATTTACTCGTCCTATGAATGGCATCTCGTTTACCTACGCATGTATACTAATAGAAGGTTAACTAGCTATATTACCCGTCTACGCCAGGTCTTCTAAAAATTTTGTGGACTTGAAAAGTCAGTTTATTAAGGTTGAAAACATGTTTTGGAAAGACATGACTTATCTTTCACTACTTAATCTAACTGTACATTACAATAATGTTTACGTCATGAATGTGAGGTTTGACGTGTTACAACTATTAATGCTTTGCAGTAGATTATGCTGAAGATGATTATGCATGTATAATGTGCATGTGTATAAGTTTATGTGTGTATATGTGTACAGGTGTATGTGTATGTGTTTATGTGTGCATGTGTTTATATATGTGTGTATGAGGTTATATGTGTGTATGTGTGCATTTTGTATGTGTGTATTTGTGTGCATGTGTGTGTGCTTATGTATTCATGTATGTATGTGTATATATGTTTATGCGCGTCTATGTGTGTGTATGTGTTTATGTGCGTTTATGTGTGTATGTGTGTATGGGTGTGTATGTGTGCATATGTGTTTATGTGTGTATGTGTTTATATGTGTGTATATGTGGTGTATGTGCGTGTATGCGTGTATGTGTACAAGTTGGCGCAAGTGTGTGTATATGTGTATGCATGTATGTGTGTATGCGTGTATGTGTGCATGTGTGCATGTGTTTATGTACGTCTATTTGTGTATGTATGCGTGTGTAGGTGTTTATGTGTATATGTGTGTATGCGTGCATGTGTGTGCATGTGTGTAGCACATGAATTTTAAAAGTAGTGAAATTAAGTTAATTCGCTATTGTATTATTCGTATCGCCCGTAATAGGGATTGAACTGTCAACCTCCAGAACAATGTCGCTTAAAATTTAATTTTACCTAGTGCTTTACGCCACGAGCCCTTACTTAAGGTTTCTATCCGGTCATGTCTGGCGGAACGATAGCATGCTACTTCCGTGAATTAAATAAAAGGTTCCATTGTGCAGATTAGCTAACGACATTTTTATAAATTTAAATAGTGTGACCTACCCTTCTCCTAAAAACGCCATGACACACAGCGTCGTCACGCCATTTAAACTAGATTTCGAAGTATATTTTCAAGAATTAGTTAAGCTGAAAGAAAAACTGAATGAATAACACGCCAACCATGTCGAATAAAACGTTAAATAAAAAAGAATAAAAACATTTATTTCATGTCATAAAATATTAAGTGAAATTCTTTGTAAAACTATAAATTTAGTTTATTACAATACATGAGTTCGATACGTTTTAGAAAACAAAAGAACACTGTATTTATTGCGCTAACTCAGAGTATAGGATGCCCCAAAATGATCTGACACATTTGTAGGTAAAAAAAATTAAATAACAGTTAAAAATTAAAAAAAAAATTCTGATTGTACGTAGAATGCTATTTTATTTAAATTAGGTCAAAATTTATTTATATCTTTATTTATGCATTTTTTAAATGAAATGTTCTGAGTATTTGCGTGGTGATAGTGGTTGAACCGCAAGATCGCCTGATCTAAACCCCTGCGATTTTTTCTTGTGGAAATATTTGAAGTCAGAAGTATTCAGCCACTGTTCTCAATCTCTTGAAGAATTAAAACGAGCTATTCGTACAGAAATTGTCTCTAATCTACCCGAAATGGTCACAGGAGTTATTAAAAACTTTCGTGAACGTCTACAATCGTGTGTATGGGAACATTATGGGAACATTTAACCGATTTAATATTTAAAACTATGTGAAATAAAATGGCATTCTACGTACATTTAGAAAAAAAAAATTTCTGTTATTAATTATTTAATTTTTTTTAAGCAACAAATGTATCAGATCATTTTTGGACTCCCTTGACAAAATGATCGCTTTTTTTATACAAGGGACGTTCCAAAAGTAAAGCCTCCTATTTTTTTCTTTTGAAAACCTACAAAGACAATAACGGTACCATTAATACGAGCGATGGTTTGGTTCCAGAATTTATTTTCTACATAGTCGCTACTATTCTCAATGCTCTTTTGCCAGGAATTCAATGACACATCTTTGCTTCCGACGCACGTTTACGACAGTGGATGCTTTATTGGTCTCACACCGTCAATATCTACAACAGAGAGATGAAAATTTCTAGGCATGAATATAGCAATTCAATTTGCAATCACCTCTGATCCATTTGTGAGGAATAAAAAATAAGAGGTATTACTTTTGGAACGCTTTTCATATATTATTGTATACGTTCTTCGAAAGAAAATACGAAAAATGTGTTCATCGTCAGTGTTCTTCCTAACTATTTATCTAAATGTATTTCTAAAATTGCAATATAAAATCATGGAATTATTCCAGTAATTCAATTTCTAATATAAAAATTATAATTATCATTTCTGATTACCTACAGTAATTTAATTTCTAGTATATCTATATTATGTTTCTCTTGGTCTGTCTGTTGTCTGTCCGTTGCACCTTTTCTCGGAAACTACCGGTCGATCTGGCTGAAATTTTGTATGGATCTTTCTTATGATAAGGTGCAGCGAACTAAGTGTATGGTATCACAGTTAGGGATTAATAGGGGTTAGATACCAAAATGCCACATTGACTCTAGAAGTTTCATCGGAAACTACCGGACCGATCTGGCTGAAATTTTGTATGGACCTTTATTATGATCATGTGCAAGGAAATGTGTATTATGGTATCCGTTCGGTGTGAAGTTAGAGGATAATATGGATGCGTATTTAATGTAAAAAAATAGCTTATTCAACCATATTCAACCATCAGTTTAGCATAAAGCAGACACTCTAAGACAACCGGCTATAAATTTAGCTCGTTAAAAACCGGAAAAAAAGTCTAGTAAATTATAATCTAAATTTCCAATTACCGAAAAATTAAAAACACCCATTGACTTATTTAATTATAGAATTAAGGTGGTCTCTTAATTTATAACAAGCGGTCAGGTAAGTCTGAGCTATTTTTCAATCTATAATTTGTTTTTCCTACATACTGTTATTACTTAATTTAATCCTAATGTTTTCTTGAGGGCAAGAAACTATACGTATGTATGTACGATTAAATACTTATTGATCTTTATTATTAAGTGAAGAATTTCTCAATCTAAAATTTCTATCTGTACTATTATATAAAAGGAACTTTGTCTGTGTGTGTCTGTGTGCGTTAATTCGTTCCTTATCGACTCGAAAACAACTTTGCGATCTTTATGAAATTCCACACGAATGTAATGTATGTGCCTGGCAGGTTTTGAATCGGAATGTCTTCGATAAGTATCGATAGTCGAAATAATCCTGTGAAAGAAGAAACAAGTGATTTTGACCGAAGTTATGACCTTACATAGCCCAACATCACAAGTGTAGTTAAGAAGTTTTATTACAACGCAAGGTGAAAGGCCCAGCATTTAAATCAACAGTAGATTCTTTGAAATGACAGGGGCGCGTTCGAAATTAATTTCTGCTTAAAGCACAATTGAAGCATGATACTTGACTTTGTTATTTTAAACTTAAATTCAAGCCATTATCGCCGAACAATTAGTAAGGTCAGGCATATAAAATTAGCAGTAGGTTCTTTGATATGACAGGGGCGCGTTCGAAATATATGTTTCTGTGTAGAGCACAATTGAAGCATGGCATTTGACTTTTGCTTTCAAAACTTTAATTAAAGCCATGATATACGAGAAAAATAATTTTATAAAATCAATAGTAGGTTCTTTGCAATGCAATGTAGACTATAATGTACTGTAGATAAGTAACTCCAGGGACGCAGGTGAAGCTTCCTCCCGAGTATTGTTCCCCAAGTAGAGCAGGTAATCAATCGATTTGATTGGAAAATGAGTGATTTAACCGAGTTCGATGAGATAAAAATATGGGAGTATGAAACATTTTATTTTTTTTATCAGCATTTAGTCAGGGCAATGTCGGGCGTCCTTGCTAGTATTATTTTACACAAAAAATTAACGTAATAAATAAATAGAAAATTAAATTTTAACTCGACACAGAAGAACTTTTGGTTTTTATTCGAATTTGATAGGCAGTGCAGTATAATGAAATGTCAAACAACGCATTTCACGTAAAAAAAAAACTGTCGAAATTAGTATGAATTCGGTAAATTACGAAAAACAATCCAGTAGAAAAATAATTACAAGTAAAAGTAGAATTTATCAAATTATCGGGTTTTGTTGTACGTTTTAATGTGGAATAGTTTTATCACAAGATCTGCATGACAAACTAACTTATCTCCCTTGCTTTCCATGAAATCCGTCATTGAAAAAAATATAAAGTATCGAATCACTAATGCTTTTGTGGGAAATAGATTTATTTTGTAATTATTGAGATTTATAATCATTTGTACATGGCACATAAATATTTTGTTTTTATCTGAGATGCATTTGTTCAAAATTCCATTTTACGAGACAAGCACTGATTGGCTTTATTTAAAAAGACAAATAGAATTACCACAAAATTCATATTGAACGCAGACAAATATTTTTTATTATGTTTAACAATATAGAATGTTTACTTTTTTTACATGGGGGATCACCACTTATCAAGGCCCGGAAGCCACTCGGGGATAAGGGTTATTGTGTGTACAATAATCAATGGGATAGTATCGTAGTAATAGTTGGTATTGGAGATTTGATAGTGTCTTACGGGGGCGATTAATCAGGAATTTGTTTAAGTTGGACTTGAAGACATCCAAGTTGTAGTCAGGTGGGAAACAGGCAAACGGAACAGAATTCCACAGGCGTGCACTTCTAAGAAAGAAGCTTTGTTCATGGAATCTACGTTTTGATTTAGGCACAGATAAAGAGTGGGAGAAATTACTGACAATGGGTTTAGCTAGACGGGTGTTTATCGTGAAAGATTGGCGAGGGGAGACCAGACATTGGAGCTCGGACGAGTCATGGAAATAAAGATCAAACAAAGACAGGCTCGCAACGTCTCTTCTGTTGGAAAGAGGTTGCAGGGAAGAGAAAAGGGCATTCCCCACTAAGCCACGAAGTATATTTTGTATTTGTCAAGGCAGGATAGGCTGTTTTTAGAAGTTCCAGCCCAGATGTGGCAGCAGTACTCCATTTTTTGACGTAATTGGCTTTTATACAGATAGAGAATTGCATCAGTAGTGAGATATCTTCTGGAACGATAGAAGGATCCCAGAATTTTCCCAGCGGCCCGGGTTCCATTTCAGATCAGGAGTAAAGGTCAAGCCCAGGAGCTAGTCAAAACATGAAGCCTCCCCAAGACGAGAGCCATTCATTTCAATTGATGCCAGATGGGGATCAGAGCGTTGATGATATAAAGATAGGAGCTTGGTTTTAGATGCATTAAAAGTAACCAGCTACCTCTTTCCCCACTGTACCACGTGCTCAAGATCAGAGAAGAAAGAGAATCAGAGAGAGCTTTGTCATTTACGGCCTTTGATGTTTTGACATAGATGGTCGTGTCAGCAGCATAGATGTCGAGTAATGATTTAAGTATGTGTTTTGGGAGATCATTGATGTAGATCAGGAAGAGATTTGGGTCCAGGATGGACCCCTGAGAGACTCCAGCATTAATACTGTGGGCCTCTTATTGCTGCTCATCAACCACTACTCTTATGAGCCTATCAGAGAGAAATTATTTAATGATTGAGAAAAAATTTCCAGTTATACCGTAGCTGGAAATCTTGTGAAGTAGGCTCTTATGCCATACCTTATCGAAGGCCTTTGATATGTCAAGAGCAATTGCCCTAGAAAGAAAGCCTTTATCAAGAAATTCACTAATCCTGTGGAATATCACTGTTAGCACATCAGCTGTAGATCTAGCAAAACGGAAACCATATTGAATGTCACTAAGAAGGTTATTTCTGCTGAGGTGGTTGACTACTTCTTTATTTAATATGGATTCCAGTAACTTACTCATGACACACAAGAGACTTATTGGTCGGTACTGAGAGGGAGATGACGTATCACCTGAGTTCTTAAATACAGGGCATACTCATGAGGTTTTCCAGGGTGTTGGAAAGCACTTCTCCTTAAGGCAACGCTTAAACAGTTTGGTAAGTATGGGGGCAAGTTCTGGTCGAAGCTTTTTTAACACTATAATTGGAATGCCGTCTGGGCCAATTGCTTTACTGGAATCAAGGATCTTGATTAGTTTGGCGACCTCACGTACAGATATTTGAATGTTGAATAGTGTGTTGTCTGTTGTAGGAGGAAATACGAGGAGTTGATGAGCTTCGTCGCAGAGGGTAGAGTTCGCTGCAAAGTCCTTGGCAAATAGTTTGCCTTATCTGATGCTGATGAGATGACCTCAGGTCCGTTGATGATGGTTGGGATAGGATCCTTTTTGCTATTTGCCAAAACTGGTGGGAATCAAGCCGCTGCTAAGCTACTTGGGATTTGACGGACTGAGCATATAGCTCTCCTGCATTTTTTCTTACTCTTTTACAGTGGTTGCTGGCATTCCTGAAAGCAGCTTTAATCTCAGTACATCTATTACGTTGGTAGCTTTGAAAAAAGTGATTTCTGTGCGCTATGGCAGCAGCACATTCTGGAGAGAACCATGGTTGGCTGCTAGGTTTTTGTTGGAATTTTTTGGATTGTATGAATCGGTCTATACCTACAATTAACCATTCGGTCAGGTCTGATACTATAGAGGACACATCCTTTTTAAACATGGAATGCAGCGGTAGATTAGATATGAATGTTCGGAACCTATCCCAGTCAGCCATAGAGTATCGATATACAGTACTGTGGAGAAGTACATCTGAAGACTTATTGTATTTCATTTTTATCTCAACTGATACGACGGAGTGGTCGGAGGAACCCAGAGGAGATAGAACGGAACATGAACATATTTCAGGAGAAGTTGTGAGAAAAAGGTCTAGAAGGCTTGCATACTGACCGGTAGTACCGGGCACACGGGTGGGTTCGTGAACAATCTAAGTGAGGTTATAGGCAATGGCAAAATCATGACAGAACCTCTCCTCATCATCTTTCTTATTTGAGTGGGTCAGCCATTCCACATTATGGCTGGAATGTAGCGGCCCTGGAATTAAATAACCCCTGCTATATATTGAGCAAGTAGGCCCACTAGTATATGAAGTAATTCGTTGATAGAAGTAGAAAATTAAAAGTCGACTGGGATGAGCTTGATAAATCAGTTCCGAAAATTGTGGCATTTGATAGATACCTATATGATGTCAGATGGCTACAACGAAAGGGTCGACAAGTAAAGAGGACAGTCAAGTGTAAAATGATAGAGGTTGAAAAAGTATGTATTGATTTCTGTTGCTCTTTATCTATCTATCTATCTCTCTATCTATCTATCTATCTATTTACACACACACACACACATATATATATATATATACATATATATATATATATATATATATATATATATATATATATATGTATATATATATGTAATACTAACAAAATAATAATGAAATAAACAATATTAAAATAATAAAATATAGCTAATAAATATTAATCAAAAAAATCCCAGTTACCTACAGAGTTTACTAGTCACATCTTACCGCGGTTCTAACCTCTATCTGCGGCCCTAGTCTCTTCCGCCATTTTGAATATACACTTGTTTCCTTTTGAAAAGAGGAGGAACTTTCTCTCGAAATTAACTAAAGTTCCATGCTACCAACGGACTTTATATACACCGGACCTACCAATAACTTAGTTGCAAATAATTACGTAATGAGCTGAGGAATGAGAAATGAATAAATAATTAGACATTTCTCTACTCGAACATACCCGTCTATTTGTTTGTTTGTTTGTTTTTCCTTTCTTTCCTCTTGTGGCTCCGGTCCTTTCCGCATTGCTCTTAGCGTTTTAAAACTTCCATATATATATATATATAAATGAAAAAGTCTATATTCCATATTTCAAGATGTTGTTCATCTTACCGTTTATCTCATTCAGCATGTTAAAATGTTCAATGCTTGATAGCACATGTTTCGTAGAGCAAAAACAATCATATAATTTCATGTGAATTTTTAAATATTTTTTCGTTTTGACTTATCATATATATAAAAACTCATTAACTTTAAAAAAATAATAGAATTCAGGCATGATTGCATAAATCCGAAAAAATCCGAAAGACATTACATTGTGCTTTATGATATTTACGCCATCTTTGATTTGATACACGCACACACACGCACACGCACACACACACACACACACACACACACATATATATATATATATTTATATATATATAATATATATAATATATATATGTATATATAACTATTTTATTTAATCTCATTTATTAATATACAAAGATATAATTTTATGTGTACATTTTCAGCATTTACTTAAACAGTGCTTTATATATACATAGAGCTAGGTAGTAAGTTATGAAAATATATATGCCAGTTAAGCTACACAGAATATTCCGCGTTTCATTCTCGTGAGAATTCGTCAGGCCTGAGGAATTCTCATGAGAATGAGACGCAGTATATTCTGTGTAGCTTAATTGTCATATATATTTTCATAACTTACCATATATATATATATATATATATATATATATATATATATATATATATATATATGGCGAGAGAGACAGAGACAGGGACAAAGAGAGAGAGAGAGAGAGAGAGAGAGAGAGAGAGATGTTATTCAGATGGGACCGCGTAAATGCAACGTGTGTGATTCTGTGTAGCATAAGGGCCATATATTTTCATAACTCACTACCTAGCCTTACTAATATACTGAAACATTTAATTTGTTTATTGTATTGTATGTGGATGTAGTTTCATAATTTTAGGTTTAAAGATTTTTTCTATATTGGTTTAAATTGAATTTTCCATTATTATTGTATTGTATGTGGATGTAGTTTCATAATTTTAGGTTTAAAGATTTTTTCTATATTGGTTTAAATTGAATTTTCCAGTTGATATTTTATATCTATATTAATAAAAAAAAAAGAAGAAGTCGATTTATCTCGTATCACGATGCAATTTCTATGCAATTATTTCACACTCACAATTCTCGAGAAAATACTTCAGCGTGTTGTCACGCATGAATACGTGCATTTTGTCAACGCTTAATAAACATTGCAATTTCTTTCCTTTGACTTACTCCCTTTAATATTTAATCCCACATCGGCTATGGCAAATAGTTTACCTTCATTAACTAAAATCATCCCATACCTATATTACGGATTTTCATAGCAACATGCCACTGAAAAAAATATTTGCCTTCTTAGATGCAATAATTCATATTAAGTTAGATATAAACTTAAATTAACAAAAGCTTCCCTTTCATGTTTAGTTTAATAGAATGACGAAATAGGCGGCAATCAGCTGTTCGGCATACACGTTAACATTAGAACCAGTCGCTCTTTAGAATAAGAGTCTGTATTTCCGAACACACAGAAAAGCGCCATTTTTGTCTTGATAGATAACATATTTAAATAATTTTAAAAGTGTTTTTGACTTGCTGTAAGAATATAAAAATATTATGACATAAGTACCTTAATTTCAAATAATTCCATCTTTTATCTATTTATCTATATTATCTATTGGCGAAGTAAAAAAGTATTGGCGAAGTAAAAAAGTAAAAAACTCTATGATAGTTTGGAAGAAACTACGGTAGCCTTTACAGAACAAAATGAAGTCCATTTAATCCTGTAAATGTCCATGTATTTTTAACGTTTGTTTCGACAATTAAGTGAAGACTCAACTATATAATGAGTTTAATGTTTTTGATAAGCGACACACACACACACACACACACACACACATATATATATATATATATATATATATATATATATATATATATATATATAAGTGAACGTGTCTGTCTGTGTGTCTGTGTACATTTTCTTACGCAATAACTCTGTCAATTTTCAGTCTACAGACTCGAAATTTGATATACAGGGTATAGGGATTTGGGAAAATCTTTGTAATCCATTTTCGGCCAGAAATTTGGCTGGTAAGGTGTCAAAGTTTAACGACTTGACCTTTGGGAACTCTACTAAACTCCTCCGCCAATTCTGGGTATAAACACTTGAAATTATAGATATAGGTTCCTTGGACATGGATCTAACTTAATAACTTGATTTGAGTCCAGAACACAAAATTTTAAGGGGTCATAATAGTGGTCAAAGTTTTTAAAAAATTGACCGCTGTTTTTGGGCTCAAATACACCTCCAAATACCTATATATATTTGTTGCCTACATAACCCCGAAGTGAAGCAACGATAAGGCTGGTGAGTACAAGATGGGTAACCATTTTGGGAATGCTAAGCGCCGTATGTGTTGGAGACAACTTCTACATCTAGTATCAAGCTTGGTCGTTTTGACCCTGTCTTGCAATCAGGACTAAGTGTTTCTGGACGATAAAGTGTGGTAGATGCAAGTCCCCACAGTTTTAACTAAGTCAAGCGCAAGTCACAGCATCATCAGATAGTTGTACGAACCAGTGATGTCCTATTTATTTGCCTCCCCAGGAGGTAAATTCGGTTTTTAATGTGGGGAATATTAGGCTCACCATAATAGGGCACTCTGGATAAGAACAAAAATAAAAATTGCCCCAGTCTAGAAAGATTTCTCCTTCACTGAACGAGAAAAGGATAGGCTAAGTGTAGCATCAGAACAGATAGTACACTCTGACCTTAGCTCCAAAATCAGTAATGTTTGTGGTCTTCATGGACAACGATGGATAACATAACCCCTTCATAATTTGTGGTCACTCCTACCCGTAAATTATTTTTTAATGTAACCAAACACGCAAATAACCTTTTTAATCATTGAATTAAATTATAATTCCAAACGCCATTTTTGGTGAAATATTTTCAATATTATGTTATTTTCGCTTTATAGTTTTTCCTTCACACTAATTTCTATCAAGCTTTAAATTTTTCCTATTAAATACTTGTAAATAACAATAAACTAAAACTGATTTGTTTTGTGATTTTTTTTTTGTTTTACATCAATTATAACTTTTATTTTCAGAAATTCAATGTATTTTTAATTTCACGCATACAATTATTTCCCCTTTTGTAACAGGTGAACCAGATACTTGTTCCATAAACCATATAAAACTGTTTTCCCATAAACCATATAAAATTGTTTTTTTCCTCCAATTTTTTATCGCGTACTTTTTGAAAAAGACTTTCATTAAAATTTTGTTGGCCCTTAAAAAAGTTCTTCTTGGTAATTTTGGAAAAGGGGAAATAACAACTGTTTGTAGGCCTTATGGTCTACCATAACTGAGCTAATATCACGTAACGACAAATTTCCGAAAGAAAGTATCGTATTTTTAGCATAATGTGCAATTGTTTATCGAATTTATGTTTTTTTTTGTATCAAATCTTCAAAGCTTTTCCTATTTAATAATATATTAGTAATATTGGGCTCACTAAAAATATTATTAATTTTTTTTTTTCAAAGGTTTAAAAGTAGTGATTTTCGTAAAAATAACGAAAAGCAAATTTTGAGCTGCCCCGGAAAGATAATTATTATTATAAACATATTTAACGAAGTTCACATTTCCAAATACAAAGGATAAAAAATCAAACACATGCGAAATTCGGATTTTCAACCTTAAAAGTGTTTTTTTATCAAAAAATCCTCTCCCTCCCCACAATGCAATATATTTAGTTCAGTTTAGGTTGGTTATTTTAAGCATATTTGTAACCACAAATAATGAAGACGGTTTGCAGGCATATATATATATATATATATATATATATATATATATATAGAGAGAGAGAGAGAGAGAGAGAGAGAGAGAGAGAGAGAGAGAGGATGACCCCCAAAAAAAGAAAATCTAAATGGAGGCCATCTAGAACATATGCTGTAGAACGGAGAAAAAAAAGGCCAAAGACCCTTCTGTTTTGATTTGATGTTTTGAATATAATAAACTAGTTATGACCAAAGTTTCATTCCATTCGGACAAAACACTAAGAAACGGGGTCTAATTAGAGTTGAGACCCGTTTTTTGGGTCACCCTGTATATATATATCGATTAGAAAAAAGTACACCGTTATACTATTCATTCTTCATTTAATAATCGATGAAAATTCCATATTAATTGGATAATTACTTGATTTTTGGTAGATTTTTTAAAGAGAGACCCTGTCAATAAATGCTTACCCCCTCCTTCCATTTTAGCCGTGCTAAAAGAAGAAAAATAAAATTTAAAAAATTACAGTTTCATTTATGTTAAAGGTATTTATTTTCATTTGTCAATTTGATAAAAAGTTGCAGAAAAAAATTTATTTATTCCGACGCGCTCACATCGGAGTACGACCACTTTATTTTTTGTCCTTTTTCATAAAAAAAATACTCAAAAGAATCGGTTTTCTTTTTTACGTAAACATTGAATTAAACTAAAAATCTTATCTAGAAATAGCATGTTTCGTATTTTTTATATCTATACTAAAAACAACAGCATTAAAGGGTACTTCTGTAAGAATACGGACCGGGCTTTATTGTTATTTTTAGTGTTAGTTTTGTTGGTTGGGATGGGATGATATAAGTAGTGTTAGCATTGGTAGGAATACGGCTTTTTAATACTGTACTTTTATTTAACAATTTAATAAAAAAAACTACGTTGTAGCACGTTCTGTTTCATTTTATTTATATTAAAAAAATTACATTTTTATTATTTTGAAGGTGTTTACTTTTACCTAACAATTTTATATGAAAAAAAATAAAAACATTAACGGGCACTTCTACAGAATACGAACCTGACTTTTTAAACCTATATTGTTCTTTCACCTAACAATTTACTAAAAACATGCCGCGTAAACAACTCGACTATTTAGTGTGGTGCAATGCTTAACTATAGCATTATCTTTATTATATTATTTACTCACTAAGAGTAGTCACACAGGCCATCATCAAAGATTTCTCTTTGAGAACAACTATTGGTGTTATCTGGAGTCTGAGTGACAATAAGTCTCCCTTGATTTTCCAGTACTCTCCACTTCTTTCAATAACCTTTGCAGATAAATTTACATTATCGCAACTGCCACTTACCATCGATGTCTCATTGGTAGCGACCATTGGTTTACACTGGAATTTGGGTAGCAATAAGCCTCCCCAAGGTTCCAGCCCTCTTTGCACTCATCCAGCGAAGGTCTGGCTAGTGCTTTCTCTCCTCGGTCTTTCCGTCCTTCTAGATTCTTCTCGCTCATTTTGTGTGGCGCCAGTTTATGGTAACATACACACACAAAAAGGAGGGGTGCAGGAGGGTTGACTTACATTTAAACAATTTTAGTTTTCATGATTCCATGCGATGTTCTTTTGTGTTTTACTTCTGTAGCAGTTTCTGTATTCCGGCTAGTGCGTGTGTTATGTAGGAGTTATATTCGTTGTCGTGTTCAATTGGTGATAGAGATATATTATATATTGTATTTGAGTGTTCGTATTAGTGACATAGAGATAGGGTACATTTTAATACAGACGGTGACATGTAATACACAGTGAGAGGGTTACAGATAGAAGATAGGTAGAGAGATTGAGAGATAGGGACATTTTAATAGGGGATGTATTACATTTTAAGAGGGGGATTAGATATATAGATAGAAGAGATTGATGGAGGTTGACATTTATACAGTCTGACAGTTCTGGGAGTGTTTCTATAAACATTATCTTTCTTTAACACATATATATTTGTGATGAGGATTTTCAGTCTTTTATCACAATGAAGGAACATTCATTATTTCTTGATACTGAGAGAGCGACACATTCTTAAGATGATAGAGGCACATTCTTAGATGAGTTTATATACAAGTTCTTATAAATACAGATGATTGGAACACAAGTCTTATAATACAAATTCACAATACCTTTGTTGTTGAATCATATAACACGAAGACGGCAGTTACAAAAATATGGTGATGTTCGTTTATTCCATTCGACCGGTCAATGGCTTTGCATCAAGTAATTCAGAGTCTCTACATGATTTCCTTCTTTTTACCTTCGCTTCCGCGGCAGATGTCAGCTCTGTCTGTCCTACCCTGTCCCGGCCTCTGACTGACTCTCTTCTCCCCTGACTTACTGACTTCTTTCTCTCTGCCAAGCTCTAACTATATTGAGAACTCATGACGTCATTGCATGACCAACAATGTGCATATCAATCGCGTGGCCGTACATGCCTCTGTGTCTAAGCATGCATTGTTCCTCACATGTTTACAAAGACCGATTTCTCTAACCTAGTTTTCGATTAACCCACTTTACAAATATGTTTAACATTTTCTATTGTTCGGATTTAGATAACCTCAATTTTAATTTCATTAACAGAAACAAAATTGCATCATCACATTCCTTTTTTCAATAACATTATTAACAACGCATTCCTTTCCAATAACATTATGTATTATTTATTTTAATTTATGATTGGAATTCTCAATTCCAAATCTAGCTTCCCAGGTTCGAATTCTGGGCTATCCTATCTCATATTTACTCATTTACAAGAACAGGCGACTGTTCCTTAACACGTGTAGCTTATGTGTGTTAGTTTCCGTATTCAAGGGTTTTCCTTAATATTTCAGCCGTTTTCATTGTTTTTGCTCGTTGTATTTTCTCAGTCATTCCTCTAATTCCAATTTCTCCCATTCTTTTTTGTTGTTTTTGTTATTTTTTTTTTGTTGATGATAGCAGTGATGATTTTAATATTGTTACTTTTTTTTTTACTAAAAGTACTATTTTCATTTTATACATATTTCCTATTTTTAGTTTTCACTGAAATTTGGGTAGCAGTCTATCACACACCTATCCAATGGCTGTCTGTCGGGTGTTTTTTCTCTCCGCTCTTTTTATACTCCTGGTCCCTTCTCGATTATTTGGTGTGGTGCCAACCAATTCTGAAACTATAACATTATAATTATTACTCACTAGGAGTTCTCACACGCGTCATCATTAGAGATTGTTAACTGACAACAAACTGTGATGTTCTCTGGAGTCTCGGTGACAACAAGTCTCCCCAGATTTCTGGTACTAAATAAATATTAAGCTCTTATATTGAAAAGGTTTTTCTTTGTAATAGGGATTTTGTTGGAAATCTTTCTAAAAAAACAGTAAACACACACACACACACACACACACACACACACACACACACACACATATATATATATATATATATATATATATATATATATATATATATATATATATATATATATATATAAACAATACTATAGTAACGTAGAATATCAGGTCTGAACCGAGGAAAAAAATTTATAACAACATAATAATAATAACATAAATTAACTAAACACAGGTAATTGGTTGCAAGGATGAGTGAATAATCGATTGAAACATTAACAAATAGAGATACGAAAATAATGAATAATCAATGAAAACGAAAAAAGGAAAAAACCTCTGAAGGAAGAAAAGTAGGTTGATTTTTTATCAAATGCTTTTCCTTAAAAGGAAAATGAATTCCATATTGTTCAGTAAAAGGTGTTATTCTCAATGTCTGAAGAGAGGTCGTTCTTGTGAATATTTTCAAACAATATGAGGTTTGAAATTGTCCGAATGGTTGCGAAATAATTGTAACGAACAATGAAAATACATTACTTGTTGCTATCAATTCAATCTTTGTTGTCTTGATTTTGTTTATATATATATATATATATATATATATATATATATATATATATATCATGGCGATTAAGATGGAGAGAGAATTAGTGAAAATTAGTGAACATATCTCATCAAAAGCTGACTAAACATAACAATCAGGAAGTGTATTACGCTGGTAACAGATCCAGACATGAGTCAGTCAACCAACCAACCAACTAACTAACCAACTCCGCCACCAACAAATAAAGTAAATAACAATGAATAAAAGTTCATTACCTGTCTACTTAGCAGCCTACCACGTTTCACCTACTTACGTTAATTTCTTCAGATGATGCTTATATCGACGCACCTATCGCAATGAATGAGGTAATCGCCCTGAACGCTTTGAGAGTCTTGA
>NC_136498.1:27960227-27977727 GCF_053919585.1 Euprymna scolopes | reverse complement strand
TGCTTTCGTTTGTTTCATGTGTTACGGCACGCCAGCACTTTTTGCTTACGTAATGTCGAAACACAATAGCTATTGGAAACCATTCAGTGTGGATGGTTATTTAAGCACGAGTTTGTTATTTTTACCGTAACTGGGTGGAAGGCTCTTTTCATATCACCCCAATGGTATTACGATAGAGGTGAATGGAATGTCTACGATTGGTTTTAAATCGTCTCCCAGTCTCCGTGCATATGTCATGATGCCCTTGTCCTCCATTTTTTAATATCTATTTCCTTTTGTGTGTGCATGTGTGTGTGTGTGTGTGTGTGTGTTTTAGGTTTTTAATATTATTTGTTTATGGTTAAAAAATGGTGATAATAACACGTAGTACTGAATATATATCAACACGCACGCGCGCACACACACACATATATATAGTCATCTACATACAGTACTGTTTCGTCGTATCACAACTCATCAGTGGGGCTGGACATACACTTTCCCCCAGCCGTGGATCGAACCTACAACCGTCGGGATGTCAGTCGGCAACTCTAACCATCGGACCAGGAATCAGTGCCGTAAATATTTCTCATCATCCACACCCGCCCGCCGCAACAGTGCTCAAACCACCAGTTTGTTTACAAACAAATAGTGGGCTTCGCTTAAATACGCGTCGTGTGAAAATATATTTAGAAAGGGCTCAACCCAAAGAGGGGAGCTTTTAATAGTCATTCATATACAGTACTGTTTCGTTGTATCACAACTCATCAATGCGGCTAGACATACACCTTTCCCCAGCGGTGGATCGAATATATATATATATATATATATATATATATATATATATATATATATATATATATATATATATATATATATATATATATATATATATATATATATATATATATTAGTGATGGGACAATTTAAATATTTTCTCGATTCGGATACAATGACTGATTCCGCTTCTTTATAAATTTCTAAATATTTTACTATAAAGTTATTTTTCCCAATTTCCGTAAAAAAAACACATGTTCAATGTGAAGATATTTTCTGAAACGTAAAACACATTTATGATAGGATTCATTTATAAAATTTAGTATTACTAGTAGTTTAAAATCAATAAATATTCATTATTAATTATTGCTACCATCAGTGGAAGATTTTGTTTTGAACAAAATCAAATAAAAATGTAATCAACAAAATCGTTTTTGGCATCTGAAAATAGACACAAACTTTTTCGATTCCAAAAAAGTCCCCCAAAGCCTCGTGTTTTCCGATGCCGATTTCGATCCTAATATATATATATATATATATATATATATATATATATATATATATATATATATATATATATATATATATATATATATATCCTTTGAGATTTGAAAAAAAAAATCACTCGACCGCCGGTCGAGTGTGAGGGAAAATTTACTCGCCCCAAAATATTTTACTCGTCCGACTTTATATCTTATATGTTTCAGTCAATAATAGTAAATAATATTACAACAATTCAAGAAATTACCGTGTGTATACTCTAACAAGAAAATATTTGTTTAACTTTTGTAAATCAACTATTTTATTACTACAAACATTTCAGTAAATATTCAACAACACGTTTAAATACAACACCAGTTCCTTTATATAGCATCATTCATATTATTGTTCCATAGAAATAAGAATCATTTCTTCGGATGCTTGACGGAACGATGCGTTTTTTTTTTCGCTGTCAAATGTTCGTCTTTACTTTTGTAAGCATGAAGTTATGTAGTTGTAGCGTCGAAGAATTTTTTTTCCAAATGAATTTCAAAATCAGAGAGCTAAATGACGGCGATATTTTGACTACACGCCGAATATGTAAATTTGACCTCTTGTTGGCTTTTAGCGCTACCACTCTTTTTTCAATACAATATTCCAACAGTCTCACAGCTAGAGATGAAAGAATTCACAAATGATAAGACATAGGCCATTCTAAGTCACCGCATATTTGAGGGTCGTAAAATAAATGAGTTTTCCCCGTTTCTTTATTTAAAGATATTTTATTGACTGGCGGGCGAGTGATTTACGACTTTCAGTCGGCCCAAGAAATTTTCAATCGACTGTGGCGACCGGTCGTGTAAAGTCTCAAAGGCTGTACATATATATACAGAGAACAAAGAATTAATATAACACATATATATATATATATATATATATATATATATATATATATATATATATATATATAGAACAAAGAATTCATATAACATTTTAAAACACTTTAAGAAGAGTTAAAAACGTATTTAATTTATATAATATTAATTTTTATTACTATAATAATTAAATACCTACAGGCACTAGTGTTTTATCCTTTCGGGAATTTTCAGTGCAGAGTGTCACGATTAACACCAGTCAACAGATTCAAACTCGACAACACGAACTATCTCTGGCTCGATTAGCTAAGACCTATCCAATCGGGTACCATTAACCGCGAGAAATAACGTTGAATTTAAACATTTTAATTTTAAATGTTCTTTACGTCAGTCACAGTGATTTAATCGTTATACGATGAGCTATGCATAAGAGCTAAATTGACCGACTTAATTTAACTGAAAGTGCTCAACGATAAGAAACAATTTTCTCAAAGGGGCTGACATAATTATATTTTTTTTACTATAATAATTAAATTTCGTTTTCAAACTGGGATAGTGAACCCAAGCGAAATAATTTTGGATTTTCTTGACCTTCGCCGCCATATTTTTGATTTGTGATATATCAGTATAACCCGGATATAAGAGATCCGAATATAAGAAAAACAGATATAAGAAAGATTTTCTCTGGTCCCAAATTAGAGCCTGTGTTAATGTAGAGTGTAATCCGGACATAAGAACCTCGGATATAAGACAGCTGTAGGGACTGGAGAATAAGTCGCTTATATCCGGGTTATACTGTATTTAAAACGAAATCGATTGCTTTCTGGAGAACATTCACTCTCTTTTTAAACTATTTATTTTGCTTGTATATAATCTAAAATAAGCAATTTTTTTCTGAAATGCGATACTCGGTCAAAACAGCCGAATACTCCTAAAAATCAACTTTTAAAAGGTAAGTCTTTAGTTGATACTCTGTCGCAGTTTGAATCAAAACATTTTAATGAAAATAATTAAACCAATCATTTTTAATGCTTGCATTTTTTTTTTTTTTTAATAAGGAAAACCTGCTATTTATCTCATGGCGTCCCATTTTGTGAGGAAGAAGCTCCCATAAAATAAAACACTCTGAATTAATATTTTTTTTATTTAAAAGGAGCACATTTATTTAACAGTATTTTGTTGTTTTGTTCCTTACAATAAAAGATTTCCTTGTATCTGGTTTAAATAGTTTTATTTGAAAGTTCCGTAAATATATATATATAAAAAGAAAACACTCTCTACACAAAAAAAAATAAATGTTTGGTTTGAATAGTTTTATTAAAAGGTTTTGTAAATATATATATAAAAAACGCAGTCTACATTAAAAAAAATGAATCTTGGTCGCAAAAGTCTGTTATTTTATATCTGTTTACAAAGGCCATGCGCACGTGCGAGGTTCAAGGTCCAACGAAATCTGTTTTTTTTCTTTTGTTTTTTTTTTGTTTTTTTTTTTTGTCAATTGGAGTTTTTATTATTGTCTTGATCGGAATCTACGTGTATTAGAAGCCTTACAGATTAAAACAAAAAAATAAATAGATAAATAAAAAGCCAACTCCTAACCAAATAGGTTTCAATCAGTTTGAAATAGAAATGACTGATAAATAAATATATTCATTTTCTACATCTTTCCTTCTCAGGAACCTCTCGTTCCCGCGGGAATTCTTATCCTTCTTGTCCAATAAAAAAATCATTTCCTTCCGCCTTCTTTTCAGCTACTGCCCATCTTAGAATTATATATCAAGATATTTCCGTATCGAGATTATCTTTTCTGGCTGCCTTTACAAAACTGAAGAATTAATTTCTTCACAAGTGGGTTCAATTCTAAATTCCTCTGAGATGGTGATGGTCGTTAGTTACTTGAATTGAAGGAAGGGGCAAGGTCATGAAGTGCTGTTGCCAAATTGTTCTTGAGCATGAAAGTTAACGTATAGTTAACTTGTTTAGTTCTTTCTCACTGCAAGAACTTAGATGCCAGGATCGGGAAATGGGGTTGAGAAGTCAGTACTCCCGAGGAGGAGCACTCTGACCAGCAAAAAGTTCCATCAGCATTCCAGGCGATTAGCAATCAATCAACCCTTTCGCAAAATAAGAAGGTAAGACCGTGTAGGGTGGACCTCATAGAACAGTACAGAACCAAAGTCCCACCGCAAAATCAACAGAGACCGAATCATTAGGGATGGTCTAATCTTTATTAATTCCCTAGTCGAAGGAAAGGCAAAACAACATGGAATTTGTTGCGTGAAGCTAAATAGTCGATTATAGCTGTTACAACTGTGTGTGGGGAAGACGCACTCCATTCCCAGGATTACTTCACTTGCTTTATCCCTCCTATTATAATGCTGAGAGTTTAGCTATGGTGCATCAAGAACCACTTTTTATGTCTTTGATATGACTCGACTGAGAATAGAAACCCGGTCTTCCGGCCCATTAGCGAACACTCATTATGCCAAATAGATTAGTTAAGAATAATAAGAGTGTAACGCAGTCTACATGTAAACACTCGGACCCACACGTTGTACGCAGACAGTCACAAGGAAACAAAAAACAAGGAAATAATTCAATTCTGGGCAGGAGCTGCTAAAAACAAACTATCCTGTCTTGACAGAATACAAAATAGACTTCGTAGCCTAGGAGGGGATGTCCTTTTCTCTTCCCTGCAACCTCTCTCCCACAGAAGGGATGTTGCGAGCCTGTCGTTGTTTTATCGTTATTTCCATGGGAAGTGATCGTTTGGGCTCTAATGTCTGGTCCTCCCTCGCCAATCTTTCACGAAAAACACCTGTCTAGCTGAAACCACTGTCAGTAATTTTCCCCATACTTTATCTGTGCCTGAATCAAAACATTTCCATAAACAAAACTTCTTTCTTAGAAGTGCACGCCTGTGGAACTCTCTTCCGTTTGCCTGTTTCCCATCTGACTACAACTTGGATGTCTTCAAGTCCAACATAAACAAGTTCCTGATAAACCGCCCCCTTAAGTAAGACACTTTATCAGATCTCCATTATTAACGATTACTACGATATTGCCCCATTCGTTAATGTACACGCAATAACCCTTATCCCCGAGTGGCCTCTGTGCCTTGATAAGTGGTGACTTCCATGTAAAAAAAATTCACTTTTTTTTCAGTGAAACAAGATATAGTTTACATGTACTTCCAGAATAACGCCTTGTCACTTGTTTCAAGAGTTTTCTCGTACGCCAGTGTGCTTAACAAGACTCCGCCGTGTCGAACACGTAATACTCTGTTTTGTCCGGCCACATTTAAAACACGTCTTTTCCTGTCGCTTTCGGGCCACGTGTATAACACGTCTATTTTTGTCCTTCTCGGGCCACATTTTTTTTATAATGTTGTTCCTTCTTCCGTGCTGTGACATCACCTCGCACACGGTTCGGTCATTTGCACACGTTGGCTGTTGATGCTGCTGCAATACGCACGTCCGCGTACAGCAGCAGCGATACTATTAAAGTTCCCCAATAATGTGCTAGAAAATAAAGGGAAGTATAACAAAAAAGTGGAAATAAGTTTATGAGAAGAACAATAGAGTAGAAGTTGTTCATCAACGCACAGAAAGGGAACTAAAGTAGGATTGTTGATCAAGGTGTGGAAGTAGACGGAAAGATAAAGAGCGTATATATATTTAGAGCTTTTACGGGCAGTTTTCGGTATGGCAGTGATTTTTGCGATAGGTTACAGCATTAAAAGGCGATTTACGGACAGTCTTAAGTTTGCGGCGCTTGACACCAGTTAGAATTGAGGGCAAGTTGTTGCTCGAGATAGATCGAGATGAGCTGACGGCAAGTACGAACTATGCATCGGGAGAAGACGTAGATGGCCTTAGCGTTTAGAGGGTCGATGTTCTCACACGCACACACACACACACAAACATCTAGAGTACAACTGATATTTGAATAATGGGTCGGAATTGGGGGGGGGTCTGTTTTATTTTATTTTATTTATATTTGTAAACCCGTACGCGCCCCCGTCGGCAGTCACTATTGTGAGAGACAATTAAACAGCTATAATAGAAGACGAAAGAGAAGATCAGGGATACGATGTTGGAGTCGGCGATATTGTCGAGCAGCGTAACACATGGTCTTACAGCAGCTTCCTCACCCTAAGTTCCCTCTGAAGTTCTCATTTTCTAAATCATCTACATAATCTACTACAAGCAGTTTGTAGAGTAACTTCGTGGACAATGCAGTGAAGAAAATATTCGTTGCGAGTGTGATAGAAGGTTTCCTGATTATGATTGTAGAAAACATGGCTCTTTTGATATATTACCAGTGAATTATAACGAGATACTGTGACCGGCCAGATTTATAGTAGGGCAACCTGGGTGGGTAATTATGTGGTGCATGCATATTGCGTTGAGGCGAGATGAATAATTTACTGAAGATAACACAAAGAAGTGAAAAAGGGACAAATAAGACAATCGAAGTTGTTCATTGATGAAAACAACTACAATTTGCGACATAATACTATGAACTGATCTATAAAATGAATGGGATTCAGACTCCTTACTGTTGTAAAAGAAGTTTAAGCTAACTCTGAGTTTTGCACGTTTTTATGACATATACGCACCTGGAAAAGATTACAGTAAAACGTCGTCTTCCTAATGCTTAGATTATATACCAATCGTTTGCACTATGGACCCTACCAACTGTAGCAGTGTAAATAAAGAACCTCACGGATTTACACCCATTCTACGAGGGTTGTTCCAAAATAAAGACACACTTTTTTATAACCCAAAACTAAAATGTTGAAATTCTTCGAAGGCGGTAGGGATACCATTAAAACTCAACGTAATCTCACCTCTTACCCGTATATGAATCTTTAAACACACACACACACACACACACACACACACACACACACACACAGGAAGAATATTTTTCTACTATTCACAAGTACGGGTAGCGCAATGGATAAAGTGCTTGGTCAAAATTCAGTTGTAAAATGACACTTTTCTAGAGGCTCAATCTTTAGTGCAGGCGAGACTCAAAATACAACTGTAAATTACTTCGGACTTCTACTCGGTCTGTTTGAGGAACGACAACATGCTACTCTAGTGGATTAAATACTGGATTCCGTTTGAAATTTCGTGCAGATTGTAGAGTTCGGCAGAAAATTTCCTAAGTCTGACACGACACACTTGAAGAAAAGTTGCAACTTACAATCGACCGAAATATTGTAAAAATAGCAATCAAGGTGAAAATAGTAGTCCGAAAAAATCCAAATAATACGAATAATCCATCCTCATCTTAAAAATTCAAAAACAAAATATTTTAATTATTACGAATGCAATGAAAAATTAAGAAAACTAGAAGGAAAGAAAGCTCGAACTAAAGGGGAAAAACACTCGTTGTATGGTAAGTTTAATGAGTAAATATTAATTTATTTTTGTTACGAAGAAAACATAGCACAATAACTTACTCAACAAAATGCATCCCGTATTAAAGTATACTTATGAGGGAGAAAGCAATTCTAATTTAGTCTTCCTTGATGTATTGATAACGAAACCCCCATTAAATTATCAAACATCAATTTACCAAAAACCAACGTTTACTGAGCTGTATACACGTTGGGATTCATTTTGCCCTATCAAACGAATGTATAATTTGATTTGGACCTCAGCACATCGTGCTCTCATGATTTGTCCACTATCTAAATTGGATAAAGAACTAAAAACGACCATCAGTACGTTGTCCAATAATGGGTACTCTCTTGATATGAGCAACTCCGTCATAAAAAGGAAAATAAATAATTTTTCTCAAATAAAAACTAAGATAGCGGCCAAATGTCCAATTTACATTCGTTTACCTTGGTTAGGGACAATAAGTGAAAAATTCGCCAAAGAGATTAGCTCACTGTTAAACATGTACATGTTGTGTTTTCGACGAAACCATTATTGCCATCCTCTCGAAAGGACGTTCTGCCCCCTCCATCATCATATAAATAATATCATTTATCAATTTAAATGTAGTTGCAGTGCCAACTACGTTGGCAGAACAACTCTTAAGTTAGATGATCGCCTCCAACAACATGTACCCAGTAAAATCCGGAATGGAATCTACCGAACAACGGACATTTTGAGTAATACATATGGTTCTGCTATAACGGACCTTTTGAATTTCGGCAGTGATTCATTTTCTATTCTAAGTCACGCTCATTCGTTATTTCATCTAAAGGTCTTGGAGACTATTCACGTCTGTTTAAAGAGACCTTCTCTCTGTAAGCAGAGGGATTGTCTTTTGGGTTTGGACGTGATTAGTCTCTAAGGCGTTTCCTCTCCATTGTACAATTATCATAATGATAGATTTATTTTAGTCGTTCCCCCATTTTTTTCTTCTTTCCGATAATGATTTATTTTAGTCGGCATAGATAACCTTGTACGATTTCAAACAGGTGTTTCCTCGTACTGTTCCTTGTGAACGCATTCGCTGAGGTGTAAATGGGGAGCGGGTAAAGGAGGAATCTAATAGAGAGAAAAGATGTCGAAACTTCCATTGAATAAAACCGATTTTGGCAGTGGACTCTCACCGGAAAAAATATAGGAATGTACTTTTGTCGAGGAACTGTAGAGGTAATGGGCCTATGGCACACCGCAGATAATGTGATACAGTTTGTACGCATTACATTTGCATGTAATGTCATGATTTTTAATCCTATTAAGGTCAAAGTCGGAGGGGAAAAATGAGTTCATTTTATTTATATATATAAATAAATTATATATATATATATATATATATATATATATATGAATAAATATATTTTTTATTACAAAGAAATATAGTTAAACAAATGTTAGCAAGCAATAGCTTTTTTAGAGATTCCTTTTCCTTTTTTTTTTTTTTCGACCATACCGAACATAGTTTAGGGTAAATTTTATTTTTCTGTAAGGATTGGGTTAGGTTTTTTTTAATGTTAGTGATAGGGTTAAAGGTAATTTTTTTTTCTTTTGTTAGGGTTAGAGTTCTGTCTGTTCGAGTTATCCTTTTTTTTCTTTGCAGATGGACACATGTTCGGTAATTCTTCGTTTCGTTAATAAGTTTCAGCTTTTCACAAAATTCAACATTTGTTTGCGGTGACCGAAGCGTGTCCCAACTCTGTTCTATAAATGCTGATCTTAACCATTTTCCCCGAATGTATTTAATTTTCCACAATATTTTGATCGCCCTTGCCAATTGCCAGCGCCTACAGTTTCATTGGCTAAACGTTTCGACACACACCAATAATTTACACCATCTGCCGACGAAAGGTTGGTTTCAGCACGTTCCGTAGTCTGTACGAGTACCTTTAGTTCATATCAAGTGCTAAAACAGGTTGCCGTTCTGCTCAATACACTTTTAGTATCGCGAGGAAATTACCCTGCAAACATTCATGCACATTTCCTTCTGTACTGTAACACATTCTTCTTCGATTGATGCTAACATTTTAGCAATTGTTTTATATTTCCTGTTATAAACTTTGTCTTTTAGACATCATCACAGTAAAACAAATCCAAGAGTGTCACATCTGGTAATCCTGGTGAGAATTCATCTCTCGTCCCTCACATTTTGCAATCCATCTGTTTTGCAGGTTTTCATTCAGAAAAAAAATCCCACGTCACGATAAAGTGAGTAGGTGCACTGTGTGTATATATTTACATATGTGCGTACGTATTTTTGGTGTATTTATGTAAAGGTGACCCCCCAAAAACAGAGGATATTCAATTGTTTTTCTGGGCATTTTACAGTCAACGGAGAAAAAAAGGCCAAACACCCTACTGTTTTGATGTGATGTTTTTAATATTATAAACTAGTTATGAACAACGTTTCATTTCATTCGGACAAAACACTAAGAAACAGGGCCTAATTAGAGTTGGGGCCCGTTTATTTTGGGTCACCCTGTATATATATGGATGTTATTGGCATGTTCGAATCTATACATAAGTCTTTGTATATATATATATATATATATATATATATATATATATATATATTTGTGTGTGTGTGTCTGTCTGTGTTTTATTGTTAAAGTGTTTTTTATTCAATAAGTCTGAAGAAAGGCGGCTCTTGTTAAAATTTTCAAACGTCATAATGTTTGGATTTGCTCGAATAGTCTTGAAACAATTGTAACTAACACTATTTGTTGCTATCAACCCATTCTTTGAAGTCTTGGTTTTTGTTAAAGCAATACATGAATGCTCAATTATGAAATATGATAATTTCATAGCTTACCGTTTCAGTCATCTCTTTTTGGCTTAACATTTATTGGCATATGAACGATATGAATTATATAAACCCAATGAAATTCGGAATACTACAAATAGGACTATATATATATATATATATATATATATATATATATATATATATATATATATATATATATATATATATATACATACATACATACAGTCCTGGTCAAAATCATAAGACCACTTAAGAAAGTAAGCGTTTACGCATATTATCGAATTTTTAATCAAACAAATGATTGAAACCATTGCCAGAAGGGAAAATATGATGGAAAAAAAAAATGAAATCTGCTTCATTCGAAACCTTAACCCTGATCTAATAACTTTTTTTTTTTAAACAAACATTTTCATCTGGTCAAAATGATAAGACCACTTTAATAAAATCGGCTAGTTTTGAAAAAATGAATACGAAAAGCTTTCTATGTTACTAAAAGCAACTTGTTAGTGGATAACAAACATCTTACTAAATCATAAATGGCAAAAGTGAAACCATTATCAGATTTTGAGAGAGAAAGGATATTTGAGCTTAATAGGGGTGGACTCTCCCATAGATCCATTGCAAACGAAGTGAATCGTAGCAAAACGGTCATCACAAATTTTTTTAAGAAATCCAGATCAATATAGGCACAAAAAGAGTCCAGGTCGACCAAAAATATAACCCCATCACTTGATCGCCGTATCAGAAGTAGTTTAAAAAAAACTCCAGTATGAGCTCAAGTCGATTGAAAATCCAAACAGCCGCAGAATGTTGTCCTAAAATCATCAGAAGGCATCTGAAAATAAAGGGTTTCAATCATTTAAAGCGACTGCAGAAACCACGTCTTCTTGACCAGCACAAAATTAATCGACTTAAATATGCCGCCAAATACTAGATTTGGGATGAAGAGAAGTGGGAAAATGTAATTTTCTCCGATGAGAAAAAGTTTAATCTAGATGGTTCAGGTGGATTTTAACACTATTGGCATGATAAAAATTTGCCCAAAGAGACTTTTCCAACTCGGAATAGTGGAGGAGGGTCTTTAATGATCTGGGGGGAGAGAATATTCAGATCTGTAATAATACAAAGAGGGTATTGTAAAAATGAGTAGTGGTGTGAAGAGAAATACAAACTGAAATAGAGAGAAGGAAAGTTTTAAAATATAATCTTAAAAAGATTAGATACAAGTTAGAAAAGTATTTCATCCAAGGCATGAAAATTTTCAAACAAAATGTTTTCACTATAGGCTTTAAAAATAAAGGTACAAGATTCAAATTTATTTATCTTCAAAGTGCACTTTTATAAATTTGATAAAGTAAGATATAAAAATTGAATTTCAATTGAATCAAAAAATTACCTTGGATTTATTTTATGTAATGTACATTTTGTTGCAATTTAAAAACATTATTTTTTATCTAGCAATTAATGATATAGATATAAACTTTTCAATGATTTTTTTAAGTGCCACAGATGTACATTACATAAAATAAATCCAAGGTAATTTTTTTATTCAATTTAAATTAATTTTTTTCGTAGAATAGAACAAGAAAAGTTTCATTTTAATTTGTTTTTCAAGGCATATGGGCCTATTGTACTTTGTATTTTGTTTTGCAAAAATTATTAATTGGTTGGTTCCATAATTTGCATTCATGAATCCAGTCCGAGACCAGTAGGTTCGTGGCATTTCTTAGTACATAAACTTTTCATTTTTTTCGTTTTCCTAATGATGTAACGTTCGCTAAAATTCACATTCGATGTTAATTTGCGTAGAGTTAACGTCTTTGCTCTTTTGCGAGTTCCCAGCATTGTGGTTTATTCAATTTCTTCTGGGTATTAAAATTTACTATCGAAAGGTTGAACCCGAATCGAGTTACATTTTTATTTCTTTCTCATGAATTTTTATAGTCACATATTTTCACAACGTTTCTTCGTTATTTTCAGTCTTCACAAAACACTCGAATTTTCTATTTAATTTTATTTCAGCAATGATTACCTTTGTGTCATATTTTTCTTTTTACATATTGCTTATGTTCTTCATAAATATGGACAGTCATTAATCGAATGTAAATTACCACATTGATTACACGGAGACGGGATTTTTCTTTGTTCAAATTCTTTTAAGCTATGTGTCGATATGTATGCCCTTTTTCCTTAACCTGCGTTTTATTTTGTACGTGGTTTTTAAATTGTCTCTTTGATTTTTATCTGCACGACTCCAGCTTCGACATCCACCAAATCTTTTTTACTAATTTCTATTTTCTGGCTGTGTTCCCTTACATTTTGTAGAGTTAGGTTCGGTTCATTTTCTAATTTTGTTAGCGCACGCCTCCTAATTTCCGAATCTCAACCAGAAGTCAGTCCTTGGGCAAACACTAAAAATTTAAGATTTTCTGCACTGAGGCCTGCAGTTTAAATTCGTCACCATGTTTATTTACCATGGCTGCTTACGTTACGAAATCATTTTCGTTATTCTTCTGCAAATTCAGACATGGTCAACGCTTATGGAAGAGACTTTTAGGCTAAATAGTTCTGTAAGAAGTTCCGCCGTCTCGGCAAAAGATAATTCTGACATTTTACGTGGTAAAATCAAGTCCTCAAACTTATGTTGGTCCACCCACTGCTTGCAATCGATACTAAAATATCTTCATACCGACGAAAATAAGCTTCAAATCCGTAGCAAAAATTGTCAATCGTAGGTTCTCATAGCATCTATCTTTCTCTTAAATAAAAAAGTTGTCTAGGCTGTCCAATTCTCTTCTTGATTTCTGTGTTACACTTGCCATTCGGAGTGATATGATACAACTAAGGTATTTAAAAGTGTTTACTTGTCTGATTTGTCTCCCTTACAGGCTATGTTGCATTGTGGTATAATAGCTTTCTTCGAGATCATCATACCTTTCGTCTTATTTGTATTGAGTTGTAATCCTTTCCTTTTACTATTGTCTGCTACTGTTGTTAAAATCTGTTGCCGTTTTTCTTCAGAGTCGGCAATAAGTACTCTGTCATCTGCATATCTCAAGTTGTTGATGTTATGGCCACCTACACAAATTCCCTTATATTTCTCAATATTTCGTAGAATTATTTCACTATATACATTAAATATACCAGTTGAAAACATGCAGCCCATTTACACACACGTGCAGATTTATCTATATCGACTGATGTCATTGTCTACTCTAATGGCTGCCTCCTGTTTCCAATATATGTTTCTTAGGACTCGAAGATCTTTCCCATCGATGTAGAGCCCTGCCAGAATATCATCACGTTATACCATGACGACAGTTGTCTACCTCCTAATATTGCAACAAAGATGGTAATAAAACTATGGAAGAAGTGAGACATGCACTCAGCAAAATGAAAAGTGGTAAGGCGCCAGGATCTGATGATATGCCATCTGAATTGATAATAGCCCTGGCTGAAATGCGAATTAAGGCAGTCACAAATTTACTGAACAATATCTATGACACAGGAGAGATTCCGACGGATATAAAGAAATCCATCTACGCTGCGATCCCTAAGAAACCAGGAACAGCTGAATGTGACCAACATCGTACAATCAGCCTGATGAGTAGCCTTACCAAGTTTCGTTTACGAATATTCATGAAGAGAATAAGAAATAAAATACTCCCAGGAATATCAGAAATGCAATTTAGATTCAAGGCAGACAAAAGCACCAGAAATGCAATATTCGCATTGAAAACTCCCATGGAAAGATCCATCGAAGTCCAGAAAGACCTATACCTCTGTATCATTGATTACTCAAAAACGTTCGACAAAGTACGACACCTTGACTTGTTTGAGTAATTAATCCATATTTATCTCTAACTTTATATTGAACGGATGCCGTAATACTTAGCTAGGTGCATCGGATAAGTTCAGTTTTTTTTTAAAAGATGTTAAACGGACAAGACAGACAGACAGGCAAACAAAAAGGAATATAATCTCTCTCTCTCTCTCTCTCTCTCTATATATATATATATATATATATATATATATAATACAAAGCTGAATGTGTGTGTGTGTGTGGTCACGAATAGGCTCCTATATGGTTAACTATTTTAAAAAACTGATTACATATAATGATAGATGTATCGAGACACAGGAATGGGTATGTTTGATCTGGCATAACAGTGGTTCATTAAAATTTTGGGGTTTGCGTTCGCGCCTGGTCTACAAAGTATGGAAATAAAAAATGTAAAAATTAAAAAAAAAAAAACGTTTACAAGTGTTTTCGATATAAATGTACATAAGACTACTTTGATAAGTATGTTTTAACTTAAATAGGGATGGTAGAATAAAATTGTGGAGTCTGCGTTCGCGCCTGGCTTCCATAGAATGGAAATAGACACACACTTTAATTAAGACTTTTCATATCTATCTGCGTAAGTATACTTTGATAATTATGTTTCAGTTTGAAGAAATATGGTATAATAAAATTATGGGGTGTTCGTTCGCACCTAACCTCCATAGAATGGAAATATGTCACAAAGTTTAACAAGGTTTTTTAATATAGATCCACAGAATATTGTGATATAGTGTTTCAGTGTGAACAGGTATGGTATAATAAATTATGGGGTTTATCTATTTTATTTTTACTTTCATCATATTTTGCTTTGGTTTTGATACCCCCAAATTCGAAGCTATCTCTTTACAACCCTTCCTTTTCATAACCTATCATACTTTCATAAATCAGTCCATTTTCTGTAGACTGTTTTTGAGCCCAGTCAACGACGGGTACTTTTGCTAGTATATATATATATATATATATATATATATATATATATATATATATATGATTTTCAGAATGTGAGAGAATATTTAATTATTTGCACACTCAGACAACGTCGCAGCTCACAAGAGCCAAGAAAGCCAACAAACCAAGACTCGAGTTTCGCCCTCATTTGGGATCATCAGTTAGGCACATCGGAACTCTGGATTTGAAACGCATACCTCTTGCATGCTAGGCGAGCACTCTACCAACTAAGCAAACGCGCTACACATAAAAGTATACCTATTAACTTACACAGATCAAGCGACCCGCGGCATAGACCCGACAGTGGAATGAACGTACCTCATACCGAACAAGAGACGTGGTGATCCAACCAGCTATAACCCAAGCCGATGTCTCATAAGTAGGAATTTTATACTCGTAAGGACGATGCCATCACGAAACGCTAACTTATTGGTCGCTAGGTATTATTGATTGCTCGCTAGGTTAGCGTTTCTATTACGAGCAATCGTAATCTTATTACTGATTGCTCGCTAGGTTACAACATAACTTGTTTATATGCTCAAATTATCGAAGGCGGAATGTAATAAATGAATATGTTTTAGTGAGCCTTATTCAGTTGTAAAGTAACGAGGAGTTATCATTATCCTCAATCATAGTAGTAAATTATGAATATAAATTATAATGCAAAAACAAGAATTATGGGAACTAATCCAGTTTTTCTTTTTTTCTTTTTTTTTTTTTTTTTTTTTTTTTTTGTAATTTGGAAATAATGTCATTAACGGGATACAGAAATATAAAGGAAGGCTAAAATGAGCGTCGGTATTTAGTGGTGTATAACGTGCCCTCAGTGTTATTAGCCAATTCACATAATTACTGGACCTCTAACATAGATAATAATAATATAAGGATATAATAACTTTAATTACACGAAACCAATGTATTTACTACTTCCCTTGTTCCTTTCCGGCTATAGGCATTCATAATTCTATTTAGATGCAAGGGAGATAACCAACTTCTGTTTTGGCAAGGTTATTATCTTTACGTTTGCGCTGATTAAATGCAAATAATACCCTTGCATTTTTAACATTTAAAGTTTTAAAGTGTTTTCATAGATATTTTTAATAAATAGTGAGTAATTTCATCACATGATAGTTTGATTATTAGGGCTATGACAACAGCATATTCTTTTCATTGTTTTGACTCTCGAGTATATATCCGACACAGTTAGACACAATAAATCAATCGAGAACCACATCACTCTACATAAAAACATATAAGATATCAATGGATAAATACATGAGAAATAAAATAAGAAAAAAAATATGCTGATGTTATAGCCCTACTGATTACATAACTAAAACAGTACAACGCATAGTTGTTGTTTTTTTTATTACACTGGTTGACTATTTTAATGATGAAAATCTATATTTAGTTATTTTTTCGTTCATTGTAGTAGTTTTTCTTTGGAAACAACCTAATGGCATTAAAGTAAAGATGTTAGCACGTTAGTTTGAAAAAGTCATTTCTAACTTTGATTTTACGCATAAAATGTCGGCGTAAATTTTAATTCTAAAAAAAATTAGTCCCGTACATTCTTTAATATGTAAATGATTCCGTCAGTTTTAATTCTAACTTACATATGTTATATGATAATTATTATTTTGAAATGAATAAATGCATTGATCAAAAAGACATTTTGTAAGTAAAATCAAATATTAACTCACAGAATTATATTAGGCAGTATATATATTGGAAGCCTTATTTTCCTTAATAAGAAAAGATGTCTGCAAACGGAAGCCATCACTAAAACTCTACCAAGATGGATCCAATGTTAGGTTATTAATTAATATTTTATTTGCTACACCGACCGTGAAACATATTCTGTCTGGGTTTTTTTCCTGATCGGTCCACAATAGAAATATTTAATATTGATATGAAACAAACATATATGTAAAATGCGCTGAAGTTTATGTTTTTAAAAACATGAGTGGTAAAATGAATTAATTTTGCATTTTGCACTTTAGAATCATGGCAATATATATATATATATATATATATATATATATATATATATATATATATATATATATATATATATAAAGTAAGTTATAAATATATATATGGCAATTAAGGTACACAGCATATTCCGCGTTTCATCCACGCTGAGATTCGTCAGGCTTATAAAGTTTGTTTCACAAGAGAACAATCTATATTTTTATATCAATATTAAATATCTCCAGAGAGAATATGCTTCACGATGTAGCAAATAAAATATTAATTCAAAACCTCACATTGGATCCACCTTTGTCAAGTTTATATATATATATATATATATATATATATATATATATATATATATATATATATATATATATTATATATATATATATATATATATATATAT
>NC_136498.1:27952727-27955227 GCF_053919585.1 Euprymna scolopes | reverse complement strand
TAGACACAAATATTTGAGTCTACGATTAATCAGGCTCTAGTCTATCACATTACAATTGTTAAACTACTGTTCGACTGTCAATATAGATTTAAGAAAGCCCTTTCTACTGCAGATATCCTAACTGTCATCTCTGAACGTATATACTATACACTGGATAAGGAGGAGGAGGGAAAGGAGTAGACCTAGATATATCTAAGGTCTTTGACAGAGTATGGCACAATGATCTTCACAAGAAAGTACGAATTTTATGGTATTACTGAACGAATACTTAACATATATAAATGCGGCTGTACTTGGGGGTCGATTCTTGGACTTTTATTATTCCTGTTATTCATAATTAACCTCCCTGATGAAATTGTTTTTGAGATTTACATATTTGCTGACAACACCACTCTCTAAAACAGACACGGAGGGAAAACGAAGGAACACATATCCAAGGCAATGGCGGGCACCTAGAAAAAGACCTCTGGTCTGTAGTGGAATGGGGACAAAAATGGATGGCAACGCTCAATGCTGCTAAGACTAAGTTCGTATCCATTAATAATTACAGGAAAACTTTTCAACCACCAATAACTATTGCAAAAGATTAACTGAATTACTTTGATTTACTGTGTACAGGAAACATGAGTTGGAACAGATACATCGAGGGCATTGCTGCAACTGCTGCAAGGAAGGTGGGCTCTCTTTACCGTGCTAGAAAGTTACTTATGCCTAAAAGTATCCTATAGCTATGTAAGGCCACAATTCGCCCATATATAGAGTATTGTTGTCACATTTGAGCTGGTGCATCTGCTACTAGTCTCTAACTCCTGGACAAGATTAAAAAGAGAGTCGCTAACCTTTTATACCAACCTGAACTTTTTTTATTATTATTACATTTTCACCCCAAACAAGGCGCATTGCTACTTTAGTGTAGGGGGCTACTATCAGGGGCAGCAACTACTGGGGCACTATGTTGGGATTTGGCCAGCAAAATGTCGGTTCACGTTGTACTTGAACTTCTGAATGTCAGTACAGTTGGGGGAGCAGGAACTTGAAATGGAATTCCAGAGTTTAGCGGTTCTGGGGAAGAAACTACTGGAGTAGAAAGATATTTTACATCTAGGGATCTCTACTGTGTGGGGGTGGGATTTAGCTGCCTGTCGGGTTTGTCGAGGGTGTCTACGTCGTTGGGGCACAAGTATCTGCAGTTCGTCAGAGCATTCACCATTAAAATACTTGTAGAACAGGCAGAGGGGTGCAACGTTTCGTCGATGGGACAGAGGCTGAAGCTTAAATGCCAGTTCAGGGCCTATCAGATTGGCGACCCTTTTTTTTTAACCTTGTCTAGGAGCGAGAGACTAGTAGCAGATGCACCAGCCCAAATGTGACAACAATACTCCATACATGGGCGAATGGTGGCCTTATAGAGGTACAGGATACTTTCAGGTGTCAGTAGTTTTCTAGCACGGTAGAGAGAGCCTACCTTTTTCGCAGCGGCCCTGGAAATGTTTTCAATATAATTGTTCCAGCTCATGTTACCTGTGAACGTTAGGCTAAGCAGTTTGAAAGATGTACTCTCAGACAGGGAGTCACTGGCCATTGCTATTGGTGGCAGAGAAGGTTTCTTGTAATTATTGAAGGAAACCAGTTTAGTCTTGGCAGCATTGAATGTGACCATCCATTTATGTCCCCATTCCACTACACATTGGAGGTCGTCCTCTAGTGTTTCTGCCATTTCTTTAGATATGTGTTCATTTGTTTTCCTGTCATGCCTGTTATAGAGTGTGGTGTCATCAGCATATATACCCATCTCAGAAGCAGTTTTGTCGGGGAGGTCATTAATAAATATTAGGAACAATAGAGTTCCAAGGATAGACCCCTGAGGCACTCCCGCATTTATATCACACTGTTTCGATGTACGACCGTCGAGGACAACTGTCATGTAAGCTTCAATCTCTGCTCCATTGTCGAAATGTTGCATCCCTCTGCCTGTTTTACAAGTATTTTAATGTTGAAGCTACAATGGACTACAAACCCTTGCACCCCCTCGACATAAATACGCCCGACAAACCCGACGAGCAGCAATGTCACACCCTTACACAGTAGAGATCCCCAGATGTCAGAAAGCTTTCTACTCTAATAGTTTCTTCCCCAGAACTGCAAGACTTTGCAATTTCATTCTAGGTTCCTCCAACCGTACTGACATGCAGAAGTTCAAGTGTAATGTAAATAGACATCTTGCTGTTCAACTCCCTACATAGCATCCCTGCAACTTATGTCCCTGATAGTAGCTTACTACATCAAGGTGACAATGTGCCTTGTTTGGATACACAGAAGTGAAAAACCCCGGAGAAGTACTGAAACATTGTTACATTAAAAATGTAACAATCGAATTAACTTCTTTGCCTAATTAAACTTAAAGGCTCGATGAATGTTATTAATGGATGTAAAAATCATCCGCTTTCATTTCGTTGACAAAAATTTAACTAAAGACAAAATTTGTTTTTTGGAAACTGTG
>NC_136498.1:27905227-27947727 GCF_053919585.1 Euprymna scolopes | reverse complement strand
TTTTCATCTATATTTATATATATTAACTTCAAATAAAAATGTTCGTCTATTTTTCCCCACTTAAGCTTGAGATACAGTTTTCGATTATCTGTCACACTGTTTAACATAGAATTTCCTTCTATCTGTCAGACTTTATATGGTAATACAATTTTCGTTACCTTGTCAAGCTTAAGTTTCGGAATAACATTTTCGTTTATCTGTCACACTCAAGTTTTAGTTTGAAATATGGTTTTCGCGTGTCCCCCAGTTTTATGTTTGAAATACAATTTTCATCTATCTGTAAGGCTTCAGTTTAAAATAGAATTGCAGCCTACTCTCACACATAGGTTTCAAATACAATTTTCGTTTATCTGTCATGCCTAATTTTCAAATAAAATTTTCGTTTATCTGTCATGCTTAATTTCAAATACAATTTTCGTTTATCTGCCATGCTTAATTTTTTAATACAATTTTCCTTTATCTGTCATGTTTAAGATTAAAATAAAAAAAATCCTTCTATTTGTCACGCTTAAGTTTGAAATACACTTCTCATTAATTATAACCTTACGCAGTTGTAGCGTAATAATATTTTAGGAATAAACTGTGGAGTCGCAGTACCCAGTTCGGGAACGACTTCTCTTAAGCATAATATCAGTGAGTGCAGTATTTCAACCGGTTATCTAAACTACTTAACGCAAATAACATAATAATATATCATAATGACATATGCGTGGGTTCAACGAGCGTTGGGAAGTTAAAGTTGAAAAGTCGAGTTTATATTGAAACCATTTACTGGCGCTGACATGACTATTATCGCCGACAAATGGCTTTTGTAAAGTAGCAAAGAAATAAATTTCTTTCGGTATATATTCCACATGGAAAGAAAGGAACTGTATTCTCCGGATATACGCCTGGTTCATATTATATAAGACTAGCATGACTACCCGGCGTTGCCCGTGGAGCCTTCATTACAAAATACAAAAGTAAAAATGTGTATAAAATCTTTCTTTTTATAACTGCCCTCTTTATATTATTTGGGCTCGTGGCGTAGTGGATAAGGTACTTGGCAAAATTCAGTTTTAAAGTTACACTCTTCTCGGTGTTGAAACTACATCCTTCAGTGCGGGCGACACTCAAAATGCAATTGCGATTTACTTAGGACTTCTATCCAGTTATGGCTGAGGGAACGAGGCCATACTATCCTTGTTGATTAAATAAAGGGTTCTGTTCGAAATTATGTGCAGATTCTCGAGATCGACGGAAAAATTACGGAATGCAACAGAAAAATTGCCGATTTCGGCCAGATACACCCGAAGAAGGGCGGAGGTTACATCGGCTGAACCGTTGTGAAAATAACACTCAAGATTAGAAGAATAGTCTAAATAATCCAAATAATACAAAAAATCAATCCTTATCTCAAAATTATAGAACCGAGATATTCTCTTTCTTTCTCTGCTCTTTATTTAGCTTTCTTACTCTATCCCTCTTCTCTGTCCTCTAAATATTTAAGGGGAGAAAGAGGGAGAGAAAGAGGAAAGTAAGATAGGCAGACACAAAGAAAGAGAGGAGATGGGGGATTTCATTCCTTTTTCTTTTTTTTTCTTTTTTTCTCATACTTTATTTATGTTTCTCTAGCCGCGATTACTTTATTTTTTAAGCCAATTAAACGTGTTTCTATTTAAATAAAACAAACATTTTCGCCTCAAACAAAGCATATTGCTACTTGGACGCAAGAAGCTACTATTTAAGATCATATATAATAGGGAATACGTGGGGAGATATGCCTGTTCACGTTTGCAATTTCTCATCCTGGAGGGAGACTTGATACCTGTTTGACGAAGATTTATCACTCCAAGACGATGAAATGGTTTTATAGTTTTTTATTTCACTTTCCCCAGAGGTTCTGCAGAAGTGGAAGTGAAATCGGCTTGTGTTAGTTCTTCTTCACACACGTCAGCGTTCGTCTCCCCCCTCCCCAGTTAAGAGGGGGAGACCACGGAAAACGTCCGTCTTCTTCAAAGCTCAAATCAAATCTCCCAGATCTAGCAAACCACGTCACACATACGTAATTTGGTCAGCTGACCTTTGGTTCTGGTAAACGTGTCTACCTCCACGTTTACTCACCTCTCTCTCTCTCTCTCTCTCTCCCTCTCTCTCTCTCTATTCTCTTATAGAGACACAGAGAGAGAAAACAGAAAGAGTAAGAAAGCCAGAGAGGGGGGGAGATGCTCGTTAACACTAAAGCGTGTTTCGCGAAACTATGTGTAAATTACAACCTAGTTTAAAAATTATTACATTTATTCGGAACAAACTGCCTCTATCAAATGCGTATTCTCACAAAGACCTCAGTAGAATATTTCACTCTCTCTCTCCACTGAGTCCTCTCACTTCCCCCACATCTCCATGTTAGTTCCTTAATAGTAATAATTATTTTCATATAATCAACACATCATTCTAATTTCAACATTATACTAATTCTATCATATTCCACTAGATTTAGAAAATAAATAATAACACTGCCTCAAATTTAATAATTCTTTGTTATATATGTTATATATATATATATACCCACTCGAATAAGAGAGATAATGAGGGAAGGTTCTGTCATGATTTTGCCATTGCCTATGACCTCATCCAGATTGTTCACGAACCCACCCGTATGCCCGATACCTCCGGTCAGTACACAAGCCTTCAAGACCTTTTTCTAACAACTTCCCCTGAGCTATGTTCATGTTCTATCCTGTCTCCTCTGGGATCTTCCGACCACTCGTTTGTATCAGTTAAGATAAAAATGAAATGTAATAAGTCTTCAGACGTACCTCTTCACCGTACAGTATAACGATACTATACGACTTACTGGGATAACTTCCGTACATTTATATCTGATCTACCTCTGCATTCCATGTTTAAAAAGGATGTGTCCTCTATAGTGTCAGAACTGGTCAAATGGTTAATTGTAGGCATAGACCGATCCAAAAAGTTCCAACAAAACCTAATACCCAGCACTGGTTTCCACAGAATTTGCTGCTGCCATCGCACACAGAAATCACTTTTTCCATAGCTACAAATAGATGCTCTGAGACTAAAGCTGCTTTCAGGACTGCCAGCAACCACTGTACATTAGTGTAGTCTCCTGTTTGTTATTATCCACACATATGCACACACACACACACACACACATACACATACACACACACACACACACACTCAAATAGAAGAAGAAATAATGTATTTTTTTTAAAGTAAAATGTTTAAATTTAAAATTAAGAAAGGGAAGGTGATAGGTAAAGTGACATATAGGAAGCAATAGGGGGAAAGATAGAGTCAATATTTAACAGGATGAAAGGAGGAATAAAAAGGAAAAGAAAACAGAAAGAAAAATAAAAAAGAAAAGGAGAAAAATAAAAATGAGAAAAAAAAGTGCCATATGAGCCATATTAGATTGCCTGACGAGGACTTTTGTTTTTTCAACCAATTTTTCAAAACGTTAGCATACTCACTGTAGCGACTATGTTATATTTGTCTATATAAAATAAAATATTATATATATATATAATTAATTTATTATCTCATTTTTATTTAAATATTTTCTACGTGCATAAAAGTAAGTTATCTATAGACTTGACATGTTTCAAAGTTTCACATCTCGTCAGTATAACTAAACTTATTGAGACTCGAACTCATTATCGCCTGATACGTAGCCTGATGTTTTACCACGGGATCACAAAATCTCAACAATTCTATCCACGGTTTTTTATTGCTTTTAAATGTAAGATTGTTTATGTATTTATCTATTTAAATAATAAATTAATTACAAATAATACGCCCCAAAAATGTGGGGGGGGCGACTAGAATATAAAAAAGGGCAATAACCTCTCCTTTTAAAGCACTCAGGGAGTGAGGAGTGAAAAAAAGTCATTTTGTGCCTGTGTTTGTATGGTGTGTATATGAGAGAGTTCTTTCTTCATAGAGTCCGAAACGACGGAGTCTATCGTTTGTAAATTTCGCACATAGGTCATTTGTATGTCTGCCAATGTTCTTAGATATCTTTTGTACAGAAATAAATCCGATAAGTATTGAAAATCAAGAGAATCCAATCCTAAAATAGTCTTTCTTTCTTTCTTATAGAAAAAGCAAAGAAGAATTTTACCTTACACTGGCCAAGGGAGATAATAAAATTTCAGGAAATCATTTCTTCTGAAAAAAAAAAACTGAATAGTCGAGCATTCATGCCTTTTTTTTAATTACATTTTCACCCTATTTTTTACATTTTCACCCCTACTTTTTCACATTGCCACTTTGATGTAGCGGGCTACTATTACGGACATAGGCTACATGGGTACTAGGTGGGGAGTTTCGCAGCAAGATGTCGGTTCACGTTACACTTGAACTTCTGCATGTCAGTACAGTTGGAGAAAGCAGGAACCTGGAAGGGAATTCCAAAGTCTAGCGGTTCTGGGGAAGAAACTACTGGCGTAGACGGCCCTCTTACATCTAGGGATCTCTACTGTGAAGGGGTGGAATTTTACTGCTTGTCGGGTTTGTCAGGAGTATTTACGTAGAGGGGGTACAAGTACTTGCCGTTCGTCGAAACATTCACTGTTAAAGTACTTGTAGAACAGACGACTCTCTTTTGAACCTTGTTTAGGAGTGAGAGACAAGTAGCCGATACACCAGCCCAAATATGACAACAATACTCCATACATGGGCGAATGGTGGCCTTATAGAGGTACAGAATACTTTCGGGCGTTAGTAGCTTTCTAGCACGATAGAAAGAATCTACCTTTTTCACAATGGTCCTGCAATGCTTTCAATGTAATTGTTCCAACTCATGTTTCCTGTGAACGTTAGGTCGAGGAGTTTAAAAGATGTGCTTTCAGATAAATAATCTTTGGCCATTGCTATTGGTGGCAGAGAAGCTTTCTTGTAGTTATTGAAGGAAACAAGTTTAGTCTTGGCAGCATTGAATGTGACCATTTATCTTTGTCCCCATTCCAATACAGATTGGAGGTCATCCTCTAGTGTTTCTGCCATTTCTTTAGATATGTGTTCATTTGTTTTCCTGTCATGTCTGTTATAGAGCATGGTGTCATCAGCACATATACCCATCTCACAGACAATTTTGTCAGGGAGGTCATTTATAATATAAGGAATAATAGAGGTCCAAGGATAGACCCCTGAGGCACTTATATCATATTGTTTAGATGTACGAGCATCGAGGACAACCTGGATTTTTCTCTTATCTAAGAAGGATCTAATTATGTTAAGTATTCTTCCAGTGATACCGCCTGATTTTTCTGAGAAGACGTTCATGCCATACCACGTCAAAAGCCTTAGATATATCTAGAGCTACCGCTCTACCCTCCCCTGCTTTGTCAAGTGAATGGTACAGTTAGAATGTCTGCTGTGGAACGGGCTTGCCTAAATCCATATGGTTGGTCTGTAAGAAGTTTAATATCTGTAAGGTGATGGACTAGAGCTTGGGAAATTATGGACTCAAATATTTTGGCAAAAAGTGGGAGGAGACTAATGGGGCGGTAATTTACTGAGTCAGTTCTTTTGCCTGAATTCTTGAAAACTGGTACCACAGAAGCAGTTTTTCAGCAGGTAGGAAAACAAGATTCATTAAGACATTTGTTGTAAAGTTTGAAGAGGATTGGAGCTACTTCGGCGGAGCACTTTTTTAATAGCACAGCCAGGATGAGATCAGGTCCATATTGAAGTGTCAAGATTTTTTATGATAGCATACACCTGAGAAGGGGTGATTTTCAGATCGTCTAGTGTGGCGTCTGTCCGCAAAGGAAAGTCCGGGAAAGGGTGGTTAGCAAGGTCCAGCGTGGAGTTGGAGGCACACCGACTGGCAAGCATGTTAGCCTCCTCAGTTGCTGAGCAAACAACTTCTTGATTGTTGGATAGTGGGAGAATTGTTGATTGCCTATTATTTACTACACTGTTGTAGATTTTCTAGAAGTCACGGGTTCCTAATTTCTGTGCTTCGATGCGTTTTTTGGTGGTTCCTGTAACTTCTCTCTTGGGTGTCGCTATTTCTTTTTTACATTTAATTCTGGCTTCTATATACTTTTGTTTGTTTGAATTAGATTTATGTCGGTTAAATCTACGGTACGCGTGCTGCCTTTGCGCATGTGGAAGTAAACCATTGGGGAGAGTGCGGCTTGCTATAAAATTTCCGCGTAGGAACATTGCTGTTTTGAACCTTTCAGTGGTCTCATTTGCGCACTGTTCAGATGGAAGTGAAAAGACATTTCGCCATGGGGCGTCTCTGATGAGATCCGTGATGGTTTCCCAGCCAGCCTTTTTATAGTATTTCGTTGTTTTGAGCTATGGCTCTTCCATTTTGGCTCTAGAGTTTAGGGCGATTTCAACTATTATCACTACATGATCAGCATTCCCAAGTGGGCTGTGGGCGTTCGTAATACAATCATCAGAAACTGTGGTCAGAAATAGATCTAAAAGTAATGCGTGTTGTTCTTGCTGGTCAGGGAAACGGGTTGGAAACGTAACCGTCTGTGATAGGGAATGAGTTATGTTGTGGTACCAGCTGCGTCTGTGTAAGTAGAAAATCCAAGCGAGTGTTTGTGGTGGATATTGAAGTCTCCAAATACATGAACTTGTGTGCTAGTGTTGAGGCAAAGTGCTGTATCTATGCTGTCAGAGACTCTGTTTATTAAGGTACAGTCCTGGGTCGAGGGAGAGCGGTAGATAAAATAAAAGTAGCTAATATTATGTTGCATGTTAAGTCTTTAGACTAAACATGCAACATAATATTAGCACATAAAAGGTTGATCGTCCGATTCTGGTTTTGTTTCTCTAGTCAAGGGGAGGGTGTTTCGAATATAGACTCCAAGCCCGTGCATATGTCTGTCAGAATCCTTACGGCAGAGTGGGAGATAGCCAGGCATGTAAAAGTAGTTAGAGGGGATGGAGGAGTGTAGGTTAGTCTCACTTAGTGCTAAGATATCCCGGGTGTTTGTTAGGAAAAATGCTTCAACATCATTTAAATTACTTCTAAGCCCACGGATGTTCGTAAATGCAAGCCTCAAGGAAGGAGGCAATTTGATTTTGTTTGAGTTTTGTCCTGTAAGTTTTTATTTTACTGCCATTTTTTTTAAAGAGTGTCTGTTTAGGTAAGGGATGCTGAGCAAGTGGTTATGCAGAACAGCAGGCATGCAACACAAATAGACCATCAGCTGACCTTCCATCTACTAGGACTGTGGAAAGCCCACTCGGGATGAGGGCAGGGTCCCTTTCCATGCGCGACATGGCACTACAAACATCCCGATATTATACAACTGTTGATGGAGCAGCTGTTCTAAGCGCTACCAAAGAGCTAGGGCTCTTATACTACCAGTCGGGAACAGGAGCCAGGAACTCCCAATCCGGTACCCTCAACCCATCAGACGATGGTCAACCCAATCTACTTGTACTGGCATTTTGGTGTTCAAGCACTTCCAAGTGTCCAGTTTAGAGGGGGGATGTGTTGAGAGAGGGGGAAAACATCCTTCATTGTCCTAGTCAGGAAACAAGATCGACCACTGAGTGTTTCTGTCGAATCCCTGTGCTTCGACCTCTACGTCTGGCTAATAGGCAAAGAAGGAGTATGGAAGTCGGACAATAGACAGTGCCTATCTACTCCTTAAGCAGTTTAGGTTTGCAGACCGGTATTTGTTCGAGTCACCAGCTCTAGGAAGGATTTCATCCAAGACTGGAGGGGCATCCCTCCGCTTAGATTTAGGTTCAGAGTTTTCTTTCTCCTAGACGGATGACCTGGGAAGATCTACGGGTCCATCAGCACCGAAGGGTTGCCCCACGCCTGGGTCCTAATCCAGGTATTTCAGCGACCCCGCGTGGGTAGTTAATGTTACTGGGTTTATATGTAAATGTTATGTCTACTGAAAAATTACACTCCTCAAAAGTCATTAAGGGACATTGCTATAACATTGTTACTGGAGGAGGGGGTGAGTAAAAGTTCATGCAGTGGAAGCAGCTATATTTGCAACATGTTAGTTGGAAGGAGTTAAGATATGGTTTAATATTTTTCCTTTAACTTTAGAAATTTATTTTTTAATTTTTTTATATGTTAGTCTACATCACCGTTTTATATTATTTTTTCTTATTAATTAGTTCAATTTACGATAAAAGAAGAGACACCATTGAAACGGAATTATTTTTTTTTCGTAATGGATAATCTGCGATAGCAGATTGAGTCTATAATAATACATACGCAATCTGCATGAATTAAAATATGTTTAAGCGTATGGGAGTATAGATTGTGTCACGTGTTTCCGCTGCATAGAAAAGTAACGTCATCTGGCAAGATTTTTTAGTAACTTTGAAACCAGATTTTAAATAGTTGTCCTATTTTAACAAATCTTAATAAAGATAAAAAGTATAGAAAAGAGGTTGATGGGCAAAAGGGTTTTTTACTAACTTACCATATTTTGCCGTTGATCAATTTATTCCGGAATGATAACCAATGCCTGGTGTGTAAATTGTAAGATGATCAGAGTTAATTTTAACAATTTACTGGAACTTTTTCCTATTTCAGAAACTATTCTATATCTGTACTTCTGTATATATATATATATATATATATATATATATATATATATATATATATATATATATATATACATATATATATACACATAAATATACATACATATATATATATATTTAAGATAGAGTGATGAACTGGCATTTAGAGTATTCGTAATTGCATAGACAAGAATATATATATATATATATATATATATACATACATATATATATACACATAAATATACATACATATATATATATATATATATATATATATATATATATATATGAGGACTGAAGGAAAAAACAAGGGACGAAAGAGTTTATGCCGAAAAATGCATCCACAATACCTTATCCACTTTCCTTAATATATATATATATATATATATATATATATATATATATATATATATATATATATATATATATATATATATATATATATATATATATATATATATATATATATATCACAGTCGGATTTCGTCGCGGTTTGCTTGATTTGTGTTGGTTAATTGAAATTCTTGTGTGCAGGGCGTTTGCTCAGTTGGTAGAGTGCATGCAAGAGGCTCGGGTTTCGAATCCTGAGCTCGGCTGTGTCTAACTGATGAGCCCAAATGAGGGCGAAACTCGAGTCTTGGACTTCCGGTTCGTTGACTGTCATGGCTCTTGCGGGCTGCGACGTTGTTTGGCTGTGGAATTTATTATATACAATCTCTCACATTCTGAAAATCATATATATATATATATATATATATATATATATATATATATATATATATATATATATATATATATATATATATGCCTACAGACACTGGTGTTTCATCCTTTCGGGAATCATCAGTGCAGGGTGTCACGATTATCACAAGTCGACAGATTAGAACCCGGCAACAGAAGTCATCTCAGACTCCATTAGCAAAGACCTTATCCATTCGGCCACTGTTAATCGCGAGAAATACTGTTGAAAATTTAGCATTTATTTTTAAATGTTTTTTTTAACGTCTGTCAGAGTGATCTAATCATTATATGATGATCTGAGCATATGAACTAAATTGACCGAATTTATTTCAACTAAAAGTGCTCAACGATAAGAAACGAATTTCTTAAAAAGAGTTAACATAATCATTTACTATGATAATTGTTAAATACCTGCAGACACTAGTGTTTCATCCTTTCGGAAATCATATATATATATATATATATATATATATATATATATATATATATATATATATAATCTGGGTTACAGCTTTGAAAACAGACTAAAACCAATTGGGTTAGGGCTAGTTTAAGATTATGTTCCAATTATGCCAGGGTAAGGGTGAGTTTAGGATTAACGTTTTTAAAAAAATTAACATTGTGTCCGTCTATTTAGCAGATTTTTGCATGTCTGGAATATTAAAAGGAAAACTTTTCCTCTGCTTCCGAAGTGTTCTGATTAGCTAAGCTCTTCGGTATCATTCGGCTGTTTACGGAAACGGCTAGAAGATGCCGAACAGAAAAATCGGTGTTTTGTCTGGTTCCAAAGCTTTAACAATACCAATATTGTATTATTGACTGAAACAATAGTCGCCCATTTAACTAATGATATAGGAGGGATAAAGGTTAAAAGAAAAAAATCGCATTTATTCATTAAAATGTAGCTTAACAACAAATAACATTATGCTCCGTCCGGTCAGACATTTTGATGATGAGAACAACAGGGGAAAAATATGGGCGACACATTAAATGCATTAGCTATACACAATTTAACAACCAAGTACCCTTTTAAGCTACGAGACACATAAATCCTAATAAAAAGATAACGCATACAGAGTAATCTAATTTATAAAACTCACTGTTTGTCTGTTTGTCTGTTTGTCTCCATAATTTCAAACTATATTTCTTCCGAAATCAAAAGTCACAGAGGGCGCTAAATGATTGTATTTTTTTACGAACCGTTCTTTTATGAGTCTTCTGTCAGTTAAAATTGTTTTTAAGGGGTCAGAAAATGGTCCAAATTGAAAAAGTCGTTTTTTTTTGTTACTTTATCGTAATTTATTTTTAATCAGTTTATATGCGTGTCATGTCGGTACAGTGGTAACGTCACCACCTTTGAATGCTGCAGTTCATCTTTCGGTTTCGATTCTAGCTGATGGCACCCAAATACGTTTTTTTTTTTTTTGTTGTTATTGTTTTTCATTTACTTTGAAATTACGACTCCATGATAATATATAAAAAAAATTGGGTAAATTAAAATATCATATTTAAGCGTATTTTACGACCGGGAAAAACCAGCCACCCCATTCATAGAATAATACATAGCTGAACAGAGAGAAGGTTTGTATTGCATCGTTCTCTACAAACGAGTCACCACCCATAAAGGTTCAAAGTTATTCGAGGATAAGCTTTGATCAGATGGATGGCGCATTCGATAAAGTACTCGGTCAATTCAGTTGCCAGTTGCATACTTCTGGAGGTTATAAGTTCAACCCTCAGTGCGGGCGAAAATCAAAATACAATTGCGAATTACTTAGGACTTCCACCCGGTCATTGTTAACGGAACAAGGGAATGATAACCCCGAAAAATTAAATGAAATTCTGTGAAGATTCGGGAGTTCGGCAGAAGTATATCCGAGTTCGGCAAAAAAAAATCCTGAGTATGACAGAAAGATTCCCGATGTCGAGAAAACATTTCCTGACGATAGAATCTTAGATCTTCTGAAGAGTAGCTTTTACAAGTGAATTTTACCAACTACATTATCCACTACGTCATGGGTCCTTGCGGTGTGAAAATGATGCTTAAGATGGTAACAGTTGTTTGAAGAATCCAAGTAATACGTATAATCAATCCTCGTCTAAATAATTCAGAAAAGTTAATTTCGTATAAATTTATATTTGGTTGTCTTTCAACTTTTACATGTTTATACAGTATGAGCACTTAAGAGACAAAATAGGCCGATATTGTTTTGAATAATCACGTCAAAAATGGCTGAGCCGTTAACAGACAAAAAAAGTCCGTGGAATATGCGAAAGAATTTCATTAACTAGTGTTCTCTGAAATAATCTCGTAAAAAATAACTGAGCAATGAAGAGATAAATGACTCATAGGACTAGGAAAATGTTATAACTAGTTTAGTCAAGGAGTAGAAAGAAAAAGTTTTAACCGAAAGAAAACTATTTGGGCAGTTGGCAAGGAGAGATATGAATGTTATGACTGATAATAATGAGAGAATCGAGGGTTAATGTAAGACAATAAGAAAAAAAAGTTGCGCGAAAAAATAAACTCGCACAAAAAATATATATGCATAAATGTATCCTGAAACACAATTAAAATGCATATGTGTTATGAAAACTGCCAAGAAGCAAATAAACTGACTTTATAACTAAAATAAAAAAAATATCCCGTTTCAGTTTGGTGAATTTTCAGAGTCAGGACCAACAAACATCAAAAGAATATTCAAACTCTGATTTGGTCTTTCAATGATTTGACTGGCTTTGTTAAATATTTTTAACAATTGAAAATGTATTCTTGCACAACCAAGCTAAAACACTTCAACACTGCTTCAGTGAAATTTCTAAAAATACAAAAAAAAAAAAAAAACACTTATTCTTGCTATTTAAAAAGTTTGCTGAGTTTTTCCCCTTTCAATGTATTAAAACGTTTCCTTTAAATATTTGGAAGAATATGTTGGAATTCCTTTATTTTTATAAATGAAAAAAAAAAAGAAATAATAAATAAGGAATGGAATATTTGACAAAAAGTATAAAATGCAAATATTAAACAGATTATATATCCAAAGACATTTTTATTTGGATTTAATTATTCATATTTGAACTTTTGAATTTTGAGTTTTCTTTTCTTGTTTCCTTTTGTTGCCTTAGGCAGGTTTAATTACCTCCTTGTAAAGATTATTTTTGTGGAAGGGAAGGTGTGTAAAACAGTGTATATAAGCACATGGGAAAATATCAGCAGCAGCGAAGAATGGCTGGCTTCTGAAGAGATTAATTAGCAGCAACAGTAGCCGAAAAACACGGATATGCAAATTAGGAAGTATGCCTCACAAGAAGTAAAAATAAAAAGAGAAAAATACACCAAACGCTCGGAGCAGAAGTAAAGTGGACGTCGAAGAGAATGGACATGTTTCGTTGAAGGCGAGAATGGACAGGTTGGGCCCAGTATGCGGTCGGAAGAAGGAGAAACGCCACCAGGCTAAAATAAACATGTGGTAGCGAGAGACTTTTTTAAGTGATACCGAAAGTAATGGGAATAAATGCTTTCGTTTAAAAAGAAAAAAATGCTGAATCGGATTTTTATTATTTATTTATTTATTTTGCTTGTTTTTTTTTCAACGGCTATATTACACAATGACGTACCTCTGCTTCTGACGCACGTTTATGACAGGGATTGCTTTCTTAAATCTCAATATTAGCAACAGAGAGATGAAATTTTCAGGTCATGAATGCTTAAGTTCAGTCATCATAGCAATGCAATTTACTATCCCTTTTGATCCATTCAGGCAGAATAAAATATTTAGGAATATCCCTCGTACAAGGGGCGTGCAATAAGTAATGCCCCTGACCCACATCCCATAGCAGTAGAGCAACGAAACTTGGCACAGTTATTAGTCTTTCTCGACATAGGAACCACCCAGAGTTATGCATTCCTCCCCTCGTTTGATGTAGCTCTGGAGACCGCTTTTGCAGAACATCCCAGGTTGGTCCTCCAACCACGACGTGACTTCACAAATCAAGGCTGCATTATCTTGGAAACGTTTTCTTTTCAAAAACAACTTCATGGCTTGGAAGGTATTATGTCAAAGGGTGCGAGGTCAGGAGAGTAGGGAGGATGGGGAGGATTTCATAACCACACGCTCGTGCTTCTGATCTGGCGACATGCGAGTTGTGGACCGGAGCGTTGTCCTGCAGGAGGAGGGTACCTTTGCTGATCTTGCCCCGCCTCTTGATTTTGATAGCTTCCCTTAATTTCCTCAAAAGTGAAGCATAATAGGCTCCTATAATTGTGGTACCCTTTTCCTGATTCTAATAATATTACCGATTCTGTTCTAAATTTCCGAATGTATCAATTACCAATTTCGATTTTTTTAAATCTTTAAATGTTGTTAATTTTCAGATTACCAGCGAAACCCATGTATATATATATATATATATATATATATATATATATATGTGTGTGTATATATATATGTATGCATGCATATATATATATATATATATATATATATATATATATATATATATATATATATATAGGGTGTTCCAAAAGTCTGGACTACATTTTTACATTGAATATCGCAAGAACTATTAAAGATATAAAAACGCATCCGGTATATTCAGAAAGCTTGGAATCTCATGTTTTTCATGGAATGTTCAAAGATGTTTAATGTGTACACCATTTGTCACACGATATATCAAGCCGATAGTTCAATTCTTGCCAAACGTGTCCCAGTATTGCGTTATCAATGTTTACAACAGCTTCTGTTATTCGAACATTCAGCTATTTCACGTCTCTTGGAATGGGGAAAACATGAATCAGTCTTTTCACAAATTTCCACAACAAAATTCGCACAGTTTGAAATCTGGAGAGCTGGGAGGCACGTTGAACAACCATGGTTGATTGAGCGCCATTACTGGATCTGAAAAAAAGGAAAAAATCAATAACCTTACAAAAAACTTAATGCATTTAGCTTTAAAACGGCACCACTTTCATCGTACCACTATTCATAGTTAAGCAGATATAAGGATCTCATGAAAATTCGTGGCCATTTAACGAGAGTCTTAGGCAGACACACATACATACACACATTTAAACAGACAGGTGAGATTTATATTATAGATACCGATCTCATGAAAATTCGTGGCCTTTGTCGAGAGTCTTAGGCAGACATACAAACATACATACATGCATTTAAACAGACAGGTGAGATTTATATTATAGACTAGCCTGGATGCTCGGCGTTGCCCGGGTGTTTGGAGGTATGCGTTGACAAAAATAATGTGCTAGTATGTAAGCATGCTCGAACCCGTACTACGATAGAGGAGAAGAACGTAAAAAAGTGACGTCTTTGCTGTTGTATCCATCGTCAACCGGAAGTGACGAAGGTTTAAATTAAGGCTAATCAATCGGAGAAAGGAGATGACTTTCACAAATCTCGGCGAAAAAAGGGTCGCCTCCCTGTAGAAAAGTGCCCAATTGAGGGTGAAATAATTAATGCTTTTAGCCAATTTTACGATATTTATCGTTCAAAGGGTCGAGCTTCAAAACGATACCGATCTCGGGAAAATCCGTCCCTTTGTCGAAAGTTTTTGCGAGACATACATACATACATACATACATACATACATACATTTAAGCAGGCAGGTGAGATTTATATTATGGATTATGTAACTATAATTCAGTTGTGCACTCTTAAAATCGGCAATATTATGGGAAAAAGCGAAATCAAAACATAATCAAGATAAATTGGTCTCCAAATTTGACCAGATGCCCTGTCTGTTCAAACACAAACTCGAACTTTTACTCAGAATTTAATCCATTAAAATGCTGTTTAATTATAATATAAACTACGAGAACCCGTGGAAATTCCACGGTATGAGAAATATGTTTAATCAACAAATATGTTTGGATAAGGTTTGCATATTTTTGGATAGCGCAAAAGATGTTTTTTTTCCGAAAGGAAAACCTATAACACGCAGCAAATATGAATCCATAAACATTTACATGAGTATCGTGTCCATTGTATTTTAAGTGTAGAAACTGGCACAAATGAGAAAAATTAATAAGTATTAATAAATACTCAGTAAGTAGTATTTTGCTACATAGTTCAATACAAATAATAAAATTATATTGTAAGAGTCAACCTTTAATTAACTCCTTCAGTCTAGCACATCTTAGCAGACAATGTTCTTTTTTTTAGCTCTGTTTCTTTCATATTTTGACATTTGTGCGTAAGTTTTCGCTAACTTTTCCTTCAGTTTACATCGAAATTAGTACGATTTCCTTCCTCACACAATTACGATAATAACTATATATAATTATGATATTCAGAAGCAAAGCTACATAAAAGCGAGGTCACTCTTATATTTTTGTTAAGGGTTGCCAAATGCTTTTGAAAGTCAAATTTCGCAAATCTGACCTTTTTTGTGAGCAGTTTGTCCATTGTATTTTAAATATAGAACCGACCCAAAATGGAAGAAATTATAAGTATTCGTAGCCTAGTGGGGGATGCTCTTTTCTCTTCCCTGCAACCTCTGTCCCACAGAAGAGACATTGCTAGCTTGTCTCTGCTTTATCGTTATTCTCATCGCAAGTGCGTCTGAGCTCAAATCTATCGTCCCTCCTCGACAAATTGTTACGAAAAAACACTTGTCTAGCCAAAACCACTATCAATAATTTCCCCCACTTTTTATCTGTGCCTAAACATAAACGTAGATTCCATGAACAAAGCTTCTTTCTTAGAACTACACACATGTGGAACTATCTTCTGTTTCTCTGCTTCCCAGCTGATTACAATATGGTCGGCTTCAAGTAAACAAGTTCTTGATGAGTCGCCCCCTTAAGTAATTTACCAAATTTCCACTACTAACAATTACTACGATATTGCCCCATTGGCTACTGTGCACTCAGTAACTCTTATCTTCGAGTGGCCTCTAGGCCTTGATGACTCGCGACTCCTTTGTAAAACGTGGTATTCATAAATACTCATTTGATAATATTGTGCTACATAGTTCAATACAAATGATAAAATCACATTGTCAGAGACAATCTTTAATTTACTTCTTTAGTTCAGCACCTCTTGGCAGACAATGTTACCCCCCCTCATTGCTTCTTTTAACGTTTCGCTTACTACTTTCTTCCATAAAGAGGCACTGAATATCGAAATTACCACGAGTTCCTTTATAACACCATCGTATATTATTATGATATTCAAAAATAAAGCTACATCAAGGTCGCCAGACTAGTCATTTTTAAGACAAATTTCGCGAATTTGGCCTTTTTGGAAGTAGTTTGACTATGAAAAATGTTATTTGGTCTTTATCAAAGCGTAACGTACGGACTATCTAAGTTAGAAACAGCAGAGTATTCTATAGATTAATAATATATAACAGAAACAACAATCTTAACAATTGCAAAACGCCTCTTCAACTACTGATATCCATAACAAATAACACCCTACCTGAGAATTCTTCCTTCAAACTACTCAGCTTAACATGCACGGGCAATATGAACTCGAACAAACAAATTGAGGATACTGCGAAGGCTGCTGCAAAGAACGTGGATTCCCTCTATCTTGCTAAAAGGCTACTCATACCTGAGAGTATCCTGTACCTCTACATGGCTACGATTCGCCCATGCATGGAGTATTGTTGCCATATCTGGGCTGGTGCATCAACCACTAGCCTCAACCTCTTGGATAGGGTTCAAAAAAGAGTTTTCAATCTAATATATCCCACTTTGTTAACTAACCTCCAACCCCTGTCCCATTGCCGCAATTTTGCATCTCTGTGCCTGTTTTACAAATATTTTAATAGAACGTGCTCTGATGAACTCGTTGCACCTGTGCCCCCTCGTCATACATATCCCAGACAAACCTACTTAGCAGCAAAATCTCATCCCTTCACTGTTGAGGTCCGTAAATGCTAGAAAGAGTTCTACTCTAATAGTTTTTTTTTTACATAGGCGTCACCACTTATCAAGGCCCAGATGTGGCAACAGTATTCCATCCTTGGATGTATCTGGCTCTTATATAGATGGAGAATTGCATCAGTAGTGAGATATCTACTGGATCGGTAGAAGGATCCGACCATTTTTCCAGCGGCCTTGGCAACAGATTTGATGTACGTATTCCATTTAAGATCAGGAGTAAAGGTCAAGCCGAGAAGCCTGTCAAAACTTGAGGCCTCCCCAACACAAGAGCCATTCATTTTAATTGATGCCAGATGGGGATCAGAACGTTGATGATGTAAAGATAGAAGCTTGGTTTTAGATGCATTAAAAGTAACCAGCCAATCCTTTCCCCATTGTACAACGTAATCAAGATCAGAGGAGAGAGAATCGGAGAGAACTTGGTTGTTTACTGTCTTAGATGTGCTACCATAGATGGTAGTGTCGTCAGCAAAAATGTCTACGAATGATGTAAGGATGTGATTTGAAAGATCATTAATGTAGATCAGGAAAAGAGTTGGGCCCAGGATAGACCCCCGAGGGACTCCAGCATTAATACTGTGGGCTTCTGATTTTTACCCATCAACTACTACTCTTATGAACCTATCAGAGAGAAATGATTTAATAATTGAGAAAACATTTTCAGCTATACCATAGCTGGAGATCTTGTGAAATAAACCTTTATGCCATACCCTCTCAAAGGCCCTTGATATGTCAAGAGCAATTGCCTTAGAAAGGTTGTCTCTGTCGAAAGATTCGCTAATCCTATGAGATATAACTGTAAGCACATCTGCTCTAGATCTAGCAGAACGGAAACCATATTGTGTGTCACTAAGAAGGTTATTTTTGCTGAGATGGTTGATTACTTCTCTATTTAACACAGATTCCAGCAACTTACTCATGACGCACAGAAGACTTATTGGCCTGTACTGAGAGGGGGAAGAACGATCACCTGAATTCTTAAATACAGGGCATACTGATGAGATTTTCCAGGGTGATGGGAAGCAATTCTCCTTAAACAGTTTTGTAAGTATGGGCGCTAGTTCTGGTTGAAGTTTTTTTGAGTACTATAATTGGAATACCGTCAGGGCCGGTTCCTTTACTGGAATCAAGGTTTTTTATTAGCTTGGCAACATCACGTACAGATATTTGTATATAACATAGCGTGTTTTCTGATACAAGAGGAAATATTGGGGGTTGGCGGCCTTGTTGCTTCCCTGACTGTACTGATATGCAAAAGTTTAAATATAACTTAAACCAACATTTTGTTAATCTTTCCTAGGCACGATCCGAAATTGTAGCCCCTTTCGTCCTAGTGGCGATATGCCTTGAACGTAAAATATGCTCAATATCTATATTCAATTTTTTCACGGGTTCTTCCCTGGCTGCAATCTTTAAACACTACATCAATTCTTTAATTTCGTTATTCCTTGCATTCACACCCAAGTTTTTTTTCAGAATGAGTTGTTTTTCTTTTGTTTTTTTTTTGGGGGGGGGGGCTGGTTTCTTTCCCAAAACGTGTCGACTCGTTTTCTTCCTCGACGGGTACGCAAACAAAATATGGCGGTCGTTTAGTCATAGTATCGCCATGTGTTTTTTCATTATTTTCTCTCGTTAGATTTTCAAATATTTTTCTCCTTTACTGCGTCCCTTTTCTCTTTTTTGATTCCTTCACCTCCTCCTCTCTCTTCCCTTTGTTCGCTCCTGTTCTTCCTCTCCCCTTGTCTAACCCTTTTTAAATTCTTTTCTTTTTTTTACTCGTTTATTATTATTATTTGTTTACTGGTGTGTGCGTGTTTTTTATTGCTACGTTCTCTCTTAGCACTATCTGTTCTAAAGATTTTTCATCATGAGTCGCATCTTTCGCTTGGTGCAGATTGCGAACCCACGTGACTTATTCTTCGCCATTCCTTCCGATACAGGGCAAGTTGGTTGATGGACGCACAACTGTTGAGAAATCTCCAATCAAAAATATTTTTCTCAACCTTCTCCTTTGCATTCTAACATACTCTCAAAGCATAACTTTGACAGGTCAGTGGTTGATCGATTTACATGGCCAAAAGTTCAAGGGTTTTACTTTTGATTTTATCAAATAGAGAGGGTAGGGAAGTAGTTTGACGGAGGGTGGATTTTTTTCGATCAGGCGAAGCATTACGTGATTTTGAAACACTTCAATGCGATTGGTTAGTTGTTTAGTCCATGTGATACAATCAAGGCCATATATAACTACTGGAAGGATATAAATTAAATAAACTTTTACTTTAACAGTTATCGGCACTTTTTTTGATTTTAGAATTGTGCTGTGTTTTAGGAAAGCCGGTCAACCCAGCCCGATTCTGTGTTTCAATGTCGTCTCCTTATTACTGGAGAAAGACAGTTTATGTTACGTTGGTGCTGGCAAACTTTCAGAACCTCGCGGCAGAGCTGGAGACACAAGAACAGTCATGTGCGCAGTTTAAGAAGATGCTGAGGTTCTTTCACTCGCATCGAAAATCGTTTCACCTGAACTCTTCTGGAGAGAGGGGTGAGATTCGAACACTATAAGCCGACATTTAGCTGATACAGAGCTCATGGACAATTATATAACTTACTCCCAGATGGTCCCAACATCAATAAATATGCTACCTTCTTGACTGTTTTATTTGGTTTTATTTATTTATACGAGTCAGCCTTTTTCCCACATGAAGATCATTAAATCAAAATACCACTCATCCATTATGGATGAGCATCTATAAGTCTGCTATTAGCAGCTACTGTCAGGACTATGCATCCCTGGCTGATTCCATCTAATGCAAGTCGTCAGAATAAGGTAATGATAAAAAATGTATAGAGCTGTACTGTGCAATATGGGTTGCTACAATAATGCAACTTATACCTGCATATACTTTACATATAAAAATAATTTACAATATATTTATAATGTGTATGTTTTTTAAATAGGTGGGACATCATTTAGACTTAGTCATGTGGTAAGTAGCTCTCATGCTGAAAAAGTGCGTGCACCCCTGCCCTAAATAAATGAATTGGGTAACGTGTTTGATAAGTTTACTGTGAACAGTCATGTGTAGGTTAAACTGTGATTTTGTTGTGATTTAAACATTCTTAATCTGCTTCCATTACTCTGTTTCCTTTGTCTTCTCGCTCGCGAAGATACACTCATATCTATGCACACACCAAGCCAATAGAGAGAAAGGAGACGGCGAGAGAGGGCATGATATTCAGAACTAAATAGACACTATCACTTCTATATAATAGATTAACCTGGGTGCGCGGTGTTGCTATGGTGTTTGGAGGTGTGTGTTGAGCAAAAAAAAAAAGTGATAGTATGCAGGCAGGCTCGAACCCGCGACACGAAGGCGAAAAAGAAAGTGAAAGAAAATCTGACGTCTTAGCCGGTCTCCATGACGCGACCTGCTGAAATTAACCGAAATCAATTTAATGCTGGCAATAACTTGCTAAAATGTACAAAACGGTCGAGTTTAGGGTGAAGGAATTAATGTTTTCAGCAAATTTTTCGATATTTGTCGTCCGAGATGTCGAGCTTCAAAATGATACTGATCTCGTCAGGATTCGTCACCTCTGTCGAAAGTTTTTTGCGAGACATACAGACAAACATACATAGATACATACCTGCATACATTTAAACAGACAGTGAGATTTATATTATAGATAATTATTTCGATAAATTTTCTATATAGAAGGAACGAAATATTAGTCGACTAGTGTTTTTCATTTTAACCTATATCCTATATCTAGCGTTGCTTCACTTTATCAACATATTTTCCGACGATCGTCGTCTATCTATGATTAACGTACTTTCTGAGTAACGATCAATCGTCCTTTTTATGAACATTTTATTGATTTTGAGGTTTTTTGTATGTTTCTGGTGGACGCAAGCTCTTCTCATGTTGTTTTATGGCAAATCTTCTTTTCAATTCAACAGACATTGTTAAAAAATATTATCTTTTGTTACGTTATCATATAATGACAATAAATAAGTGAATTTATTTTAATATTATCAAAAAAAAAATTAGTTCCAAAAGTTTGTAAAAAAAATCATGCCCCACCCTATATATATATATATATATATATATATATATATATATATATATATATATATATATATATATATATAGAACAAAATTTAGTTTAAAATTCAAAGAATTACGTTTTCTTTTTAATAACCTTCGTTTATTTCCTAGATTTTTCCATTACGGCCGTTTTATTAATGAGTGGGCAATTTTACGATTCATGTTTCTGTAAAAATATCCTGTCCTCACCAAATTCTTTGGATGTTTATTCATTAGATTTTTCCAACAAATGTTATATTTTTAATATGCTGGGCATCGTATTCGGGTAAAAAGATTTCCGCGGCCATACTTCCTCACTTCCTCCATCTTTTGGTGTTATGTAAAGATATATATATATATATTTATATATATATATATATATATATATATATATATATATATATATATATATATATATATATATATAGTAGTAGAGTAGTGGCAGATGGACAAAAATCGGAGGCCTGCAATATAAATGCTGGAGTCCCTCAGGGGTCAATCCTGGGCCAAAATCTCTTCCTGATCTACATCAATAACCTCCCTAAACACATACTTAAATCATTCGTTGACATCTATGCTGATGACACGACCATCTACTGTAACACATCAAAGGCTGTAAATGACAAAGTTCTCTCCGATTCTCTCTCTTCTGATCTCGAGCGCGTGGTTCAGTGGGGGAAGATGTGGTTGGTTACCTTTAATGCATCCAAAACCAAACTCCTATCCTTACATCATCAACGCTCTGATCCTCGATGGCTCTCGTCTGGGTGAGGCCCCGTGTTTTGACAAGCTTCTGGGTTTGACCTTTACTCCTGATCTGAAATGGAACACGTACATCAAGTCTGTTACCAAGGTCGCTGGAAAGATGGTGAGATCCTTCTACCGCTCTAGAAGATATCTCACTACTGAAGCAATTCTCTATCTATATAAAAGCCAAGTACGTCCAAAGATGGAATACTGTTGCCATATCTGGGCAGGAGCGGCCAAAAACAGCCTATCATACCTTGACAGAGTACAAAATAGACTTCGTGGCTTAGTGGGGGATGGCCCTTTTCTCTACCCTACAACCTCTCTCCCACAGAAGAGACGTTGCGAGCCTATCCTTGTTTTATCGTTATTTTCATGGCAGGTGCTCGTCTGAATTCCAATCTCTGGTCCCCCCTCGCCAATCTTTCACGAAAAACACCCGTCTAGCTGAATCCACTGTGAAAAATTTCCCCCACTCTATATCTGTGCCTAAATCAAAACGCGGATTCCATGAGCAAAGCTTTTTTCTTAGAACTGCACGTCTGTAGAACTCTGTTCCGTCTGCCTGCTTCCCTCCGGACTACAACTTGGATGTCTTCAAGTCCAATGTTAACAAATTCCTGAACCGCCCCCTTTATTAAACACTTCATCAAATCTCCACACTAACGTAATGTACTTGCAATAACCCTTATCCCTGAGTGGATTCCGGGCCTTGATAAGTGGTGATCACTGTGTAAAATATATATATATATATATATATATATATATATATATATATATATATATAGTGTGTGCCCAAAAAAAACGGGCCCCAACTCTAATTAGGCTGTTTCTTTGTATTTTGTCCGAACGAAATGAAACTTTGGTCATAACTAGTGTATTATATTCTAAACATCACATCAAAACACTAGGGTCTTTCGCCTTTTTTCTCCGTTGACTGTAATATGCTCAGAAAAACGATTGAATGTCCTCTGTTTTTTTGGTCACCCTGTATATATATATATATATATATATATATATATATATATATACATACATATATATACATACATATATATATGCATATATATATATACATACATATATATATACATATACATACATATATATATACATACATACATATATATATACATACATATATATATACATACATACATATATATACATACATATATATACATACATATATATACATACATACATATATATATACATATATATATACATACATATATATATATACATACATATATATATACGTACATATATATATATATATATATATATATCGAATTATGTGTTCATCAACGTTTCCTCTTTATTTCGAGACTTCCTCTGGATAGATTTAGAAGTCTCGAAATAAAAATGAAACGTTGATGAACACATAACTCGGTTTGTTCCTTTTTATTTTCTTTTATTTTGTCGGAATACTATTTCCATTATTCTCATATATATATATATATATATATATATATATATATATATATATATATATATATATATATATATATATATATATATATTTACTGCTGATCAAAAAGTTTAAGACCACTTTTAAAAAAAATTTTAGGGATAGATTTTAAATTGTTCTGATTTAAGGTTTTCAGTACTACAATCTAAAAGGTTATGGAAACAAAAGCTACATTCCAAAGATTAATTTTTAAATTTTACATTTTTATTAAATTAGGTTTTTTACACATGATCAAAATTATAAGACAAGAGACAATAATTCTATTAAATTATACAAAAAGTGTATGAAAACATTCAACAATCAAACTTAATAATGAGTTCTACCTCCACTGCTTTTGATGACTTCAAAAATTCTTTGGAACATGCTAGAAATAAGGGTTTCCATTAGGATGCGGGGGATCCTGCTCCAGTTTCACGAAGTTTATTTTTTTTTAATATTGCAGGCCATATCGATAAACCTCTCTTGTCATCCATCCCCAAACATTTTCAATTCGGTTCAAGTCTCGTGAGCATGCAGGATGTCCCAAGAGATTGACTCTATTTTCTTGTAGAAAGCTCAATGTTCGTCTTGCAGTGTGGATTGCAGCATTATCCTTTGGGAATAACCATCCATCTCCACACAAACGATGCCCCTCCATCATCAAAGATGCTTTTTTTTAAGAAAAGGCACACCATACCATTAGAGACCCTTCACCACTATGTTTTTATCATACCACTTCTCAATGTTCTAGGTTTGGTATTGACGACCAAATCTTAAACGTTCCTCTTTGTGACGTGGAAGCAATCGTGGAATTTGTTTACGCTTTTTATTTACCATGCCTTTTTGTTGTAAGTGCCGTCTGATGGTTATTGGCCTGCAATCAGCATCTGTAACCGCCTTAATTTGACTAGACGAAAGTCCTCTGTCATTCATAACAACCCAACAAACAATTTTGGGTGGCCTACCAAAGGATTTTGCTTTTCCATAATTTACAGTATTCTTTAGAAAGTTGCAAATAACAGTTTTACTGCGATTTGCCTTAGCTGCTATCGCTCGCTGTGACAAACCTTGCTTATGGAATCCTACGTTTCGAGAGCGCTCAACTTCGATTAGTTTTTGTGTTTTAGGCATGATAACACCTTTACACAGTGATTGCTAATCTCTAACTGAACTAAAAAATTTAGAATTACCATAAATCTAACAATTTATACACTTGGTTTTATAATTTTGCTCATGTGTAAAAAGCCTAATTTAATAAAAATGCAATTTTTTAAATATAATTTATGGAGTGTACCTTATTGTTTCCATAACCTTTTATATTGTAGAATTAGTAACCTCAAGTCGGAAGAGTTTAAAATCTATTCTTAAAAAAAAAAAGGTTTCTTTTAAAGATTTTTAAGTGGTCTATATATATGGTTAATTTTAATGCATCTAAAACCGAGCTTCTATCTGTTCATCATAAACGCTTTGATTCCCACGTGGCCTTAATTGATATGAATGGCTCTCATCTCAAAGCTTCTTGGGCTGATCTTCATACCCGATCTGAAACCGAAGACCTACATCAAATATGTTGCCAAGATCACCGGAAAAATGGTTGCGTCCTTCTACCGTTCTAGAAGATATCTCACTGCAGATACAATCCTCTATCTGTGGATGAGTCAGATACGTCCTAAAATGTATAACTGTTTCTACATCTGGACAGGAGCTGCTCGGAGTTGCCTATTCTGCCTAGACAGAGGTCAAAACTGGCTTCAAAGCCTAGAAAGTGATCTCTTTTTTATATTCCCTGCAACCGCTTTGCTACAGAAGAGACGTTGGAAGCTTGTCTCAGCTTTATCGTTATTTTCATGATAAGTGCTCGTCTGAGCTCCAATCTACGGTTCCCCATTTTTCCAAACCTTCACAGAAACACGCGTCTGCCTACAACCAATATCAACAATTTCCCCCACTCCCTATTTGTGCCTAAATCTAAACGAAATGTTCATGAACAAAGCATTTTTCCTAGAACTTCCCGTCTCTGGAACTTTATTTGACTGGCCTGCTTTCCAGATGACTGCACTCTAGTCAACTTCAAGTCCAATGTAAGTTCTTGTTGAGCCGTCCCTTTAAATGAGCAAATTATACCCGATTTTAACCAATAATGATTAGACTACACTGTTATCTCGGTGACCACCGTACACTCAATAATCCTTATGCTCGAGTGGCCATCCAGCCTTGATAAGTAGTGACTTCCTTGTAATATATATATATAACTTTATTTTTAATTCATACAAATTTACACTCGTATATTAATAGTTCATTTATTTTTGTTTAATATTACGTCATGCACGCATTTCATTACATAGCGGAATATATTTCCTTGAAAGTTTGGTTAAATTCGACATGTTTACTTTTTCTTTTTAACTGGAGCAGAAAGCTCTCTTACATCTAGGGATCTCTACTGTGTAGGGGTGAGATTTAGCTGCTTGTCAGGTTTGTCCGGGGTATTTAGGTCGAGGAGGTACAAGTGTTTCCAGTTCGTCGGAGCATTCACCATTAAAATACTTGTAGAACGGGCAGAGGGATGCAACATTTCGTTGATGGGACAGAGGCTGAAGCTTAGATGACAGTTCAGGACCTATCAGGTTGGCGACTCTCTTTTGAACCTTGTCTAGGAGCGAGAGACTAGTAGCAGATGCACCAGCCCAAATATGACAACAATACTCCATACATGGGCGAATGGTGGCCTTATAGAGGTACAGTATACTTTCCGTAGTAGCTTTCTAGCACGGTAGCCTAGACTCCTACCTTCTTCGCAGCGGTCCTGGCAATGCTCTCAATGTAATTGTTCCAACTCATGTTTTTTGTGAACGTTAGGCTGGGGAGTTTAAAAGAAGTACTTTTAGATAATGAGTCTTTGGCCATTGCTATTGGTGGTAGAGAAGTTTTTTTGTAATTATTGGAGGAAACAAGTTGGTAGCATTGAACGTGACCATCCATTTATGCCCCCATTCCACTACAGATTGAAGATCTTTCTATAGTTTTTTCTGCCATTTCCTTAGATATGTGCTCATTTGTTTTCCTGTCATGTCTGTTATAGAGCGGGGTGTCATCAGCATATATACCCATCTCAGAGACAATTTTGTGAGGGAGGTCATTTATGAATATTAGAAATAATAAAGGTCCAAGGATAGACCCTTGAGGCACTCCCGCATTTATATGATATTGTTTAGATGCACGACCGTCGAGGGTAAACTGGATTTTTCTCTTATATAGGAAGGATTTAATTATGTTGAGTATTCATCCAGTGATTTTGTATTATGTAGCCGAGCATTTGGTTTTATAGGTTTATATATATATTATTACATTTTCACCCCAAACAAGGCACAGTGTCACTTTGATGTAGGAGGCTACTATCAGGGGCATAAGTTCTGGGCTGCTATGTAGGGAGTTAAGCAGCAAGATGTCTGTTCATATTACACTTGAACTTCTGCATGTCAGTACAGTTGGGGAAGCAGAAACCCAGAAGGGAATTCCAAAATTTAGCACTTCTAGGGAAGAAGCTATTGGAGTTGAAGGCTTTCTTACATCTACGGATCTCGATTGAGTAGGGTGGGATTTTGCTGCTTGTCCAGTTTGTCGGAGGGTATTTACGTCGAGAAAGTAAAAGGGATTGTAGTTCATCGGAGCATACACCATTATAATTCTTAATATTAATATACTTATAGAACAGGCAGAAAAGTGCCATATTTCGTCGATGTGACAGGGGTTAAAGCTTGAGTGACAGTTCAGGACCTATCAGGTTGGCGACTTTCTTTTGAACCCTGTCCATAAATGAGAGACTAGTAGCTGATACATCAGCCCAAATGTGATAGCAATGCTTCATGCATAGGCGAATGGTGGCCTTGTAGAGGTACAGGATACTTTCAGGTGTGAGTAACTTTCTAGCACGGTAGAAAGAGCCTACCTGCTTCGCAGCAGCATTGGAAACGCTATCGATGTATTTGTTCCAACTCATGTTTCACTGTAGACATTAAGCTGAGGAGTTTGAACGAAGTAATTCCAGGCAATGTATTTTTAACCAAAGTTATTTGTGGTTGAGAAAGTTTCTTGTAATCATTAAAGGAAACGAGCTTATTCTTAGCAGCATTGGGCGTTACCATCCATTTTTGACCCCATTCTACTACAGACTGAAGGGCTTCCTCTAAGGTTTCCGCAAGTGCCTTGGATATGTGTTCATTCATTTTCTCCTCGTGCCTGTTATAGAGCGTGATGTCATCAGGAAATATACTTAGAGCCTATTTTATAAACGGAGGTTTTATATATATATATATATTGCGGATTAGTAAAATATCAATATTTCCTTAAATATACGTTACAAAAAAAAAAAGAAAATTGTGCCATCAACGGGTTGCTTTAAGTTTAGTTATTTCCAAAAATTTTATTCAAATTAATGCTATATTAACGAATGGCATTTTATTTATTATCAAAGAAATTTTACTGTCCATCGCTTTATTGCAGATCTCTTACAATGTCAAAAAATCAGGTGAATAAAGGTTATCGAAAAGGAAAGGATAGTTGCTGGACTAGCAGAAGAATTTTCCTTCAAAAATATAGCCACAGAGCTGGAATGTGATCCAAAAACCTTGGTTGCATTCTTGAGCAACCCGAACACCAAATCCAGAAAAATAAAGGCATCAGGAGAAACCTTTTAGATCGTGATATTCGGAAAATTCGTAGTTAACCGAAACACAAATAGCACCAGTGCTTTCGTTTTTGAAAAAGCTGGAATCGCTCCAAGATCCAAGCATCCCCGATACAATGTGTTGAATGAGATTGCAAGGAACATCAAACCTCTTCCAATGCCCCCATTGAGCAAACAACATAGGAAAAAACGAATGGCTTTGGCACATAATTACATGAAAATGGATTTCCAACAGGTCGTATTTAGGGATGAGGCCAATGCTACTCTTGACGGTCCGAATAGATGGACCAAAATTTGAAACCCGAACAGAACTCCGACCCGTTACAGAGTTCATTGCCAACAAGGAGGTGGAGGCATCATGTTTTGGCCGGGAATCATTCGGGCTAAGTTGGTTTGATCACTCCGAGCGCCAAAGGGTGTACAGCTTACCAGCAATGCATATACGGCCTTTTTGGATAATCATTTGTCAACATGGCTAAATGATCTACCATTGCCACGTTGCTTTCAGGTGGTTTTTATACATGACGATGTACCATCCCATTCTGCTTTGGGCGACTTCAATGGAATTCGTTGGAGAAACTCTTATGGCCTGACCACCGTGTTCTATAGACCTTTACTCCATTGAATATCTCTGGTTAATATTAAAAAGAGGGGTTCATGAGGACGGATTGCAATTTACTTCAAAGGATGCCTTGTGGGGGAACATAGTTGATGTTGCTAGAGCCATAAGTCCTTTTTTAAGATCAAAGAATTGACTTCCTCGAGTGGGCAAAAGACTGTTTTAAGTTATTTATAAAAAATGGTTAATATGTCGACAAATAATTAATTTATATGAGGCCCATACCTAGGATATGTTTTTATTTATTATTATTTGACAGGAAAATATACTAAAAAGTAAAGTTCGCAAGATAAGACATTGTATTTTTGCCCTAAAACAACATTTTAAGAGATCTATAATAAAGCGATGAACAGAAGAAATAATTCGATCAAATAATATCATAACTTCGTGAATATCGGATGAATTTGAATACAATTTTTGGAAATAACTAACCTTAATTGAGTTGTTTGATGATATAATTTTCATTTTGTTGCGACGCATGTTAAGTGAAATATTGATATTTTACTAATCTGCAATAAAGCGATTGACACAGTATATATATATATATATATGTTTGTAAAAATAGAATGCCAGAAAGAATGTTATCATAGCGAAATAAATATTTGCAGATAAATTATTTATGTAAAGATGTTTTAATAGAAAAATATTAGAACGCAAACAATAATTTAGTAATAGGTTGGACTTCTAGAGTCTGACGTAACATAATGTAGAGGTCACTTAAGATGACGTGGACTTTAGGAGAGAGCTTGAAATACACGTATCATTTTACTCAAAAGTCAGGAGTCAGAGAAGGTAGACGGTGTCGGTAGCCAGAAGGAAAAGGACGATGCACGGACAGTAATTGCTCCAAGTTGGGAAAATATCGAATGTAAAAGTCTAGGACCAGCGTTGCAGCTTTCCAAGTAGGCAAACGTAAATAAAGTTGCTGTAAATACCACCAAAACTTCGAGTTGTACGAATCTTTATGTACAGTTTTCCAAGGATCCGTCAAATCAATACCAAAGATCGACCAGGTATGTTTCTTCATTGGCCAATGTAAAAACATGGAGTCTGTTATCTATCCCTTTCTGTTGTAAATGTTACATATCCGTTGTTAAACTGTATCCGTTGATTGACTAATGTATACCCATTAACCCTTATCCTCGAGTGGCCTCCGGGCCTTGATAAATAGTGATTCCTGTGTAAAAAGAAATGTTATACATGCATCACTTCAACGAACAACAGAAAAACTAGATTAGATGATCACAACGCTAGATCGTCATAGACGACCACACGTATATACACACGTCTTATAGACGACTGTGATGCGTATATACAAATGTACATACACTCTGTATACACACAATTAACAGAAGAATATTTTATATTATTAGACGATACGCGAATTTATACACGTATATATATATATATATATATATATATATATATATACAAGACACACGTATATATATATATATATATATATATATATATATATATATATATATATATATATATATACAATACACTATTATATCCATTATATAGTAGATATTTCCAAAAGTTTAAAAAAACATGACGAGTGCTATCACGTAGAAGCGAAACCAAACCGGAAATATTAGTTACCATCTGAGCTATGTCCATATGCATATAAAATCTTTAAAAATAAAGAAGTTGTTAAAAGGTATAAATGTATATTTGCGCATGCGTATTAGTAATACGTTTAGTCGACTTACTATCACTATGCATTAGATCGGAGTAATGAACCAGCCTACACCGAGAAAACAATATGTTGAGCCACTGATTCTTATTTGTGGAACCACCCTAAAAGCCGTGATTAAATCCTCTTATTTGGAAAGTACTCTATCAGCGGTAGCACACATTGACGGAAAACTTAAACTGCAGGATATCTAATGCTAGCTCCGCCTTTGGACGTCTCCGATCCACTGTGTTGAAGCTTCAGGTATATAGAGTTGTGATTCTTACCATCATAATGTGCGCCGTGCGAGATTTGAACTGTGTATGTCATGTACGCCGAAAAAACTGAACCACTTCCACATGACATGCCTTTGTAGATTAATAATAGGACAAGCTGAAGATTTTAGCCTCATCAAGTCTCTCGGCAGCGTACACCATGTTGATACAATGTCAGATTTGTTGGGCAGGTCATATATGCCGCATGCCAGATTCAAGACTTCCCAAAAACGTGTCCTTTATTGTGAGATGACAAAAGAAAAAAAGAACTATGGGAAGACAACGGAAACGATTCATAGATGGAAAATGTCCCTTAGGCAGTTCGCTTTGTATCCCGATTCGTAGGAAAGCATACTTTAAAATATATGTCCCTGTCGTATTACAACAACAAAGAATCGATGATGTTTTTTTTTAATTGAGACGCATTAAGGAACGTGAAGGAAAATATGCGATTCAGAAAATATAGAGAACGAATTAAATATATTTTGATTCATGCAGATTTCGTATTTATTATTACAGAGCCAACTCTCTATTGAATATCATAGTGTGTCAAATACATAGTACTGATTTTAAGTTTTTAAAGATTACTTGGGTATTATCAGTTAAAATCGAAACCAAACAATTTAACGCACCAGTTTCCTATCGTTCGTGATATCATCATATAGATAAGAATGATTATAAATTAAAACACGCCAAGCCTTGAATGAATGCGCGCATGCCAAAAAGTAATAGAATTATCTCGGCAAGTTGAAATAAACATTTTTAAATTTCAACTTGCCGACATATTTCTACACGTATTATTCATCCAAACAAAGTTCTTACCCATTATAAAATATCCTCGGTGTATGGCTTGTTAATTTTAGTGTTATGTGACCAGTAGTTTAAGTCAAAGTCTTTCACACAGTCACATATATAAATATATCTCCTGTTATATATATATATATATATATATATATATATATATAATAGTATATATATATATATATATATATATATATATATATATATATATATATATATATATATATATATATAGTTACACATGCGATAAAAGGGGATGGGAATTAAATAAAAAAGCAAACAAAGGGATATAAGCAGAAATTTACGAAAAAAAATATTTATCGCACATGTGATAAGGGTAAAAACAGAAGGAGACACGAGGACTGAACACAACAGAATTCGTGAAAGAACGAACGATCCCCAGTGACAATGTATCAAAGTTAATTTTATTATAAAAATTAAACTATGGTAGGAGGTGGGGAATGAGATTAAGTAAAATAAAAAACAAATTACGAGGATGTGGAAGGGGTATCTTAATCTACTATCTGAAAATGCTGACGAGAAATATATCGATACAAAAAAAACACCAATACAAACAAAACAATGGCAAAAGGAACTCGCGAACGTAATATACAAGGGAGAGGTATGCAGAGAGAGGGGACTTACAGTTTTACTTTTTTTTTCTTTTTTTCCGGGCGATTGGTTAAAACAGATGTCTTCGTTCGTCCATAATTCGAATAATATATTTGTAAAGTTCGCTGTTTCTTCGTCATTGTAAGGTCGACATAATCTTCTTTCTTTCGCCGTCGGGATTGGGCTTCTCCCTGGCATTATCTCCTTTCATGGTGTGAAGTCGTCTCTCTTTTTTCTGTCATTGTCGGGTGGAAATTTTCCGCCTCCGCCCGACTTGGCGGGTTTGCCAAATGTGTTACCAAAATGTCTCTTTTCCCTCTCTTCCTCTCTCTTGCCCGTACTTCTCTTTCTTTCTTTGTTCAGAAAGCGTGTCGCTGGCCGTGTGACCTGTCAAATCGCTCTCATCTATTGAACGTCTTGTTTACCTCTCTCTCTTTCTTCTATACTCTCTCTCTCTCTCTCTCTCTCTCTCCCCTGTTAGGTTTGGCCTCTCTTTCTCTCTCTCTCTTTCATTTTTGCCTTGGCGACAATTTAACAAAAACAAAACGATATAATTTTCATCGGCCTAAAATTAAATTTTTAAATTTTCTTAAAAACATAATCTAATTTAAGGGGTATTTAACAATATATATATATATATATATATATATATATATATATATATATATATATATATATATATATATATATATATAAATTTGTGTCTAACTGATGAGCCCAAATGAGGACGAAACTAGAGTCTGGAACTTTCATTTTGTTGGCTGTCATGGCCTTTGTGAGCTGTGACATTGTTTGACTGTGAAAATAATTATATAATCTCTCACATTCTGAACATTATATATATATTATATATATATATATGTATATATATATATATATACTAGCTATATATACATGTTTGAGTGTATGTGTATGTGCGTGTGCGTACATGTATATATGTGCGCATGTACAAATATTTTGAAAGTCATGCTATTTTTTCTATTTTCTATTAACTGTGTATCACTTTATTGCAAGTGTCTAAAAATGTATTTTTCCGGTAATAAAACAATATTATAACTTTATATTTCTATTTATATGAAATGTGGAATATATCCAGTATTAATATTAACCAAAAACAAGAAAAAATTTCACATTATTTTTAAAAGGAAATATTTATTTATCAACATAACTCCCATGCTTCAAAATCACTTTGAATAACCTCTTGTCCATTGATGATGTCAATCGGCGAATTTAAGATGATGTGATGCTATAAGAAACTTCCAAAATCTTCCTCCAAAGTTCATCCTTCGACAAAAATGAACACCTTCAAAAAATTTCATCTTTATTATTGACTAGAGCTGCTCAATTTGGTTTATATCTGGAGAACAAGGTGGCCATGTCATCAAATTTTATCCACTCATGTCTAATGACTAAGACCGGAAAACAAGAAATAATAAGATGGAAGGTCATCAAGCCGCAGTGACAAATGTTCATTTCAAAATCAAATATAAGACTGGTTTGTCAATTTGACACCTTCTGGCACTCGAAATGGTCTAATTAATTCATATTATTTCAGTCCAAAACATGACACCTCTACCTCCCTGTTGACGACGAAATGGATGAGGGGTAGGGTATCCAAGACAACTCCAAAGTTGGCCCACCCATTTGGTCCCCCAAGAAGTACTTTAGCCTGATCGGTCCAAAGAACATTTTCAAAGCTGGTTTTCATGTATTTTTGAGCCCAAACTTTTTTCTTTATGAATTGATATTTATTTGCTTCCCTTCTGAGCAAATTTTGTAATGTTTTTCTTTATGAGTTTGGTTTTAAATAGGTATTTCTATGGGCTTAATGCTTCTTGCAATTTCGTTTAAGACATTGCAGCGTGTCTTTTTGGACAAGGACATATTCCAACACTGTCAAATATAGCAGCACTGTTGTTTCCCGGCTGCTTTATAGGATTACGGCGAATTTTTCTATCACGCACAGAAACTGACTTTCTGGTGTTTTTGTCCTTTCTTGGTTTGATGTTTGGATTTTACGTGAATGAAGACAATGTTCTTCGATTTCTTCCAATCTCTTTGGCTAGATCTATGGAAGATAAACCTTCTGCGAGGCCTGCAACAACACATTATATATACATATATCTATGTGTACATATGTGTATACTTATGGGTGTGCATCTTTGTATATGCATACGTGTGTATGTGCATATGTCTATGTGTGTATATGTGTACATGTGTGCGTGGGTATATATGTGTACGTGTGCATGAGTATGCCTATGTAGTCAAGGTCGAATGTGGACGCGTGTTAAAAGCACACTAATGTCTTAATGATATTCTGTGCTTCTTCCACACAAATCAATTCCATAGAGCTCCGATGACGGCGAGAGCTCTGCGACATATAAATAGATCCCCACTGCCTTGTAGGGCAAGGTTCCTTTAACCAAAAGCTAAGAGTGAGGTAACCCTGACAGAAATCTCCAGATAATAGTATGCTAAACGACACTCATTCTGGAATATAAGAACACTTATTGACAATGGAAAAAGACTAGAACGGAAGACTGCAATTTTTGCTAAGGAATTGCAAAGATACAATGTAGACATTGCTGCACCCTCTGAGACGCGTTTCGCATGTGAGTATCAACTAGTTGAGCGTGAGTCAGGCTACACGATCTTCTGGTCTGGTAGATCTGAAATGATAGGCGTGATGCTGGTGTGGGCTTTGCGGTTAAGAACTCCTTGACAAGATCATTGAGAATTCCCCTTGTTGCTGATCGCTACTTGAATGTTCTTTCTGTCTATGCGCCGACTCTTTTTTTTCTTTTTTTTTTTACATGGAGGTCACCACTTATCAAGGCTCGGAAGCTACTCGGGGATAAGGATTATTGCGTGTACAGTAATCAATGGGATAGTATCGTAGTAATCGTTAGTATTGGAGATTTCATAAAGTGTCTTACTTAAGGGGGCGATTCATCAGGAATTTGTTTATATTGGACTTCAAGACGTCCAAGTTGTAAGCAGGTGGGAAACAGGCAAACGGAAGAGAGTTCTACAGGCGTTCACTTCTAAGAAAGAAGCTTTGTTCATGGAATTTACGTTTTGATTTAGGCACAGATAAAGAGTGGGGAAATTAATGACAGTGGTTTCAGTTAGACGGGTGTTTTTCATGAAAGATTGGCGAGGGGGGCCAGAGATTGGAGCTCAGATTAGCACTTGCAATGGAAATAACGATAAAACAAAGATAGGCTCGTAACGTCCGTTCTGTGGTAGAGAGGTTGCAGGGAAGAGAAAAGGGCATCCCCCACTTCGCCACGAAGTCTATTTTGTACTCTGTCGAGGCAGGATAGGCTGTTTTTAGCAGATCCAACCCAGATGTGACAGTAGTATTCCATCCTTGGACGTACTTGGCTTTTATACAGACAGAGAATTGCACTAGTAGTGAGATATCTTCTCGAGCGGTAGAAGGATCCCACCATTTTTTCCCAGCGACCTTGGCAACAGACTTGATATACGTGTTCCATTTCAGATCAGGAGTAAAGATCAAAACCAGAAGACGATATTACTTCCTTTTATCATATGTTTAGATCTGTTATCACCAGTTTGACAAGTGCTGATAGTTTTGTTAGTTCTTGGTGACTTTAATGCACGGATCGGATCAGACAATGAGACTTGGTCTCCGCTGGGTCCGTATGGCAGAGTCAATTTAAATTGTCTGCTGCTCCATCTCTGCAGTGAAATAAATCTTGTTATCACCAACACCTTTTCTCACCAGAAAAAAGGGGACCTGGTTCCATCCCCAGTCTAAAAATGATCATTTACTTGATTACATACCGTGTAGACGAGGTGATCTTGGATTTTTTTGCAAAGTTAGAGTAATGCGTAATGTCGACTGTGGTACTGATCATTTAATGGTCAGAGCTAAACTCAAAAATACAATTCGCAAGAAAAGCTGTTTCAATGGAGTCAAAGTGCTTAAGCGTATTGATGTCTCCAAACAGAAGGATCTCGTCGTAAGAAGTTCCTTGAAATCTGCTTTTGACCAAGTGGATTTCTTACATTACTCAACTCTTCACCTCTAAACCGGCCAGCTCTCGCCGTCCATTTTTCTTCCTGTGGAGTTAGGTTCAGTGTTGTGTGCGCCCAAAAAAATAGTGGTCTGACCTCTCTAAGGAGATACAGACTACCTACAATCATAGAGATTTTAAGACATTTAACGCTTTGCTTCGTCAAGCCTATGGTCCGAATTCCTCTTCAACTACACCACTCCTAGCGAAGAACGGGAGAACCTTGATGAAAATTTGATGAAATTATTCATCGATGGCATGAACACTTTCGTGATCTTTTTCGCAACCCATCTAATGTTGATTTTGCTGCAACAGAAAGTATCCCACAGTGTTCCTTTCGTCCGGAACTTGATGTTTAATCTGGAAACAGTTAACTGCATAAAACAGATAAATTCGAACAAAGCCCCTGGGTTGGATGGCATTCCTGTGGAGCTGATAAAACATTGTGGGGTCCACTCTTTGATACTGTCTTTATGGTTGCCCCAGATTGGATAGATGCTATTCTTATTATGTTGTATAAAGGAAAGGGTGCAAGGTCTGATTGTAGAAATTATCGAGGTATCTCGCTACTGACTGTGGTTGGAAAGGTATTTGCACGGCCCTTACTTAACTGATTGGAGACGTATATCTGTCCTGATATCCTTCTGGAGTCCCAGTCTGGTTTAAGAGGTGGACGAGTGACCGTGGATATGATGTTTTCTGCTAGACAGCTTTTGGAAAAGTGTATTTGGCAGCGTGTGCCTCCTTACCTGATGTTTGTGATCTTAACCAAGGCATTTGACACAGTCAACCGTAAGACTCTCTGAAAAGTGTTGGGAAAATTTGGCTGTACACCTGCTTTAACGGAAACGTTCAAGCAACTTCAGCATATGAAGGGTCGCGTCGTCTTAACTGGTCAGCTATCAGAAGAATTCCCCATGATGGTGATTCAACTCTGACAACTAAAATGTCAGTATATCAAACATGTATATTGCCTACTCTATGCCTCTGAAACATGGACCTTGTGCCTGTCACGTGTAGAACAGCTTGAGAGGTTTTATCAGCTCTGCCTTAGACACATTTTTGGTTTAAAGTGGGATAGTTCATTTTCCTGATATGTATGTCTTAAATAAGGCCAAAACAACCAGCATTGCTACCATTGTTATTAAGAACCAGATACGTTTGGCGGGTCATCTTGTCCAGCTTCATGACTATCGACTCCCAAAATTGTTTTATCGTGTGCTCCTTCTTGGCCAAAGACCCCAACACAAACCCAAAAAACGTTATAGCACCAAGGAGTCTGGTGAGCTTTCATCTTCCTGTTGACAGTTGCGACCCCCTAGCGTATGATCGCAAGCAGTGGAGGGCATTGATATACAGGGGCGGAGAACATTTTGAAGCCACTAACAAAGACCGAGCGAAACTCGAGAGAGCATGTAGGAAACACCAAACCTTGCCGTCCAATCATGGAGATCTTTGGATCTGTGAGGTGTTTGACCGGGCTCTGTTGTCCAAGGCAGGTCTTGCTAATCACATGAAAGTGCACGATGATACAAGTTCCGTTGCTATTGGTTTCATCTCAGCCAATGACCGTTTTCAGTGTCATGTCTACTTGAAGATGTGCAAGTCGCTGACAGGACTGAAGTCATCTTCGGGCATATGGACGTTCAGTAATTGTATTATAAATTATTATTATTATTATAAATGTAGTTTATTCATAAACTACATTTACCATCCAAATGAATGCTTTGACGATGATACTTACGACTTTTAGAAGGCGAACCATTAAAAGATACATCTGTCTTACTTAAAAATGCTAGTTTTATTTTTGGTATCTTTAAAAAAAAACACTCAATATTTTTGCTGATGAGGAGACTTTGTTTCAAAAAACTATATGATATAATTATTGTCCAAGACTTATTATCTATCTCAATAAAAACATCGTTTCCGAAACGATCGTACAATTTATTGAATTTGTTTGTTCTTCCTTATGAAACCGATTTTTAATTTTAATTACAAATTATCAATCATCTTACTCAATATTAAAATAGCTCTAGGATATATATGCCTATCGAGCTTATTATTTATCTACATTATAACGAGCACTGTTTTCTTTTCTTTTATTTTAATTGTATTAATGAATCTACTAATGCATTAAAATAAACTCTGCTCTTAGGACTGTTATTCTAATCCCCTTAATATATATATATATATATATATATATATATATATATATATATACACATATATATATATATATATATATATATATATATATATATATATATATATATATATATATTGTGTATTTAGGCAGCATGTTTTTATTTAGACAGTGTTGAACAGCACGGATTGTTTCTACTTAATTATCTTTCTTTTTTCTTTTTTTTTTTTTTTTGTAATTTTTTCATTTTTCTAATATCTCGGTCGAATTTGTGTAAGAGAGTTCCATAGTCGTTTTCGTCCCACACACAAAAAATACCATAATAAGAAACTTGGTTTTAGTAGTACTCTTAGGGGCCTCCTTAATTTTAATTAGTGCTTGTAGTAATACTCTGGAGGCATCCTGAGTTTGATTTTTAAACCCAATACTTAAAAAATCGTCTTCTCAAGACAAAAGATTATATTCTCTTAAAATCACTTTTTGTTTGGAACATTTTTTTTCTTACACTTCAAGGGCCAACAGATAGTCTAGTATATTATTATATGTGTTTGTGTGTGTCGATGCCACCGTTCAGTCTCGAAAAACAAAGGATACCCCCTGTAGGGACAGCTGCGCGTGTAATTGCAATGCAAGACTTGCGCAATCTCTAACCACACCTCTCTTGAATCGGCACTATTTGAGTCCATTTGCAAGGAAGAATCCATGACAACTGGAAACAACGCCGAGATAAGCGGAGAGCACATACAGCTCTTGGAAGTCCCAAATCGTCACCCATCTAGCATCGACCAGGTTCAACATTGCTTAACGTTGGTGATCTAGCAGGAACCGGTGTGTCAATGTGGTTATGCCGTATTGTTTGTGTACAAAATATATACTTCTGTATATATTTTAAATAGCGAAAACCTTAAAAGTATAAACTTGATTTATATCAATTTTTAACAAAACGTATATAAATAAACAAAACGATGTCATAAGATCAAATACAGTCGCCATCTTGTTTTGATTTCGCTTATTCAGATAATGTGGACACCTTTCAAGCGTTCATTTTCAAGTATATATGCGTAATACTAGATGGATTTTGAATTGAAATGATTCCGCATTTAATAATATTGCAACAGAAACATGCGAGCATGAAAAGTAATATGGTTAATCTTAAACATGGAAAAGTAAAGAACTAGTTGTTAAAACGGGGAAAGAAAAGTACAAGATATTCTAGTAAAAAATATAATAAATTTATAACTTAAAATATTGCAGAATTAAGAAGTAATTATATAATGCTATAATTGAATTTTTAAACAATCTTAATGCTGCAATATTTTAAGTTATAAATTTATTATATTTTTTATTAGAATATATTGTCCTTTTCTTTTCCAGTTTTAACAACTAGTCCTTTACTTTTCCATGTTTAAGCTTAACCATATTACTTTTCATGCTCGCATTTTTTCTATTCTACTTCATGATTTTTCCAGGCTTCCAGTTAATTCACTTGTTCTTTGTTTAATTTCAGTCTTACCCCCCCCCCAATAGACATAACATGCACACATGTAATAACAATGTACGGCACTGGTCTGCTTTCAATACAATCCACCAATTATCTCCCTTTTATTTTTCATTCTCTCTGTTACTTCCCTTTTTGCGAGAGCGGTGATTCGGTAGGAACGGTAGCCGCTGAAGCGACGTGGTTACTATGGAAACTAGTCATAAAAAACGTCGCTCACCTCCTTACGTTTTTTTTTTTGCGATTTTGAACACCAATAAATTCATTAGATCTTTTGTTTTACTGAACGAAAATTATTTTTTTTTCACAATATAGCTGATAAACTGTAATAATTGTTTGAAATTTGGTCGAAAAATAATGAGCGGTGAAGCTTTAAAGCAACAAAAATAGACTTCGTGGCTTAGTGGGGATGCCCTTTTTCTCTTCCTTGCAACCGCTTTCCCATAAAAGAGACGTAGCGAGCCTATCTTTGTTCTATCCTTATTTCCACGGCAAGTGCTCGTCTGAGCTCCATTCTCCGGTCCCCCCTCGCCAATCTTTTTTACAAAACACTCGACTAGCGGAAACCATCGTCAATAATTATCTGTGCCTAAATCAAAACGTAGATTCCATGAACAAAGCTTCTTTCTCAGAACTGCACGCCTGTGGAACTCTGTCCGCTTGCCTGTTTCCCTCCCTAATTCAACCTGGATGCCTTCAAGTCCAACACAAACAAATTCCTGATGAACCGCTCCCTTAAGTAATTACACTTTATTAATTCTCCAATACTATTACTACACTATCCCATTGATTACTGTACACACAAGTGGCCCTTGGGCCTTGATAAGTAGTGAACTCCATGTAAAAAATTTTTTTTATTTAAGTCTAGACGACTAAAACTGCCACTCAACCATACACGGTAGTGTTTGAATGATATAAGAAAGCCAACATCAAACCTATGCGGATGTTTTTCTCTCACTGTTCTCTGGCCACGATCATTAACGTTTGCCTATTATTATTATTATTATTATTATTAGTATTATTATTATTACTATTACTATTACTATTATTATTATTATTATTATTATTATCATCATCATCATCATCATCATCATCATCATCATTATTATTATTATTATTATTATTATTATTATTACTACTACTACTACTACTACTACTATTATCATCATCATCATCATCATCATCATCATCATCATCATTATTATTATTATTATTATTATTATTTGTGTGTGTGTGTGTGTGTGTGTGTGTGTGTGTGTGTGTGTGTGTGTGTGTGTGTGTGTGTGTGTGTGTGTAATTTACGCAGTCTTCTATACAAACCAGTCCTCTTCCTCCATCTTTCCTTTTCAGGTAAAGTTGGTCAGCATCATCTTTTGGGTGTAGGGCATTGTGCATAGTCATGAGTTTCCTGGTCCAATGATTGAGATGCCCAGTTCTTTTTGGATCCAACTTATGAACGGTCCCGAGTATCTTACTAGTGACACTGCCCATGTGTTCATACCTTTTATTAGATTTCTAGTATATAGTTTAGTTTCAAGGAGTTTTGTTCTTCTAGCGTATTTTTCCAGTTGTTTCTTTCATTTGTGTTGCTTTGATGGTGTCTGCTTCCAGAACTCCCAAGTATTTCAAGCTGCATGTTCACACAGTGACTTCATCTTTGTTTAGTTGGGTAGTACCATACCTTTTGTTGCTTCCAGTTTTCCCATTTATATGATCATCAGTGTGCAGTTTTCCATACGAAATTCCATTCGGATATCCTGGCTAAACATCCTGGTTGTGTTTATTAGCGTTACTTCCTTCTTGGGTTTTGCAAACAGTTTCAGGTTATCCATGTACATTAAGTGGTCCATTCTTTCATCTGTATTCGTGAATTTGTGTGCGGCTTGGAATTTTTTAGTATATTATTAAGGGGCATCATGATGAACAATAGTGGTGATAGGGAATCACCTTGGAAGATAACTCTTTTTATTTTAATCTGTTATGTATGCTTGCGAGATTCTGTCATACGCTTTTTTTTTTTGAGCCGATCCATGTCATGGCTATCTTTTTTCTACTTTTTACTTTCTTCGAGATCTTTTCGTCTATATGTCTCCCTCTTTTTCCTCTTTGGCATCCTTTCTATTCTTTTGGGGAATAGTCTGTGATTATGAGAGCAATAATAAATTTGCTCTCTCAACTGTGCTTGTTTTTTGTTTTTTTTTACATAGTGACCACCACTTATCAAGGCCCGGAAGCCACTCAGGGATAAGGGTTATTGCAAGTACATTACGTTAGTGTGGAGATTTGATGAAGTGTTTACTTAAGGGGGCGGTTCATTAGGAATTTGTTAACGTTGGGCTTGAAGACATCCTAGTTGTAGTCAGGTGGGAAGCAGGCAGACGGAACAGAGTTCCACAGGCGTGCAGTTATAAGAAAGAAGCGTTGTTCATGGAATCCGCGTTTTGATTTAGGCACAGATATAGAGTGGGGAAAATTTTTCACAGTGGATTCAGCTAGACGGGTGTTTTTCGTGAAAGATTGGGGAGGGGAGGACCAGAGATTGGAGTTCAGACGAGCACCTGCCATGGAAATAACGATAAAACAAGGATAGGCTCGCAACGTCTCTTCTGTGCTGTTAGCATTTTAAACATTATTATAGGTCTGTAGTTGCTGGCGATGGTTCCTTTATCTG
>NC_136498.1:27835227-27902727 GCF_053919585.1 Euprymna scolopes | reverse complement strand
CCGAACGTAAGCATACAAATATTTATGTAAGTGCACGCACACACACATATGCGTATGTACATGTTTGTATGTATTATATACAGCATTCATAAATGTGCGTTCTATTATATATTTATACTTTAATTATGTGTTTTAAAAAACGCACATACAATTCTTAATAAACATACACACATGCAGCCATATGCGTTAGTGTTTGTGTATATTTTTCTGGATAATTATGTATTGAGCACTATTGAAGTAAATAATGTAACCAAAATGTACAAGTCACGCTATTATTTTATAATAAATCTATCTATCTATATATTTATAAAAGTCAACGTGTCTGTCTGTCTGTCCGTGTGTGTGTGTGTGTCTGTGTACATTTCCCTACGCAATAACTCTGTCAATTTTTAGTCTACAGACTCGAAATTTGATATACAGTATACTGAGATTTGGGAAAATCGATGTGATCGGTTTTGGGCAAGAGATTTGGCGATTAAGGAGTCAAAGTTCAACGATTTGACCTTTGAGAACTCTACCAAACTACTCCGACAATTTTCGGTTTACGCACTTGAAATTTTAGATATAGGTTCCTTTGACATGGATTTAACTTAATAACTTGATTTGAGGCCAAAACAATAAATTTTAAGGGGTCATAATAGGGGTCAAATTTTTAAAAAAAAAATGACCTCTGCGGTCTTTTCCAAATTACTCAGACAATTTCTAGTCTAAATATTTGAAATTTTACATACATGGTATTCAGAGATAGGGCAAGCTTTTTCATCAGTTTGGGTCGAAAATTTTTAGTTACCAATATATAAATGTATGTATGTATGTCTGTTTGTATGTCTGCCTTAAACTTTCAATGGAGGCGACGGATTTTACCAAGATCAGTATCGTTTTTAAGTTCGACCTTTCATACGATAAATATCGAAAAATTGGCTAAAAACATTAATATCTTCCCCTTCAACTAGGCACTTTTCTACAGGGGGGGGGTCACTTTTTTCGCCGATATTTTTTAAAGTTATCCTCTCCTTTAGATTGTCTAGCCTTGATTTAAAAACAATTCGTTTCGGTTTGGCGGTGGTCCTGATAGATTTTACCCTGTTCTTTTCCTCCTTTGCGGTACGGGTTCGAGCCTGCCTTCCTACTACCACTTTTTTTTTTTTTTTGCTCAACATACACATCCAAACACCTGGGCAACGCCGGGCTGAAATGCTAGTATATCTATAAAAGTGAACGCGTATGTGTGTGTATATGTGTGTGTATATGTGTGTGTATATGTGTGTGTGTCTGTCTACATTTCCCTACGCAATAACTTTGTCTACAGACTCGAAATTTGATATACAAGGTATTGAGATTTTGACCAGAAATTTGGCTGTTAAGGGGTCAAAGTTCAACGATTTGACCTTAGAGAACTCTACCAAACTCCTCCGCTAATTTTGGGTCTAAACACTTGAAATTTTAGATATAGGTTCCTTGGACATGGATCTAACTTAATAACTTGATTTGAGCCATAAACAATAAATGTTCAGGGGTCAAAGTTAAAAAAAAAAAATTGACCGCTTTTTTTTTTTTTTTTTTTTTTTTTTTTTGCTCAGCATACACCCCTAAGCACCCGGGCAATGCCGGGCTGAAATGCTAGTTATGTATATATATGAAATAATACACACGCCTAAACTTACACACATATATGCATATGTGTGTATGTGTTCGCGCGTGCGTGATAAATAATATAGTGTTCAAGACTGGCCATATTTATTTTTACATTTTATTTAATATGTTCCACTAGAATTCTGGAAACGTCGGATCCAGAATTTTTAGTTGGATCCATTAAAAAAATATGACAACTTAAACAACATATTAGGCTAATTTTACCCTTGTTTAATTTGTAATCACTTTTATTAAACCTATAGTTCCAATATAGAGCATAAATTATCGTTCTTGGAATTTTTCATGTTATCTTTGAAAATGTTTACAAACAGATCAGTTTTATATCCTTACTTTTCTTTTATGGCATATCGATCCTTTTCGGATCAGAATAAGTCAGAATACGGAAGATTTTGAAAAAATAGATTTATAATTCAAGTTTTTTATATCTCCATTTTTATATTTCACCATAAATATTTATTCATAATGTTTGGTTTCGTCTGTTTGCTTGTTTGTTTGCTTGTTTGTTTGTTTGTTTGTTTGTTTTATTTGCGGCATATCAACCCTTTCCGTGTTCTATCATTTTTTTTTTTAATGTATTCATGCTTAAAGTTCATCTCTTCTAAGTACGGCATAATCACATTGACACACCGGTTCCCACTGAATCACCGAAGTTAAGCAATGTTAAACCTGGTCAGTCTTTAATGGGTGACCATTTTGGATTTCCAGGTGCTCTCCGCTTATCTTGTAATTGTTACCAGTCGTACTGGACCTCTCCTTGCAACTGGACTCAAGTAGTGCCGATTCAGGAGAGGTGTGGTTGAGAATTGCGTAACCCTTGCTTCACAATTACACGCACAGCTGCCATCACATGGGTTATCCTTTGTCTTTCGAAACTAAACGGAGGCATCGATCCCTTCTAATATCTATTCATGGAGGTTAGTTTGGTTGTTTTATAAAGAACATAATTGCTTTTAGCGAAGGAAATTAATAATTGGTGAATTTAAGTCAAGAAGCCCATATCTTCAAACAAGCTGAGCTGGTAGGACAATTTATAATATGAGGGGCGTGCAATAAATAATGCCCCTGACCCACTTCTAGTTGTCTGATCTAGCTGAAGTTTTGCATGTGCAATGATTTATATCTCTACGCGTTATGTGGCAAATTACAGCTCTGAACTAATTGTGGTTTCTGTTTTAAAGGTGTTTGAACTGAGTCAGCTGTGTAATGGAGCCTGTTGAATGTCGAGCAGTGATGCGGTTTTTGTATTTGAAAGGATGCACACCACAGGAGACTTTTGAAGAAAGGAAAGAAACTGATGGTAATAATGCCCCATCATATGACCTTGTAAAACGCTGGCATCGTGAATTCAAACATGGCCGGAAGTCTGGGGAAACAGCTCCCAGACAAGATCGCCCCCCCCCCGTCTGCCGTGGATGAGACATCTGTCCGTCAAGTTGAGGCTGCCATTTTGGAAGATCGGCGCATTACTAATCGCCAAATAGCCAAAGATGTCAAGATTAGTACAGGGTCTGTGGAGACTATCATTCATGACCATTTGCATATGCATAAGGTGTCTGCCAGATGGATTCCCAGGTTGCTCACACCATTCCAGAAGCGATAACGCGTCGAGTGCTCGAGGATGAATTTGGAGATATACCAAGAAGATGAGTCAAAGTTTTTCAAAAGACTGATTACACAAGATGAAATCTGGTCCATCACTATGATCCAGAGACCAAAGCTCAGTCAATGCAGTGGAAGCACTTGGACTCACCACCTCTAAAGAAGGCAAGGGTGCCTCCCTCCGCTGGCAAGGTCATTCTCACAGTCTTCTGGGACCAGGACGGAGTAGTGATGACAGATTTTCCACAATTACAGGGGCCTATTATGCTTCACTTTTGAGGAAATTAAGGGAAGCTATCAAAATAAAGAGGCAGGGCAAGGTACCCTCCTCCTGCAGGACAGCGCTCCGGTTCACAACTCATATGTCGCCAGATCAGAAGCACGAGCGTGTGGTTATGAAATCCTACCCCATCCTCCCTACTCTCCTTACCTTGCCCACTCTGACTTTCACCTCTTCCCAGCCATGAAGCTGTTTTTGAAAGGAAAGCGTCCCCAGATGATGCAGCCTTGATTTCTGAAGTCACGTCGTGGTTGGAGGACCAACCCGGGGTGTTCTACAAAAACGGTCACCAGAGCTGCATAAAACGATGGGAGAAATGCATAACTCTGGGTGGTTCCTATGTAGAGAAAGACTAATAATTGTGCCAAGTTTCGTTGCTCTACTGCTATGGGAAGTGGGTCAGGGGCATTACTTATTGCACGCCCCTCGTAACTTGTAATGTTTTGTCTAATTATAAAGCATAATCTGTGTAAACGAAAGCTTGTTTTAGGGAGTTTTCGAACAATTATTCAAAATATAAAACAATATATATGCTTTCATATTTACATATATGTACTTATATATACATATTTATCTATCTTCTATCTATCCATCTATATATATATATAGAGAGAGAGAGAGAGAGATACATATATATTTATAAATATATATATAAATACAGATATATATATATATATATATATATATACACACACACAATTATAAATGAAATTAAAAAGATGAGGAATAAAAGTTACATTGGACCTTTTAAAATCATCAAATCAATAAGGACTAAAATGGAAGGAAAGTGTTAGGAACCCCTTAGTGTAAACTAAAGCGTTTCGAAGCTAAATGCTTCTCATCAGAACAGGAGAAACCCCGTATTATAACACTATAAATGTATACGAATAAAATCGGCATGAGAACATTTAGATTAGAAATTAGTTCATATATGTAGTTATATGTATAAACTTATATATATATATATATATCTATATATATATATGTATGTATATACTTATATATATATGTATCTATCTATGTACATATCTATATGCATATATGTGCATATTTAAATGTATACATATATATATGCATATAAATGTATATACATGTATATATACATACACACATTATATATATATATACATACACACACACATACACACACACACACACACACATACATATATATATATATATATATATATATATATATATATATATATATATATATATATATATATATATATATATATATATTCGTACGTACATGTCGTCCTTACTTGACCGGAAATGGAGCAGACGTCGAACGAAAGCAACTCATTAAATCACCGTGGAGTTATTCAACAACAACAAAAACAATAACGAAAAGAACAAACGACGTCAAAAAATAAAATAAAATCCGGATACCAAAAAAAAAAAATGTATAGGAAAGAAAAGACGAAAAAGAACACATAAATAAATGACTGAAAAAAAAAAAAAACTCCTGGGACACAGACTGGCGGACAGGAAAATATGGCAGTGCGTGGTCGACGATGATGGGGGAACGTGTTATCGTGTAGCGAAGTCGGATACTGGGTGGTTGGCGGTGGAGGCAACGCGATAATTTCTGCACATCATCAAGATCATCATCATCATCATTAAAACAAAACTTAACGAAAAAAAATTTAAAATAAATAAACGTATATCATATAAATAAAATAGAAAAAAAAACATACAAGACAACCCAAAAATGTTAATAAGATAAATTATATGAATACAATAAATTATGTAGTATACATTAAATGGAACTTTAAGACTCAATCATCATCATCATCATCATCATCATCATCATCATCGTCGTCGTCATCGTCGTCGTCATCATCATCATCATCATCATCATCGTCGTCGTCGTCGTCGTCATCACCATCATAAGCAGCAGCATCATCATCATCATCATCATCATCATCATCAACAATAACAACATTATCATCGGTTTAACGTCCGTTTTCCTTACTGACATGTGTTGAACAGCTTCAAGAAAATGGCTCCTAAACTAATCCATTCGGGTATTTTCACTCGAAATCAAATGCAACAGAGTACGAGGTGCCTTCAATAAGTTTCCTGAATTTTTTCGTGTGGGCACCTATATTGAGAGTACGCACTTGAACTCTAGTCCCCTACGAAGTAATCTCCTCCGGCTGCAATACACTTGTTGTACTGTTCCAACAAATTTTTGAAGGCCAAATGGAAGTCCTCTTGTATGAGTGTGTCAACAACCCTCGTCCATCTCCTCAGTTGTCTAATAATGACAGCTTCTAATGTTTTCCTTGAGCTTAGGAAATAACCACAAATCACAGGGAGCAAGATCTGGACTATAGGAAGGGTAAAGAACTGTCTTCATACCTATCATGATCAAATACTCTGTGACAATGATGGAGTTGTGGACTAGTGCATTTGCGAAAATCTTCCGCATCTTCCTCACGAATAATAGTGTACAGTTCCCACACTGACATCAAACTGTGCACTTATTGTCTCTATAGACACACGACGGTCCTTATCCATGAAATTATTTATTTGGCCCGTCAACTCTGGTGTTCTGACTTCCTTACTTCTTTCACGCCTCTCATCATCTCTTACAGATTCCCTACCTTCCTCGAATTCCTTCTGCCACTCAAAAACTGATACTTGATTCTTGCAAGATGGTCCGGAAGCAGTCTGAAGCATTCCACACGTTTCTGTGGCATTTTTTCCATGTTTAAAACAGAATTTTATTGCATTCTAAAGTGTCCTTATGTCCAGATTGCGGACACATGCCTGATAGACTTTTCCTTTTTTTGATAACGGTCGATTATGGTTAGGGTTTTTAGTTTTCTTGCACTGCAAGAACTTTAACACCAGGATCGGAAAATGGGATTGAGTAGTAAGCACCCCAGAGGAGGGGCACTCTAACCTGCAAAATGTACCTGGCAGCCCCGTCGGCATTCCACAGTGAGGGAAACTCAGCCGATTAGCAATAAACCAACCCGCTCTCAAAGCCAGAAGGCAAGGACTGGGATGGACCTCCTAGCACTGCACAGAACTCAACTCCCGCCGCAAAATAATCAAGCACCCGATCATTACAGGAATGATCTAATCTCTGTTGATTTGGGGGGGGGGGGGTGAGGATAAAAATCACTAGCCAAGGATTACTGGTTAGTAATGCCAGAATTTTCATGAACTTACTTCGTTCTTAACTCTTGCAAACACACTAGCAAATGCTCAACTTTGTACTCACCTTTATTTCCCGCCTAAAATGGAAAGCTTACGTCAAATATGTTGCTCAAGTCGCGGAAAAAAAGTATTGCGTCATTCTAGCGCTTCAGAAAATCTCACTCCCGACGAAATCCTCTACCTGTATGAGAACCAAATACGTCCTCAAATTGAATACTATTGCTACATGTGAGGAGGAACCGCTAGGAGCACCCTCTTCTGCATTGACATAATGCAAAACCGGCTTTAAAACCTTATAAGGTGATGCCTTTTTTCTTTTTCCTGTAATCTTTATCACACAGAAGAGACGTTGCAAACTTATCTCTGCTCTATAGTTATTTTCTATTGCAAGTGTTCGTCTAAGCTTCAATCTATTTCCCGCTTTGACAAACTTTCACAAATAAGCAACTACCAACAATTTCCCCTACTCTCCATGTAAATTCCGTGAACAGAGATTCTTTCTTAGACCTGCCCGCCTGTGGAGCTTTGTTTCACAGGCTTGCTTTCCAGCTGACTACAATATGGCCTTTAAGTCCAATGTAATGTAAGTAAGGTGTTGTTGAGCTGCCCTCTTAAATAATCTAACCCTAACCCAACTGCCACCATTAACGATCGTCACTACGTTGTTGTCACGATGACCACTTTACACACATTAACCTTTTATCCTCGAATGACTCTTTGTAACAAAAATAAAAATAGAAATAAAAAATAAATGAATACTAAAAATATGACGTAGTGCTATCAATTCGTGTCTTGAGCTGCTCAAGATTTTTTGTATTGCCGCAATGTTTTTTATGGAAATTACTCCAAACAAAGCATGAAACTACTTGATGCAAAGAGCTAACAAAAAAGATGATTATAGCAAAGACTGGAAATAGGATAATTGTCTGTAGTTCTTAGCAAAAAGCTACTGGAATAGAAAGCTTCATTACAATGAAGTAACAAACATTGAATTTATGAAAACCACTAAACCAACGAGTAAACGAGCTGGAACATTGAAAGCAGAGAGTAGATCATATAATCCTTAGACGTCAAATGTAGCATAGGATCGTTTGAATATCTTATCTATTTCGCCGAAATCGGTTGAAAGACATCATGGCCGTCTGCGATTAAAGCAGTGAGTTTAAATTACTGTTTATATGGTTAATGTTTACTTTAATTATTATTTTAGAAGTGCTATATTGTATCAAAAACAGAAGGATAAGACCGGAAAAATGCAGAGAACCACTTTATTAAGTGGTAGAACAAGCGCACTGCGTATTTACAATATTAGGTGTTAGCTACGAGTTCATGTTAATGCGGGGGTCTGCGAACTTTCTTTTAGATCTCTAGGTTACCGGAAGTCATGTGGTACGAGCAACGTCACAACATACTCCTCTTAAAGTCTTTTTTTTTTTTTAATGTCCGTTAGACATCATATTTTTTCCTTTTAGGATATATTTTTATAGTTTTCGTTGGGGTGCGCTTTCATTTACTTATACGATTTTTTTTCTTCTTATTTGTAAGGCATACGCAACTCAAACATATGACATACATGGATTCTTCTCGTTGTTTATTTGTCTCTAAGGTATACCTTTTTAATTTGTTTAATATGTCTTTGTACTTTTCATTTTTTTTATTTTTATATTCCTCATATTTCTACATATTTTTTTCTATTCTGCCCTCTATCCACATACCTTATTTTCTAACATTAGGTGTCATATCTTTCAGAGTTTAAAATACACTAAAAGGATACTACACCGATCACATATCCTAACCTGACCCAAAGATCATTATAGGTATGAGATGTGTGCCTGTATTAGTAACAGCTTTCCAGGTTGCAGGGAAATCTCCAAAGAATATTCTAAATGGCTCTATATGTGCTTTCGATACGCACTTACTCACAGCACCGTGCCATCTTTGCCCTCTATCATCCTAAAAATGACGAAGCTACTATTTTGTACACTTCTGAGAAAATTGCCCATATTCTGTCGCTTTACTCTTCTGCCAGCATCCATATCTGTGGTGACTTTAATGTTCACAATGTTGATTGGATAGTCAACTCAAACAATAAAACAATAATGAAAGCATATTGTCATGATTTTTCCATTGCATATGGTCTAACAAAGACTGTAAACAAACAAATTCTTCTACAATAAAAACTTCTCAACCACGGATTGTCAGGACAAATAACGCCTTACTTGAGAGACCATCTTTAAAACTCCTCGGCTTAACATTCACATTAACTCGATTTGAAACAAATATATTGAAGACATTGACAATGCTGCTGCAAAAAAGGTGGGATCACTCTACCGTGCTAGAAAATTACTCATAGCAAAGAGTATCCTCTCTCTTTACAATGCCACAATTTGCCCATGTATAGATTATTGTTGCCACATTTGGGCTGGTGCATCTGCCACTATTAGATAGGGTCCAAAAGGTCGTTTACGGTACTGAGAAAAACTTTTTAAAAATTCAAATTCTATGTACTTAGAAATTCCACGAATCTTCTTGGTTCGGACTGGATGCATGAATTTAATTTATGGAACCTACCAATATCTACTTTCTGCAAAAAAAAAAAACAAATAAATTCCATCAGAAATAGAGAATTTAATCTCAGACTTAAAAAAGGAATTTACAGAAGTATTCGTACTTGGTCTGAGGAAATATTCGAAAATGGCCACGGAACTAAGGTTAAAGTAAATAATACAACCAGTATTAAAAGAAAACGCAAGGTACCATTTTGTGTTCCTAGAACAATCGACTAGTAGCTTGATAATGTTGGTATTCTATCGGAAATAGAATACAGTCCGTGGCTTCTCCTATTGTCTACATAAAAATGAGATCGGATGAAATCTGTGTTACTGCAAACTATTCAACTGGGCCGGACGCGCCATTAGAGGACTTCTATTATCCCCTACCAAGTCTAGAGGAGGTCTTTACAAAACTAAACGGTAACAAGTTTTCTCTTTTTTTTTCTTTCTAAAAATAGACCTCAGCGACGCATATCTCAAAATATCGGTCGAAAGTGAGAATGCTAAATTGCTCAGTATAAATACCCATCGGGGTCTTTATATTATGAAATACTTGAGTTTGGGATCAAGATCGTGTCTGCCATCTTACAACAGGTTATGAGCGCTATGCTTGTCTTGACGACATTTATATAGCCAGCAAGAACATGGAACAATATAAAGTATTCAGACGGATGAAAGATTGTGTCGTCAAAATTATAGAAAACAAATGCGAATTCTTCTTACAAAAAATCTAATATTTAAGACACATAATTGATAAGAATGGCAGATCTCCAGATTCCGATAGAGCCGCGGCTATTAGGAACATGCCGGTATCCGGAAATACTACCAACCTGCAAAGTTTTGGATGGCTCGCTATTATCAGAGCTTTATCCCAAAAAATGCATGAACTTCGTACATCATTAAACCAGCTTTTTAAAAAGAAAAAGTGTTGGGAATCGCCTACCACGTGTCAGTCAGCGTCTGAGGAAAAAAAGTTTTAACATCGAACCCGTAACTAGTCATCATAGTTGCTAGTGATGCTAGTCTATACGGTGTAGGTCATGCTTGCTATATAAGATGCCAGATGGATCGAGTGTACCAATTGTCTAGGCATCTAGAACATTGCTTCTGACAGAAAAAAATTAATAGTCCCAGATAGAGAAAGAGGGCGTTGGCATTATCTATGCACTCTCGAAATTTCACCGTTGTTTGCACGTTAGGCATTTTACATGTCAAACGGACCACGAGCTACTTGTATTAATTTTGGGGTTCACATTTACTGCCAATGATTTATTACTGTGACAACAGTCATGGAAACAAGTCACCGACACTCGAACTCGAAACCTGACTGAAAGGGAGAAAGGAAAACTGGAGGTAAGCAGCGATTGGTAATGGTTGGGAATGAACATTACGGTGCTTACTATTTCTGAACTATCACGGATTGTGGCCCGTCGCGGTTTTTAGTGTGGAGGAAATTAGTACTGCAGGACTTCGCAACGAAAATTTGAAGTGGTCTCTTTTGAACGTGGCCCACCTCGCGAACTACTGACAGATAACGACACAGTATTCTGCAGCAAAGAATTCAGGACGCGTGCAGATGAATAGGTGTGAACTTGAGATTTCACTGTGCATATGCCCCGGCTGGAAATGGCAGAGTGATGCCATCGCACTGTGAAACAGATCACGGCTAGAATGCACTGCTCCATGCCAGAGGCGGTATGCTAGTACAACGTGATTCCAAAAGACGACGAGTCGTCTTTGACCTCACCAGCTAATGCTATATACCAGTACGAGGTCCGAGTGAAAAAGAATCGATATCATGCCTTTATTAGTAGGTCCCGATCATAGTCCCTACAAAATTGAGACTATGTGTGAGTGAAGGCACTAAAGAGTCGGTGTACAACGAGATTTGGCCAAAGTCAGGTAACCAAGATAATTAGTCCGCACTCCGTCTTGGTGGATGGAATGCCCCGAGACGTGAAAGACCTGCGCCCCCGATACAGTGTACTCTCGTCAGAAGAAGATTCCGACAGCACAAAATCTTCAGAGAGAAGGCTTAACGAACAGTGCTGAGACTAGGATCGTCAACATGGAAATAAGACGGTATAAACAGTTGACTGGGGCCAAAATCAATTGCGATAAGTCCGTGGGCTTGCACATTGGTGCTTGGGAGGAGGCATCCCTTTAGGAGCCATTTGACGGGATGAATGGGCCTTGCAAGATACTCGACGTCTGGTTTGGTCCCGACCTCTAGTTGTAGAAAAATTGGTCAAAAGTATTGGAAGTTTTCTTCCACAGCGCTATCGTATGTCCGCTGTGTGAGTTACTTGAAGGATTCACGGTTCACATGGTGAACAGACAGTTCTTTGTTTAGGAGTCGGTTTCGACATGCTGCAATAAGCAACGACCATGAGAAAAGAAGAACGGTTATTCTCCGCTTGCTCGCAGTTATGAGAGGCGTGATTTGGCCAACGCGACAGAAGGAGGTCTGCTTCAGTGCTCCCAGGCTTGTTCTCATTTTCAAACACCGCTTGAAAATGTTTATAAGGCTAGAAAAGGTGAAACTCTCTCTGGCAGATTTCAACGAAAGGCGAGTAAAAGTTTTGCGCTTGTGTCGAGTAAATGGTGCTGATCTTGAGTAGTACTTGGACATAACTTAGGTTCAGAATTTTGGTTAGTCGGATTGAACATTGTCAAGCCATCGAATCAGTTGGTCTAAAAGAAGTTTTTTTTTTAAACTTTGCTAGACTATGAATGATGTCATATGACCCCTGTTATTCCCCCCTTTTTTCGATAATCTCCACTAATCAGGTGGCAGATTTTCTAGTTAGTCAGTGATGTAGGCTCACTTTCGAGACGCTTGAATAAAGTTGGGTTTTTTTTAGGACCTGCATGATTTATCGACTCGCAAACTGCTTCTCTGCCACAGTTCCTACTCGCGGATTCTTAAACTAACACTTTTTTTTACATTGTATGTATTATCCACTCGTTTTGCTGTATATAAAATTTTCACTTCCACACTCCCCACATCATGTATATATATTGTCTTCTCGGTTTTTTAAGTAGCTGATTCATAGAGCGATTGTGGTGTTTTGGTGAAAGGCTAGTTAAGTTAACTAAATATATTAAATACTAAATTAACTAAAATAGATCATGTTTTTCCCTTCCCCCTCATTTTTGGTTTTGTTCCGCTTTTATATTCATTCATGTATTGTAAATCTTTATGAATAAATATTAGCGTTTTTTTTTTATTTATTTATTTTGTTTTTTACTCGGAGTCTTTTGAACACACGGCGAATTCGCGTGTCATTGGGAATAACAGAAAGACGGGTTTTCTACAAACGTTGAAAGGGGAAAAGAAAAAGGATTGCAGTTTTTGCCTGCGCCGAGAACATTGCAACTTTTTTGCACGAACATTTAACGGTATTCGGTAGTTCAAAGTAAAACTTCAACTTCAACACCTCAATTAAGACAGAGGATTTTTTATTGAACTACGATTTCAAATAGGAAATCGCGCATGCGGAAGGGCTGTCTAGATTAATTCCGATTCAAAAGGATTCAAAAGGAGTCCCCTCTACAAGTTAGTAATCGCCGCTGTGTGCATTAATAGTGAAATTAAAACCCTGATTTGCAACACAATCCCGGAACTCCAAGTGACTCTCCAAGAAATGCAGAAACAGTGAATGATGAATTTATCAAAACCACAAAGCAGCGATTTGTACAAGGGAAATTTACTTAAAACATTTAATCAATCTACAACAACGTCCTGCTTTATAGCGAGATGGTCATTCCTCCTAAAACTCTGCATAAAAGAATACTGAAAAATTTCCACATTGACCGTCCTGGTAATAGCAGGATAACATGTTTGATGTATAGTTCTTTTTTGTTTTGTTTTTTACTGGCCGTCAATTGACCAAGGTAACACTAATATGGTCAAAACATGTAATAGGTGTGCCTTGGCGCGAAGGCACCAACCATTATTCACAAACCCTAGCCAAAATCCGAACAATCGTGGTTCAGCATACATATATATCTTGCGGAACAACTAGATAATTTTTATTACTTGATAGTGGTAGATAGTTTCTCCAAATGGCCAGAGGTGCTAAAATGCAGGAAATCCATCACAGCAGTAACCATTAATTTCTTTGGTCTTTGATGATTCTTTAGGTAGTGATAAGGCCATCCAATATCCAATTCTTCAATGTTCAAAGAATTTTGCGAGACATGCTAAATAAAACATCTCACAACTCCACAATATACCCATAGGGGCAATGGACAAGTCTAGCGCTTTGTAAAAACACTAAAAATGGCACTAAAGAAGGCTTACGACTCGCCCACAGAAACATCTATACAGCAATTTTTTTTTTTTAATTATACGGAATTATGACAAACACTAACACTTCAAAAACTCGATCACCTGCGGAAATTATGTTTGGCCGTAAAATAAGATCAGTATTCGAAAAGCTGTTACCAGGGCCAACAACACAAAGTAGGACTCCCTACTGTACTACTCCAAAATAAAACCTTGGAGAAAAAGTTTACTTCAAGCATTTTAGAAATACCGTTTCTTTTTGGGAATTGGGGAAGATAATACGGAGGATCGGCAATATTAGCTACATAATCCATAGCCCGAAATTCACACACAAACCGCATGTCAACCAGATATGGAAACGTGTAACAGAGAATCAAGAAAATTCCCCCTCCCCCCCAGGAACAAATAGAAGCTATTGAAACTGTCACGACGTTCTGGAAGAAAAAGAAAGTTTACAGACTCACTCATGGTCTACCCAAAGAGAAAAAAATGCTAATACACCTTTCGGAATAATCAGCTAGAAAGAAGGGTTTTAGCGAAATTACCTACGTTTCCTAGGAAGTGATTCATATGCAAGAAACATCAATTATCTATACTTATCGAAGACATTCTGATACAAAACCTATCTACGAACACTGCCAGGCATATAAAGTAAATTTGTGTGAAATTTTCCATTATACAGATTACAGAATATACACAATAAATATCGGAAGACGATGCATTAATATCGGGATGTAATCGGCTAAATGAACAACTCACACTTTTGTATAAATTCTTGATATATTTTGCTGGTCTATTCCCGTGCTCTGTTTTCTTTGTAACCATTTAAACGGGGTTATAACACATTTCCAACTAAATTATGTTTTACCATGACAATAAACAAGTTCCATTGACAATCTTTGGCAGTGGTTGGTCTCAACTTAACTTCACCTTGCGTTAGCCATGGACAGTTTTATGTAAAATCTTTACGAGTAGGCTCACTGCAATGTCTCTATATATTAACACTATAAAAGACAACATCAAACATTATCTATCCAAGAGATTTATAGAAATAACCACGCCAATGCTTTATTTCACATTACAAAAATCGTTTTAGTTATATGATTTCATAATTATATGTGCTTATTAACTGAATATAGATAAGACTCGAACGCCAAGAAACGGGTCCTGCTGGTATACATATATATAAAATACATATATATAAATATATATAGGTCTCTTTTTTTTTCCATTAAGCATCCGCTTATCTTGCATGAAGCTAGTTTTTTAAAGCTCAACGCATGCCTTCAAATACATATATATGTTCACAGGTTGCGCGCACCCGCATCAGTCAAAGAAGAAACATAATCACAGGTAAAGAAAACGTTTAATGAGCACCTCTTCTTCCGCCAATGGTTTGGCGAAGTCAACGGTATCTTGTTTTATTCGTTAACTACTAGCACAAAAAGGCAAAATGGCCTTCTCGGCACCAGAAACTTTCCCGATGTTAAGGATATATTTTCCCATTGATCTAATGCTACCATTAAAACTAAAATCTATTGATCACCCCCTCCCCCACACACAAGTGTATTTTTACGTTTGAAAAAATATATACAAAAATTACATTGAGTTTCACGGAAATCCAAAAATTAACGAGAGTATTTGGCTAAATATTTGAAGATTTAACAAGAATCGGAATCGGTCATTGTATCGGAATCAGGAATGTTGAGCAGGTATCGTAATCGTAAAAATATATTGGAATCTCCCTATTACTAATAGATATTGAAACAGACAAAAGCATTATTTAGAAAAACATAAAGATTGTTTATAAGCCTTTCTGTCTGTCGGTCTGTCACGCATATTCGTATGTCTGTCACATTTATATACACAACAAAGCATCTCTGGAAGATGTTTTCTCTGAATGTTGGCCAGTCATTCCTGATCTCCGCCCTTCGCTGTTACTCGAAACTTATTCCGTAGTAATTGAAATTCTCTGGCTTTCCCTTCCTTCAGAGTATTTCATTAGGTTATCCGGTAAGTTCGTACTGGAACTTTAGTAGTTAATACTTCGACGCGTAAAACATGAAAAAATATAGCAGAATATTATTATTATTTTTAGTAGTAGTAGTAGTAGTAGTAGTAGTAGTAGTAGTTATTGTTATTATTGTTATTATTATTATTGACTAGGAGCTTTCCCTAAAGCCATCATCTGAGAATTCTTTTTAAAAACAGCCTGTGGTGTTCCCTGGAGTTTGAGTGATAATAAGTCTCCCCATATGTCTAGTACTATCCACGTCTTTCGACAAATTTTACAAATTAATTTGCATTATCGCAACAGTCATCTGACATTGATTTCTCATTGGTAGCAACCATCGGTTTTCACTAGGATATGAGTGGCAATAAGCCTCCTCAAGGTCCCAGTCGTCCTCGTACTCATCCCGCGGAGGTCTGGTTAGTGCTTTCTCTCCTCGGTCTTTCCATCCTCCTTGACCTTCTGTTTTATATAGTGAAAAAAAAAACATCAAGAAAAAGGAAAACGTCGTGGCTAACTTACAATTATGTAATTCTACAGTTTCAGTTTTCATGATCCCCAGTAGTTTCTTTGTGTTTAACTTCTTTACTACTTTCTATATGACCGGCTAGCGCCCGCGGATCATATATATTAGTCTCTGCACTGAATATTTCAGCCGTTTTAATTATTATTATCTGTGTATCTTCTCAGCCATCCCTCTGATTCCAATCCTTACCATTTATTTTTCGAAGGTTTTTTTTTTTTGGTGGGGGGGTAGTGTTCTTAGTTCACCTACTATTGTTGGTGCTATCTTAATTTTCTTCGTCTTCCATATCCCTTTGAGCTCCCTCGCAAATTCTGTGCATTTATTCCACTTCTGTCTCCTTTATTTTCATTCTATGGTCTGCTGGGACGGTAAAATCTATAATCTGGCAGGACTTTTCCTTCTTGTTAACTATTATTATCATTATCAATATCATCATCATCATTATATATATATATATATATATATATATAACTATTTCATTTATTCACATAAATTTACTATACGAAAGTATAGATTTATGCGTAAACTTTAAGTATTTACTTCAAAAGTGCTCAATACGTAGGTAGAGCTAGTTAGTAATTTATAAAATATATATGGCGATTAAGCTACACTGAATATTCTTCGTTTCATCCAACTATAGGATTCGTCAGGCTTATAATATATTAAGGCGCATAAGCCTGACGAATCCTATAGTTGGATGAAACGCAGAATATTCAGTGTAGCTTAATCGCCATATATATTTTATAAATTACTATATATATATATATATATATATATATATATATATATATATATATATATATATATATATATACAATAGCGTATGTGTTCTTTTATGTGTCACGCTTTCCGGCAAATTTCAATGGTTGAGATTTAAGAACACACACGCTATCGTATTATACTAAATGTGAGTTAATGGATTTGGTGACTGTTTAATGAGAGCCCAGGCATAATCTCCTTTTTCTTTTCGAGTAGGGGGATGATAGTCTGGTGTGTTTACTTCTGGTGATGACGTCATTATCTTCTGTTAAAAAAGATGCATATAATATATTTATGATGTATTACATTGGCATAAGATGTCATATTCTAAAATCACATGGATGTACTGCTGATTCCAAAAATCAGGTAAATGGATTAGTGCACGCTAGTGGCTTATTTGTAACATTCCAAAAGTCACGTAAATATATCAAGTAATCCTGAGTTCATATTTTCATTCTTAATGTCCACGTGGCAGTAATTGCAAAAACTCTTATTAATGAGGGAGGGGGGCTAAAGTCACTGGAATGCTGAGACTGATACTACAACCAGAAATTCATGTTGAAGTAATGGTTGCTTAATCCCTAACCGTGTTAATGTTTTCATGTATTAATTTCGAAAAGCTGCTGTATCAGTTTATCGTTTAACCATTACTTTATTTCAAGTATATTTTTAACAGTGGGGGTGGGAGATATGAAGTCAGTCCCAGAAATGTCTGAAACGGTTAACGATTTAAACATTACTTTATTTCATATACATTTTTTACGGTGGGTGGAGGATATGAAATGGCTGAAACCATTTACGCATAAAACATTACTTTATTTCATGTATATTTTAAATAGTGGGGGATATGAAGTCAGTTCCGGAAATGGTTGCAACCATTTACGTTTTAGACATTACTTTATTTAATGTATATTTTTACCAGTGGGTGGGGAATAAGAAGCTGAAATGGCTGCAATAGTTTACGATTTAAACATTACTTTATTTCATGTATATTTTCAACAGTGGGGTGGCGGACATGAAGTCAGTCCCGGGATTGGATGAGATAAGTGCAAATATATACTAGCAGAATACCAAACGTCGCCCAGGATTGCATGAGATAGGTGGAAAACATATAGTAACAGAATACCCAGTGTCGCCCGGGATCGACTGAGATAGGTGGAAGATATATACTAGCAGATTACGTAGCGTCACCCAGTATTGGATAAGATAAGTGGAACATATATACTATAAAAATACCCGGAATTGATTAATGTGTTTGTAATGGAAAAATCAGTCCAGGCAATATATAAAAGTTATTATTTTGACAAGGGGAAAGATACTGTGGGTTAAAATGATGAAAAATGATTGTCGAGATTAGTAACATATCCAAAAATTATGAAAAATGAAATATGAGTTAATTGATTGGTGTGTTTGTTATGAAATAATCAGCATAGACAATATATCAGAGTTCTATTTAAGTAGACACTCTTAAAAGGGCACTGCAACAGGCTCAAGGGACCCAACAGATAAAACACTTCAACAATTTCTACACGTGTATAGGATTACACACAACCCGAACACATCAACAGCAGTGTCACCTGCAGAAACGATGTTTGCGCGGAAAGCGAGATCCGTTTTTGACAAGCTCTTACTCAAACAGTCAAGGCCACTAGTGACCACTTATGTACCCAGTAAACGTTTCATACCAGGTGAAAGAGTGTTTTCTAAAAGTTATAAAAACAACACATCATTCTGGGAGGTGAGTACAATTACAAAGAGAGAAGGTGGCATGATATATATCATCCAAGGACCAACATATACCCACAAACATCACCTGAACCAACTAAGAAGATGTCAATCAGTTGAAACCAGCGACAGCCAACAATTGGAAGATGAGCTGATAGACACTGTCGTAAGAGAAATTTTACGGAGCCATTGATAGTAAACCCTAAAAGGAAAGGTACTGACAGCTTTTACGAACAAAAAGTTTGGGAGGGGATGTTGGAGACGCCCATCCATGGCATTAATGGACTATCTCATGACGTCACTACCTCTAGTGACATCACTTCTGGTATATATATATTGTGTATTTAGCATGTTTTTTATACAGGCAGGTATAAAATAGCACGGAGTGTTTTTGCTAAATGTTAATGATCTTTTTTTATCAAGTTTTTAATCTTTCGTGTTGTCATTCTTATGTCTCGGTCGAATTTGTCTAGTAAAGTTCCGTAATTGTTTTCGTCCATTTGTTTTTTTTTTTTTTTTGTTTTTTTGTTTTTTGCAAGTACTTTCAGCTGATTTTCTTCAGTCGTCTTCGGGCAGTTTTTGATTACTATTTCGTTTAAAATCTAGATGCTTCAGTTCAAATTACATCTAAATGACTTGAAATAGTAAAGCGTCGTGTTATTCGATGGTTACATACTCAGGCACTTTTAAATGTTATTACTGCTTTCAAAATTTACATTATTATTTTTGGACTGTTGAGTTCTTATATACAGTGTTTTCAGTATTTTAGTCTTTTCACGTTTGGATCTATATGAATGAATTGTATGTTTTCAACTAGGATTTTTCTAAATTTGGAATGTGTGCAGCCATGTTGTTTTAGGTAGCGGCAAATTGAGCTTATATCTGAAATATGTACAGTAAATCGTCTGGGCAATGTGTTGGTCGTGCGTCTAATTGGTGTTTCTTTTGTTAGAAATGCATTTTCCCAAGGGGCATTTGAATTGGTTGACTAGATTGGTTTCAACAACTGATTTTGTTTTCCGAGAAGTGTTGTTTTAATTATGAGGTTAGCAGTTGTTAATTTCTTGTAGTAGATAAAACATAAGAATGACTATTCGATAAATGGAAAGATTACAAATAAAGATTATTAAGCAAAAAAACTCCGTGCTATTTAATAATATCTGTCCGAATATATATATATATATATATATATATATATATATATATATATATATATATATATATATATATATATATATATACAAAGTTTCCTTCTCCTAGACGCATGCCTTAACGAAGACTGAGGGTGCATCTCTCTCAGTTAATTAATGCGACCCAGATACCAACCTGGAAATTTCTACGACTCGGCGCGGTACATACAGCACCTAACCTTATCAAATGATCACCCATCTGGTATTGGTATATATATCTGGTATTGGTATATATATATATATATATATATATATATATATATATATATATATATATATATATATATATATATTCAGACAGATATTATTAAATAGCACGGTCGAACAAAATCTTCAAGAATCTAGCGGTGTTACATTCTCTCCTTCTTCATTTTCAAAAAAGTATGGTCTGATTACTTCATCCACCGTTACTCCACACCATACTGTACATTTTTAGGGTTTAATTGCCGTTATGCTGTTGCGTGGGGATTTTCTGATCTCCAAATCCTGCAATGTTGCTTATTTATGAACCCATTCAGATAAAAATGGGCCTCATCGGACATAATGAGGTTTTTGAGAAAGTTTGGATCTCCATTGGCCAAATCTTGGAATTCCAGCCTTTTTTCCGGATCATTTGGCTGAAGCTCTTGCACCAATTGAATTTTATATGGAAATTTGCCCTTTCCTTCTTACTGATGTAAATGGATCCTCGGCCACACTCTGCTAATCTCTGACGATTCTCATCGCTTCTTGCCGTACGAGGTCTACCAGATTTAGGAAGGTCACATACAGACCCTTATACATGAAATTGAGTCACTATAGCTTTTATTGCATTGGGAATAGGGAAATTTCTTGTGATGAAATTTCGTCGAAATCCTCTTTCAGTTTCTGATATTGAGTCATTCAACCGACAATTCGACTCTACAATGAATATCCGCTCCTCGGTAGTGTAACGACTCATGGTGATCTTGGAAGGGTTACTCTAGATAATCTGAAAAATTAAGAAAGTTATAGATTTTTTTTAACCACCAGCTTCTTTTGGGACACCCTATATATATATATATATATATATATATATATATATATATATATATATATATATATATATATATATATATATATATGCGGAGGGGGGTCTGTGGTTGTGTGTGTGTGTGTGAGGGGGAGTTAAAATTATGTAGATTTTGTCTTACAAGATTTAGTGATCATAAAGAAGAATAGAGGATAAGTGAATTATTTTCTTATTCCATGGAGTTTCAAAAATTTGAATATGTTTAAGCAGAAAATGGTTAGCAATAGAATATTTATATTCTTTATCACTAAAGAAGGGGCACGCCGGCCTGTAAAAATAAGTCTGCGTAGCTCCGTTGGCATTCCCCGGTGACAGTGCCTCACAAAAAAAAGAGGTAAAATTGCTCCAACCGAAGGCCAGGAGGCAAGGTCTGAGAGGGTGGTCCTTCTTCTGGGGATGGGTGGAGTGGGGGGCTACCTAGAACATTTGTCCAACCACTAAAAGGCTGACAAAATTGCCCGGCTTTTGTCGAACTGACTGTGCGTGACTGCTTACCTTCGCTCAGAATTGGTAGCAGTATTTATAAGGTGTTGAAGGGTTATAAGGGTATTTTTAAACAGTTAAAGTCTGCCCATGTCAATTAGACTAGATTTGACTACCGTATAATGAGTTGATGTGAGTTGTTGATTTTTAGGTTTGTGAATGACTTTGTGTTATTTGCTTGATTCTTTTCCGGACAACCTCGTATCAAAGAGCGCCGATCGAACGAACACAGTCTTATTTCTTTCTTTTTTTATTTCTGTACTCTTGTTTCTTTTCTTTATTTCTTTTTTTTTTTCTTCTTTCTTATTCCATGATTTTCTCTTTTCCAGCTTCTTTGTCCCTTTTCTGTTTTTAATCTTTGTTTTAACCGACCTCGCCTTAAAAAAAAAATCCTTATTCTCTGCCTCGTCTTTTTTTTTTCTCGTTGTTCATCTTACAAGTCCTCTTCATCTTTCGCCAAATTCTTACCACTCTCACGTTTTTCACGTCCCCATAACCATCCCCACGCACCCACCCCGACCGATAATTATATCTCTCTTCAGAAATATACGTTTACATATTTAAAAGAGTTATACCAGGAACTAAGCGAATAATTTGGCTATCTGACACAAGTTTGCCTTTGTCTTTCATGGTAGATATATAGCAATGACGTAAATAAATAAATAAAACAAAAACAAAATGCAATAAATAAATGGGTTAACGAAAGCCACCAACCCATATAGGTTTCTCCTATAACGACTCCGTTACCTTCCTTGTGGGTGGAAGAGAATGTCGGTAATGACTAAATCATGCTTAGTAATAATGTTTAGTATACTAGTACGTATTCTTTTCCTGACAACCGGCCCATTTGTCATGATGGAAAGAATGTTCGCTAATGAGTCGGTAGGTTCAGGTTCACTCCTCGATCGACTCATGCCAAATACTTAAAAAATGGTAACTGATGCCCTTTTACTAACCAATCAATATTATCGGCGGAGGATCATGGGAAAGGGGAGTAATCTCGGAAACAGAGGGGGGCCTTCCACTAGTTTCGACGGTTCCGGAGGCTTCAACACTAAGCAGCGATCTCGGTTCTAGTGGCATCTCCGTGGAAGCAGCTACCCGATGAGGTTATAAACCATTCAAACATGCAGGGCTTCAAGGCGGACGGTTTTCCCCTGTGAAGTTTTTTTTGTACATGACCTCCTAAATACTCGCTGACTTTTTTTACCTTATAAATGATAGTCGCTTGAGCGTTTATTCTTTTCCAATTAAATGAATGAATCTCAGTGTAACAGTTAATGGAAAGGGAACCTTCGGATCGCCCTGGACTATAATAAATCATTTAGTTTTTAGCTTAGTTTATAAGTGCTAAGAATTGATATATCCGTTTGCCTCTGCCTATCCATCCCTTTCTTTATTCACCCCCTCCTCTCTTTCTCTCTCTCTCTCTCTTTCTCTGTTATATACACATGCAGTTTTCATCACTATCTTCTCTGTCTCTTTTTTTAATCTTTTCTAATTCTTATTCTCTTTTCACCGTCTCATCCTCTCTTTTCTTTTTATCCTCTTTCTTTCTCTTTCTCCTTCTTTCCTCTCTGTTTTCCTTGCCTTCGTGCCCCCGTACTCCTCCTCCTCCCCGTCTCTCTCTTCTTACTCTATTTCTCTTCTGTTTCATTCTCGTTCTTTCTATCACTTTCTTCTGTCTATTTTTATCTTTTCTTAATCGTGTCTTTTCTGTCTTCATTCTCTCTTTTCAGTCTCATTCCCTTTTCTTCTGTTTGATCCTTTCTCCCTTTCTCCACATGTTTCTTTTTTTATCCGCCCCCACCTCTCTCTCTCTCTCTCTCTCTTTCTTTCGCTCTCTCTCTCTCTCTCTTTCTCTCTCTCTCTCTCTCTCTCTCTCTCTCTCTCTCTCTCTCTCTCTTTCTGTATCATATCTGCACTTTTTATTACTCTTTTTTTCGATTTAAAAAAATCTTTTTCTAATTCTCTCTATTCTGTCCCATTCATTTTCTTCTGTTTGATCTTCTTTCTCTTGTTTTTTCTCTCTCTGTTTTTCCTGCCCCCGCTCCTCGTCTCTCTCTCTCCCTCTCTCTCTTTCTCTCTCTTCCTCTCTCTCTCTCTCTCTCTCTCTCTATCTATCTTCTGTCTCATTCCAGCTCTTTCTATCACTCTTATCTGTCTATTTTCTCTTTCCTTTATATAGGACAAAATCAAGTTGACACACCGGTTCTCATCAGATCACCGAAGTTAAGTAATCATAAGCCTGGCCAGTAGCAGATGGGTGACCATTTGAGAAAGCTAAGCGCTGTATGTACCGCGCCGTCATAAGAAATTTCCAAGTTGGTATCTGGAGGTGCATTAATACACTAGGAGAGATGCACCCCTAGTCTTCGTTAAGACATGCATCTAAGAAAAGGCAGTTCTGATGCAGCAGCAGGTTGTTGTATGGCCATGGAGGAGGATGAATCTCTAGCAGATCAACGGTTCTATGGTATTAAGAGTTACGTTATTCGACAACAGATATGCGGATGGTCTAAGGACAATAGATAGGTGCGAATAGGCGAGTCAGTGGGGAAGATAATGGCAACCCATCCCATGTATTCTGCAAAGTTCAAAATCATGTGGTGTCTTCAAAAAGGAATCGGGCTAACAGTGGACCGAAATCTATAGAGAACACTAACCATGATTTCATCTATGGCATGAACATACCACGATACGATACCTTATTCTATTTGTATTATCTCATTCTCCCTCTTTTGTTTTACTATTTTTTCTATTTGATCCTCCTCTTTTTTCTTTTCTCTCTGTTTTCCTTGCTCCGTTCCCCCTCCATCTTCCACTCTCTCTTTATCTGTCTATCTATCTATCTATTATATGCAATATATGAACTAAAATCATTTCTCTTCGACGATCGTGATAATATCGATGTTCCTCCCCCACATGTATTAGGAATCTAAAAAAAGTGGAAAAAATATAACAAAAAGAAGAGGAAACAAGTTTATCAGTAGACCAATCGGAATGAAGTTGTTCATCGGGGTACATAAAAAGAGTTAAATTGTTAATCAGGATGAGGGAATATAAAACGGGTATAATTTTGTAGAAACATGTAATTCTTATGTTTTTTTTTCATGTCAGTAATTTAAAGAATGAAGTTATTCATGTTGCTACAATATTTGGCTTCTTCGAACTAAGAATTTTGCCGCAGTGAGTCTTTTTGTCGAACTTGGAAATCAGCTCGGAATTTTGAGCAGAGCCCTTATTTAATCTACGAGAGTAGCATACTCTATTTCTGTCAACAATAACTGAGTAGAAGTCCTAGTTAACTCGCAATTGTATACAGAGGGCGATAAAACTGTTAGAAAGAGAAAGATAATGGAATGCATTGTTTTGGAAAAGCCACAAATAAATGCGATTTCATTAGCATTTAAAGAAAATGCCGAGTCGGATTTTTATTTCTTTCCTATTTGTTTTTATTTGTGGCAGTCCCAAAGGGTTTGAACTTTAACGACACAGTTAACAAGAAACGACCACGTTAGATTAAATTTGATCCATAGTTATTAGACACTAGAGGGTAGAACGATAAAATTGTCGCCCTAGAAAAGACGACACGATTCCATTTCCATTTGATTAAAACCGGCTTTCTTTATTTTTATTGCAGACCATATACTAGTTGGCCAGTTGTGTACAAATCCCAAGAGCGATAGGAGCCTTCTATCATGTCTGAAAGTGACACAATGTTCAACGAGCGAAATCGAAGATGCCCCGCTATACAACTCATGCTCTCTACCGATCCATGTTATGACAACAGGACCATTGCCAGCACCTTCAAAATGCATCGCTGTATTGCCACGAAGTTTCCGGTCTTTGTTGAGGTGTCAAGTGAAGGTCACATCATACCATCTCTTGTTTTTAAAGTCGGCATGAAAGTCAACGACAAAGTGGACCTGGATTGCAGAAAAGTGTGGTGATCCCCTGGTGCAATTAGGTGGTCGCTAGTAGACCCTGGGTGCGGCAGCAGGACTCGGCGCCAGTCCACAAGTTCAAAGAGACCTAGTCTAGGCTTCAGAAGGAGTGCTACGACTTTGTACCCTTCTATCACTGGCCCACCTCCTCCCCCTACTTTAACCCACTAGACTACTTTGTTTGGTAAAACGTCGAGAACATCACCAACATGATCTCCCACAATATCAAATCTAGTTTGATCGCCGCCATCCGCCGAGTATTCACCAACCTCCTTGCCGGCGCTTGTAAAAAGAAGGCATGCTCCCAGGTCCGAACTCATATCGAGGCGGTGATTGAGGCTGACTGAATATTGAACATTCAAGTGTGTAATTATCAAGCGCTTTATCCAATATGCAACGGGCCTTTTTTTCCAGGGATTGAAGTATCAATTTACAGTGCAGACGATACTTAAAATATTATTGTTAATTACTTAGGACTTCTACTCAGTCATGGCTGACGGAACAAGAGCATGCTATCCTCTTGGATCAAATAAAGGGTTCTGTTTGGAATTCCGTTCAGATTTCTGAGTTCGACAGAAAGATTGGCGAGTTTGACTGGATACATTTGAAGAATATTGGAGGTTAGGAAACGTTTTAAAATTAACAGTCAAGATAAGGACAGAAGATTCCGAATAATACAAATAATCAATCGCCATCTTAAAATTTCTGGAGCGTAATATTTCTCTTAGTTAAGCGAAATTAAAAAAAAGGAACAGTCACTATCAAAAAGGTCAACGAATCAGACAGAGGCAATTATCAGTTACATGATATATGTGCTTCTGTAATTATAGGCGACAGTTTATGCATTATCCTACAGTAGACGCTCACCAAAAGGGATTTAGAACAATTCTGTATACAAAGTGAAAAGATTATCAAACTAACCGGATTCAAGATTTAACAATCACTGTTTTTTTTGTCTTCATTTTTCAAGTTTTTCTTTGAACTATTTCTGCTGATATTTATATGTCGTTTCTGTGCGTGCAGATATTCGTGTTCTGTTTCTTTTACTCTTTTCCACCTCAAGCAAGACATACTGCAGCTTGGACGTGATCTTGTATACAGAGGACTACGAGGGGAGTTGAGCCGCGAAATGTCCGTTTGTGTTACATTTAAACTTCTGCATGTTAATACAATTAGGGAAGCAAGAAAAATGGGCGTGTCGATATACAAACATATGCACAACTGGTCTTTATTTTATAAGTAACTGACAATCTATCAATGTAACGTCGCCGTATCGTCGCAAATGGACAAAAAATAAAACAGGAATAGAAATAAAAATCTGGCATTTTTTTCCTTTTTTTTACAAAAAACATTTATTGCCGTTAGTTTTGGCGCCATTTAAAAAATCTCTCGCTGCCTATTGGCCATTTTAGCCTGGCGCGCGTTTCTCTTCCTTCCCAACGCAATCTGGCCATAGCCGACCCATTCTCATAATTTTTTGCGTCCGTCTCCTAAACCCTAACCCTAACCCTAATGTCGACTTTGTTTCTTTCCGAGCACGTGTTGATTTTTTTTATTATTATTATTTCTTTTTTCTTCATAATTTGCATATGCCTTTTTTCGGTTACTGCTTCTGCTAATCTTTTCGCAGCCAGCCATCCTGCGCAGCTGCTGATATTTTCTCGCGTGCTACTGTGGACTATGTTGCACCAGGATTGAATGCCTCTCGGGAATTCGGATTGATGAAATTCTCAGTTGTTGATAAAATAAAACACCTTTAAAAAAACTTGAACACAATGCGTTAAAGTGACAGCATTTGATTATTTGTTAACATTGGACTTGAAAACGCCGGACACTATCTGTGCTGGGTAAAACCAGTTGTAAATCGGATTGCTGGCGATTACGTCAACTCTACATTCCGATCGAGAAATCGCGATCAGGAAACAACGAGAGAAATATTTAAATGGATTGAAATTACTAAAATTATTTTAAATTGAGTGTCAAAATAAGAGAACAATTAAATTCCGATCAAGGAATGTGGGTCGATGTCAATATAAAAAAAAACGGCAAAATAAAGAAAACCAAAGAAAGGAGAGCAAAGCAAACGATACACTTCTGCCATCGTCTGATCGGCCGGCACACAGAACCATCATACTGACGCGAACTCTATCGCTTGTCAAATAATTGTCATTCTGAAAATAAATAAAACTTTGTTTATTTAATAAGTTGTGTTTGATTATAAAAACCATAGTCGTCAGAGTGTGTACATTTGGTAAAATGCGCCTATAAAATATATAAACGAAATATACCAGCTGTCGAACTTAATTGCGAATAAGGCACGCGGTATCGTATTGCACAGGTAAGAATTTCTTAGAAAAAGTTTTGTGCATGATAACTCTGTGACATGTTAGATGCACAGAGGAAGAAAGAAAAAATCTTTAGCAGTTGTTTAACTAGAAGATTTTTGCAGTCAATGTTTTACAAGTGGATTTGAGATTAGAGCTCGCTGGAACATCTACTAGTTGGCCAGGGGCGTTCCAAAATTAATGTCTCCTATTTTTTATTCCACCCAAATGGATCAGAGATTGCAAATTGTATTGCTATAATCACTGAATTTATGACTTATGACCTGAAAGTTTTACCTCTCTGCTGCAGATATTGGCAGTGTGATTAAGAAAGCAATCCCTGTCATGAACATGCGCCACAAGCAGAGATGCGTTATAGAATGTTTGGCAAAAGTGTATAGAGAATAGTAATAACTGTATAGAAAAAAATTCTGGAACACAAAAGGTCGCTCGTTTTAACGATACGACTTCCGTTTTCGTAGCTTCAACTTTTAAGATTAAAATACTAGGAGGCTTTACTTTAGAACAAACCTCGTATGACAAATCACGCTCCGGACGCCCATGCACAGCAATCGTTCATCGCTGGCAAAAGTGCTTTAAGAATGCTGGTGACTATGTAGAAAAATAAATTCTGGAGCACAAAAGGCCGCTCGTCTTAATGCAACTTAGTAGGTTTTAAATATTTTTAGTTAAAAAATAAGAGATTTTATTTTTTGAAAGACCCTTTAAGTGGCAACTTCACATCTAAATGTGAAAACAGTACTCCATACTAGGCAGTAGTTGACTCTTTTATTAATAAAGAATTATGTCCAGAGTAAGATAATTTATGAAGCCGTAGAAAGACCCGTCCATTATTCCAGCAATCGTCTACAGTGCAAGTACGAGGAGCATCCAATAAGTTTCCAGACTTTTTTGACCAGGCGTTTAAAATTGTCGTAGACTCTTGAAAATTCAGTATGTTAAGGCCATACATTTTATGGGGTTTTATGATTTCAGGTTCAAATGAATACGGAATTGGAATACACTCTACTAAATCCTGATTTTAACAGCTTGTAAAATTTCAAAAATGCAATCAGGACATGACATTTTAGAAGAACTATAAGCAATAAAATTCTGTTTTAAACTTGGAAAAATGCAACAGAAACGTATGCAATGCTTCAGACTGCTTTTACATCATCTTGTTTGAATCTAATATCAGTTTCTGAGTGGCATAAAAGATTCAAAGAAAGGCGAGGAGTCTGTAAGGGATGATGACAAGTATGGATGGAGTCAGACCAATAGAAATGATTGGCGATATACAGAATTTCTTGGATAAGGACCGTTGTGTGTCTATAGAGACAATAAGTGCATGGTTTGGTGTGGGAACTGCACACATAATTATTCGCGAGGAACTGAAGATGCGGAAGATTTACGTCAAGTTTGTTCCTAAGAGTGCATTCCACAACTCCATCCTTGTCACAGACTATTTCACAAAGATGAACATCAAGACATTTTATAATCCAGACCTTGCTCCCTGTGACTTTTGGTTATTCCTAAGCTCACGGAAAACCTTAAAGGCTATTGCCATGTGACAATTGAGGAGATGAAAGAAGCTGTGACGAGGGTCATTGGCCCGTTCACAAAATAGGACTTCCATGAGGCCTTTCAGAAGTTGTTGGACCGGTACAGCAAGTGCATGTCAGCCGAAGGGGACTAGGTTCAAGGTCTAAAAATCACTTCTGGATAAGGGTTAATGAGTTTTAGGAGATACAATACCGTGATAATGGGTAATGTTAGGACTTGGCTAGGGTTTGATTATTTAAGAAGAGGACCGGTATCTCACTCCCAGCGCAATCCTTTAGCTCTATGAGAGCTAAATACGACCTAAGATGAAGTAATGTTGCCATTATTTGGAGTGGACCTGCAAAGAGTATCCTTTTCTGACGACAGGGTATAAAACAGGCTTAAGTCTAGAAGACGATGACTGTTTCTTCTCCCTCCTTTCTCATTCTCATAGCAGTGACATTGCGAATGTATTTCTGATCTATCCTCATCTTCATGGCAAGTGCTCAACCGAACTTTCATCTATGAGATCGCCTCAAGAATATTCGCAACAGACACACTTCTAGTTACAGCAACTATTAACAATTTCCCTTGTATGTGCTTAAAACTAAATGAAAATTCAATAAGCAAAGATTCTTTGCTAGAAGTGCCTGCCTATGGAACACAATATCTCAGGTCTATTTTACAGCTTATTATATTAATAGCATACTTGTTTTTAAGTGTAATAATGTAAACAAGTTCCTGTTGATATACACACACACACACTCTCTCTCTCTCTCTCTCTCTATATATATATATATATATATATATATATATGTGTGTGTGTGTTTTGTGTGTCTGTTTATGTGTGCGTATATATATATATATATATATATATATATATATATATATATATATATATATATATATAAGCGAGATATAAATCCGATGAAAATGTGCGTGTATGACGTGCATGTATACACATGTTTACGAGATTGTTCGGTCGTATACATGGGCGCAGCTGTATACTTGGGAACGCGCGCACGTTGGCGCGTTTGGATGTATTTGTAGTTTCCGATGTAATTGCATTTATTCACATGTGTGCAGGCGTGTATGTTTTGTGATATGTATATATGTAATTGTGTATACATGTGCTAGAGTATATGGATACGTGTGTATATAAGTGTATATGTGTGTATGCATGGTATAGATGGATGTATATGTGTATGTGAATGCTATATATATGCATGCATATATATGCATATATATACATATATATATATATATATATATACGCATATATGTGTATGTTGAGTGTCTATATGCTTGTATCTGCGCTTAGGTGAATGTTTGACAGATAGATATGCAGTTTATTATATAAATAGTTATATTCAACCACGTTTGGACAACCTCACACTCAGCCCCGCATATGCACCAAGTACCCCCCAGTATAAGAATAGCTAATTAACCACAGTATATAAAGCATCCACTCAAACATCGATCCCAACCCAACTAACATCCATAGATCGCTTCCAAACAGAAATATATACGTTTTAAATAAATTTAATTAAACCAGATCACACTACGTTAACAAGCGTAATTAGCAAACTGTATCTCAGTAAATGAAGTTACTTTTAAATATACCCCCATAATTAAAAGCACCCAATCTTTAACTCACTTAAATAAGTAATCCCCCAAGAATTTTAAAACTTTAGACCACGACTCGTTTCCATTCCAACCTCACCTACTCACCCACCTACACAGCAAAACAGCACATCCACCCCATCTCATACACACTCCCATCAAAAAATCACAAGAATTTACATTTCCCATTTGAACCTAAAACTAAGAGGTCAACACATTTTACCGAATACTTACATACAATCCCCCCGAAGAAATTCCATTATGCACATGCCTCCTCGTCCAAATCAACCCCCCTTTCTCTTTTTACCCTCTCTATCTCACCCCCACCCTCCTCGTTGCCTCATCTATGAGGTTTCCCTCACCCCTTCTCAACAAGAAAGCTGACCGGCAGTTTACCAAGTATCAATCTCATATTAGAAGCTATTCGTCCAACACATCGCTTCTAAAAATCATCTCTCGGAATATTTTGCTACCCAGAACATTGATTTTCGAAGTCCTATGCACCATAGACATGCATATATAATTCCATCACCCATGGGAATGCATGCAATGGATTTGTATATCCATTCAATATCTGATATATTGTGCCAACACCAAAAAAGAATTTGGATTACATATACCAAAACGCATTCAACACACCAACGAATACGGCCGCCCCGTATACCTTTCGGAAAATCAACAAGGAGCTAACACGCATTTTTGTTATATGAGACTACTGCCTTCTCCCCTCGACCAATATTCTGCCTACTTGGAAATAAAATCCCGGAGGACATTATACCCCTTCCGATAATGGACTGCCCAGTTGGTATGAAATTCCCTCTTCCACATATTATTTTAATATAACTATCATTCACCACCCAAAAAGCTACTTTCAATATTTGTGCTGAAAAACAAAATACGTGCCTTTTCACAGCTCAACATTTTGCTAACCGCATTTCATTTCATCTGATGATATAGGCCATTATTGAAAATCCATGGATTAAGGAAATTAATATAACCCCTTCTATATATTCCTTTTGTCACACAATAAATTTTTAATTCGAATATATGTGTCTATATTTTGATTTTCAGAATTCAAATTTAACCACTAAACTTTGAAAAAGAGTTAAAAACATATTTAATTTTATAAAGGAAGCACGAAATAAGTGGATAGTCCTTTATATATATATATATATATATATATATATATATATATATATATATATATATATACATAGCGAGAGAGAGAGAGAGAGAGAGAGAGAGAGAGAGTGAGTGAGTGAGAGAACACCAGGCTTTGCCCGATCGTAAAATACGCATATATGTTATATTTGAATTTATGCAGATTTCGTATTTATTATTATAGGAACAATTTTCTATTGATTTTTATCTTGCATACAGTAATAATTTCAAAACCTCTTAAAAAATATATATGTATCGGGTACATCCGCTGAACGTTCAACGCCTCAGTCTTAGTCGTTAATTTACGTCTTCTGCATCGTTAACGCCTGAGCTACCGACAGATGGATCCGAAAACTTAAAAATTAATCGACTTTGAGTTATGAATGATTAATTTGTGCTTGCGCAAAAGTAACAGCAGAGAGAACGTTTTATTAAACTTACCCTGCTGAGGTCAACGGTTTTGTTTTCAATTTTGTATCCCTTAGCAGCAATTTTTGTCGGCTAAAAATAAAATCGAAGGTGTAATACAGGTCCAAATACACTATATATTAAATTTCATTCCAAATATTCAGAAAAAATTTTGGTAGAGACTTTTCAAACTTACCGACAAGGTCCTTTAGAGAGAGAGAAATATTTCCGAGCGTTAGAAAGTTTTCACCCTAAACTCTACGTAATTATGCAGAATGTAGAAACTATGCATAAATAGAATTTAGAGTAACAGTGAATTGAAACCAATCATCTAATAAGAAACCATAAAATGAATTAGTAATTAATAAACGCTCGTTTTTCAAATGAATACGCAAATTATTTAACAGTCATGTGGTCGCTCGCATATCCATGACTGAGTATATTATAAAGTTCGTTTTAATATTTTTAACTAGAAAAGTACGCAACAAAAAGAAATGCATATTTTACACCAAAAACCAAACGTGACGCAACAGAGGGTAAAGAATTTATACAAATTTTCCACTACTCAACGAAACACGTGTAACACGCAGTATACTTGCGATATGAGCGTGAAATAAATACATCTTTTGTTTGAAATATTTACTTCCGATATATCTGCTCTGAAAGTGTAAATTAATTTTTATTAACATTATTTAATTGTAGCATTTTGGAAAAAAATGCGTTGACATATACATTAAAACTATATATTTCTTTAAAATCATAGGTATATATATATATATATATATATATATATATATATATATATATATATATATTGATTCTATGTGATATCTCCTTTATTTATTCATATAATAATATATATATATATACCGATTGCCCTTATTTTACAGGACATGGCAGAATCAACGACCGTGAGTACACCAAGACCCCAGTGGGAGCTAGAACAAAGAATACACTGTGTTAAATTTTACTACAAGACAGGCTCGTTTAAGAAAACCCAGGACAGTTTCATGCGTCACTTCGAATGTGAAAAGGCACAATTCAGAACTGGGTCGACGACTTCGAGAAGTATGGGACCGTGGAGAACCTCAACGCTGCCAGAGAGAACCGTCCAAGCCACTCGGGACCTCCCAAGAAGCGAACAGCCGAGCTGGTCGAAAGAGTGAGAGAGTCTCTCCAGGCCGAAACACTCTGTGCATAAGCGAAGTCAGTCCCTCGGTATGTCCCGTGAGACATACAGGAGAGTGCTGGTGAACGATGCCAGGACTTACCCATACATAATACAGACGCTGCAGACCCTTATAGCCTCAGACAAGAAGCAGAGGAGGGCTATGGCAGTCAAGATGCTCGAGAAGATCGAGGAGACACCAAGTTTCCTTAACCTCCTTTGGACCTCAGATGAGGCCCACTTCCATCTTGATGGAAATGCAAACTCCAAGAAAAATATCTTCTGTGGGTTCTCCAGACCCAATGAAGTAGCCACCAATCCCCTGCACTCTCCTAAGTGCACGGTGTGGGCTGCAATCTCGGCTAGAGGCATCATCGGACCAATCTTCATCGAAGAATCTGACGCAGCAGTGACAGTCACCAAGGAGCGGTGTGTGGAGGTACTGAAAACCTTCAAGAGTGAGCTCCAGATCATCTACCCGTCGCTCATGAGCAATTTCTGGTTCTAGCAGGATAGAGAAAGTTCTCACACCTCAAACCTGTCCCAAGATTGGCTGAAAGAGAACTGATTTTGAGTGGGCACCCCATAGCCCAGACCTAAGGCCCCCAGATTTTTTCTTTAGGGCTATCTTAAGGACAGCGTCTACGCAGGGAAACCCAGAACCATCACGGAGCTCAAGGAAGCCATCAGGGAGGAGATGAGAGCCATTACCAATTCGGTCTGTAAGAACGTCATGGACAACTTCGTGCTGCGCCTCAAGAAATGCACGGAGCTAAATGGAGGCCATCTAGAACATATGCTGTAGAACGGAGAAAAAAAGGCCAAAGACCCTAGTGTTTTGATGTGATGTTTTGAATATAATAAACTAGTTATGACCAAAGTTTCAGTTCATTCGGACAAAACACTAAGAAACCGGGCCTAATTAGAGTTAGAGCCCGGTTTTTTTTTGGGGGGGGGGTCACCCTGTATATATATACACACACATACACACACATATAGTTTTAATGTATATGTCCAATATATATATATATATATATATATATATATATATATATATATATATATATATATATATACTAGAAGTTCCGCCAGGCTTTGCTCGGGTCCTATGTATTGTTCATAAGGTTATGTGCATATGTATATATTTAAAAGTGTGAATATCTAAAGTAATGCCTTTCTGTATAATAGTCTTCCTTAACTACCATAGAGAAAGACAGACATTTTCACTTTTATATATATATATATATATATATATATATATATATATATATATATATATATATAGATAGATAGATAGATAGATAGATAGATAAATAGATAGATAGATTGGATGCAATATATAGTAATGATTTAAAAAGTATTTAAAAAAAAAAGACTCATGCGCCACCACCGAGAATCGAAACCAAAACGTTTAGTTTACGACTTATTTCACCTTTGCCGTCAATGACTGGCCTATGGAAACATGTTTACTGCAGGGCTAAAAATTAAAACATGAACCAATAGCTATTACGTTATGCATTTGTAATGCCGGCGTTCGACCTTCACCTGGTAAATTTCTTTTTTCTTTAATTTTCACACTTTTGCACTTTTTTTCCGGGCTAAACCCCAAATATAAAGTTTTGCATGGATTCAAATTCAAATACCTTATATATGAAGTTTCATGTCTGTAGATCAAAAACTCTAGAAGGAGTTTGGTAGGCAAAATTTATTAATCAAAAATATATGCGAATACATAAATATATATGGAAACAATTTTGTGTTTACTATAAACTTTTTACGCAAATATTATGCATGTATAAATCATGTAGAATATTTGCATGAATATAATTACATGTAATAGTTAACTAAAGATGATTATCCTATTAGAAAACCAACTAAGCTAATAGGGAATTAATGAATGTTTAAAAGAATATGCAAATTAGCTAGATGTTTTGCTAGTGAATGCAATTCCACAACCCATATATAAGAAAATTGTATTTTCTTTTTAAATAGAAAAGAGGGTTTTTAATATAAATATTAATACACACAAAAGTAAAACGAATTTATAGGAGTATAGAAGATAGATAGAAGAAGATAAATAGACGACTTGGTTTTGCTCTAGGAGTACTAATGATTTTTTGAAACACATCGGGAACATTTATTATATCATCGAAAACACTTACTCTCTACGCTAAATCACTTGAGCTCTCTAATTTCTGATTGAAAATATCATGTATCACGCGCGCGCGCACACACACACACACACACACACACACACACACACACACATATATATATATATATATATATATATATATATATAATGTATGTACTTATGTATTATACGTATACCATTAAGTGTATCTGTAATATGCCTTCTGTGCTTTCTTTTCTCTCTCTCTCTCTCTCTCTCTCTCTCTCTCCCTCCCTCCCTCCCTGGATATATATATATATATGCACTGTATATGCTTGATAAAGCAAGTAAAAATCACGAACTCCCTTTAAATGTCGGTCGACGTGAATGCGAAAAATGCTGTGTTAAAGGTTACAAAAAGAAAGGGCTATCTTTTGAAGGCGAGTGGAAGGCGGTTCAGGTCGCGCGTTTGCCTCCTCTGATGTTATTATGAAGACGTCCGCGAAGACGTCATCGGCGACAACCTGCAGTCATCATCAGATGAGAGAGCCGAGGGAGAGAGAAGGGGGAGGTGTGCGTTACGGTGTTGTTTGGCTTAAGTGTACTTTTGTGGCGAGAGATGCCGCCGTCGCGTCTGTGTGTGGCGTGACGATATGTGAGGTTTGACCGCACATTTATCCGCCCAGATTACGTAACTCGCCCTTTAATCGCAATCTTGCAAAACTCCGTATTGGGCTAGAAGATCCAACGACGTACATATACACAATACCACACACAATACCTCTCTCTCTCTCTCTCTCTCTCTCTCTCTCTCTCTCTCTCTCTCTCTCTCTCTCTCTCTCTCTCTCTCTCTCACACACACACACACACTCTCGGTCTGTCTGTCTGTCTCTCTCTCTCTCACACACCACACACACACACTTTTTCTTTCTCTCACTCTCGGTCTGTCTGTCTGTCTGTCTGTCTCTCTCTCTCTTTCTCTCTCTCTCTCTCTCACACACACACACACACACAGACACTTTCTCTTTCTCTCACCCTCGGTCTGTCTGTCTCTCTCTCTCTCTCTTTCTCTCTCTTACTACTTCTTTCCGTCTCTCTCTCTCTCTCTTCCTCCTTTACTCTCTATTTCTCTCTTTCTCTCTTATCCTCTCTCTTTCTGTCGTACTTTTCTCCTTTACTCTCTCTCTCTCTCTCTCTCTCTCTCTCTCTCTCTCTCTTTCTCACACACACACGCACACAATCATATACGGTCAGATGTGATTCTAGAGTCGGACAGCAGGATTATAGAGTCAGTGCACTAGAGGAAGAGCGCCCCTGCTCGCAAAAAAATAATAATACACTACATGGACAACCTCGACGGCATTCCTTGGTAGGGGCGCCTCAGATGTTTAGCAATAAACTAACCACAGTGAGATTTCCTCGAGCTGCACAGGGCCAGCAACATACCGGATCATTTAAGAAACGACAGAGGCTTTGTTGATATTGACGCCAAGGGAAATATCCCTTGGTAAAGGTGATTTCGGTTATATATGTATATATATCAGGTGTGTGCTCGAGTGTGCGAGCGCGCGCACACATACACACCCACATACACGCCCGAACACATACACACACACATACACACACACACAAATAAATCTATGACATTCATTTGCATACATTCCAAGAACTCAGCATAAAAGAGTCTCGTATACGATCGTTTCTGAGACTAAATATTATTTATATCAAGTGCCTTCATATGCACAAAACTGTTTTTAATACGTTCTACAGTAGCTTCGTTTAAATGTCTGTAATTTTTTATAAATCAATAATTCGATTACGCTCAAATTTTGATACGTGCTAATTAAAAGCATTACAAGTATTTTTCTTACTAAACCCGTCAACTTATTTACTGCTGTTGACATTAAGTCAAGATGGCAACTGCATCTAATATTTAAAAATATATGTTTTGTACAGAAATTCATCCGATAAGTATCAAAAATCGAAAATAAAAACGATCTTAAAAATAGTTTTTATTTCTTACAGATAAAAAATAATTTTTACATGGTGATACACCAGTGTAACGTAAAATATTCCCCTGTAAAAATTATTCTTATAACTTATAAGTCAACATTTAAATTGATCTCGATAAAAATTTTGTTGTGTGAAAGACTTTTGTCAAAAGACATTTCACTGGTGAATACGAGGAGTGAAATGTGCCAATGCGAACTCAAGGTTGAGCGGGAAATCGAATTTGTCGATAATAATAGCTGTGGATCGAGTAGGGAAGGAGAGATAAAGGAGAAAATATGCTCCAGAGTTGTGGCTGTTTGTTTTTTAACAGGATGAAGCTGGGCTAACCAATACGCACAGGGAGAAAACTAAAATAACGAAATCTGCCGAAGAAATCCTACATAAAAACGAACTGTAAGTCTTCTCTCTCTCTCTCTCTCTCTCTCTCTCTCTCTCTCTCTCTCTCTCTCTCTCTCTCTCTCTCGTGTGATGACTAATCTCACCTTCTTTTCTTTTCAGACGCTTCTCCCCTCCTCCGTAGTCTATTTTTGTAATAAAATTGATTTAACTTTAATATTCGTGTTTGCGTTCTGTTGCGTCCATTCCATATTTTACAGGTTTTTGAAAGAGTCTTCCTCTCCTCACTTGTTTAGCGAAATATATAGAACCCAGAGTACTTTTTATTTCCTAAATTATTTTATTTTGACACGTGAGCGTCTTTACGTAGGCCCAAACCTGGGGCGTGATCGTAACAATATATATATATAATGGACTCTCCCGTCATGTTCGACGGATGAGGGCCAAAAATTCGCTCTGTTTCACTCTGCCTTCAGTGCTTGTGCCGCATGTGTGACATGAGGCTAGCCCTGCTCCCACAAACCAAGCCGCACGACTCACAGGATACAGGCTGGGAAGGTGCTGTTCCTACTCTTGCTCTACGAAGATTTGTTTGATTCGATAGCCGTGTGTCAATGTATGTGTTAATGCCCGCAAAACATTTTTCCCTCCACAATTTTCTATCCGCAATATCTTCTTCAAAGGTTTTTGGGTCCAGGCCTGCGTGCTTAAGATTGTCTTTCAGCTTATCCCTGTACCTCAGAAATGGACGACCCACATTTCGATTACCCTCTTTCAGTTGACTGTATGCAAGTTGCTTAGGAAGACGGTTTTCATCCATGTGAACAAGGTGACCACCCACCGAAGCTGAGACTTCATCAGGAAGGCCTCAATACTTAAAATGTCGCACCTAGCAAACAATCCCGAGTTAGGGGCCTTGTCTTTCCATGTTAATCCACATATACTGTGAAGGCAACGCTTATGGAATGTATTCAGTTGCTCAAACTGCCTACGGTATGGGGTCCAGGCTTCCGATCCATACAGGAGTATCGAAACAATCACTGCACGATAAACTGAGATTTTGGTCTTTAGAGTCAAACCTCTTTCATTCCATACTCATGACCGCAGTTTGCCGAAGGCATCAGTCGCCTTTGAAATTCTGCTAAATATCTCATCATCAAGTGATGCTGACGAATTCACCTTACTTCCGAGATAAGCAAAGGATTTAACATACTTTAGAGGCTGTCTATTCACTAAGATTTTCTGAGGCGGTTCCACATATTCTAGTCTCGGAATATCCACACCACCTTGCTGCAACGGGGTGGGTTTTGGTTGGTAGATAACTTTTGTCTTTTTAATACTAATCGTCAAACCAAATGCTTTTGCGGCATTGGAAAACTTGTCAACTAATTCTTGTGCTTCTTCAAATGAAGTGGCCATGGGTGCAGCATCGTCTGCAAAAAGGAAATCACGAACCATTTTGCTTCTTGTTAGTGTTTTAGCTTTGAATCTTTGATGATTAAAAGACCCCCGGTAGTTCTAAACTCCAAATGGACACCTTGCGTGTAATCTTTAAAAGCATGCTCGAGCATGATTAAAAAGAAGATGGCAAATAGCACAGGTGCCATAACACAACCCTGTTTTGTACCGCTTTTTACCTTGAATGACTCAGAGAACTTTCCGTCTGCTCTTACACGTTCCTCCATATTCTCGTGAAAGGATATTATTACATTTAACATTTTTTCGGGGATTCCAACTTTATTAAAAACCTTTCAAAGTGCGACTCTGTTGACAGAGTCAAACGCCTTGGTTAGGTCGATAAAAACGACAAACAGATCCTGATTTTTCTCACGTGCCTTCTCTGCAACTTGGCGTAAACAGTAGATCATGTCGATGATTCCCCTTCCAGATCTAAAACCACACTGCGCCTCAGGATAAATTTTGTCTACTAGATGAATGATTATCCTGTTCAAAATGACCCTGGCTAGTACTTTTCCAGCCACAGAGAGCAGTGATATTCCACGATAGTTATCACAATCAATGCGCTTTCCTTTATTCTTGAAGAGATGGATTATTGACGAGTTCCTGAAATCCTGAGTTACAGAACCGCTTTCCCAGATCCTGATGAATAACTCCAAAAGTTTTTGCAAAAGTGTGTTCCCCCAAACGTTAATATTTCAGCCGGTATACCATCATCACCTACACACTTTCTCAGTAGCATTTGTTTTACAGCTGCGAGAACTTCAGAAAAATTAGAAATCACATCTAGTTCTGGTATTTGGATTCTTGCAGGCAAAGAACTCAAAACATCATCGTCAACATCAGAAGAAGAATTCAGAACTTCTTCAAAATGGTCCTTCCAGCGGTTAAGGATGTCATTCTTATCAGTCAACAAGGTTCTACCATCTGCCCCCATAACGGGTGAAGTACCACATTGTTGTGGTCCAAAAACTTCTTTTTAAAATACCCTTGCATCTTTCCTATCAAAAGCAACCTGGAGCGCAGAGGCTTTTGCGGACCACCAATCTTCTTTCATTTTCCTCAATCGGCGCCGAAGATCCCTCCTGACACTGAGATAAGCCGACCTCTTCGCTGCAGAATTCTTGTCTGATATCCAGTCCCTGTGCGAAGAGTGCATCCGGTCTAAAATACCCTGAATTTTAATGTCATCTTCGTCGAACCAATCCTGATGCTTCCTCTTGGAAAGTCCTAGTATTTCGCTAGAACATTCATAGATGCCATCCCGCAATTTCTCTCAGGACTTTTCAATATCATTGTTTATCAAAATTTCGTTTAACTTCGCATCTAACTTAGAAGATAATTCTTCTTTCTTTTCAGTGTTCAGTTCTTTCATATTCAATGGCTTTGGCATCTTAATTGTATGCCTTCTGCCCTTAGGTCGTAGTTTTACTGATGTCTTGCATCGAATCAGGACGTGATCCGACAGCCAACATGAGTCATGAAATGAACGACTCAAAAGAATATCTCACCTGTTTCTTTTCCGGGTTATAACAAAGTCAATAGGATTCCAATGCTTGGACCTTGGGTGCATCCATGTGCTTTTACAACGATTTGGCTGCTGAAACATAGTATTTGTAATGAAGAGCCCATGTTCACTACAAAATGACAACAAGCGAATTCCATTGTCATTTATTTTCCCCATGTCATGAGCCTCAATCACATTTCCCCATGTCTCCCTGTCCGAGCCTACCCGGGCATTGAAATCTCCCATCAGTAAGATCTTGTCATGAAAGCTTACGTTGCTTACTATGTCACCAAGCTTTTCGTAGAAGTTTGTGGTTTCTACCTCTTCTGCATTTAGAGTTGGTGCAAAGTAACTTACCAGTGTCAGTCCCGTTCCAGCTGTGAGTCCCATTCTAAAGGTCATTAAACGATCGTCACCACCCCGAGGAAGAGCCTCCAGAGAGTCAGCAATATCTGATTTTATTGCAAAGCCAACACCGGAACTATGACTCTCCCCCTCTTTCCGACCTGACCAGAAGAACGTGTAACCTTCGCCAATTTATTTCAATTCACCTGATCCCAAAAGATCTGTCTCAGACAAGGCAGCAATGTCAATGTTGTATTGTTTCAGTACTTTTGCAACTAGCGCCCTCTTCCTCTCGAAAGAATCATCACTATCAAGCAATGTTCTTACATTCCACGTTCCAAAATTGAACGCATGCTTTGTATTTCGAATTGAGTTTCTGTTTCAACTGCCCAATTGAATAGCCAGTCAACGGCAGCAAAATGACAAGCTTTTGTGTGAACAAGCTTTTTTTAGGGCTCCTTTTATCGCCCCCTGCCTGTCTAGGGAAAGCAGTGCTACATCTAGAAAAGATTTGCTTTGCCACATAGTAGAGGACATGAACTGTGCAATTGTTCACAATTTTTTACACAAGAACGGCCATCACCTACTATGCCGCCAACTGTGCAGAGTACCGACTAAAGGCTCCAGTGATATCCTCCATCTGCCTCCACCACCAGTACCCCATCGCCAGTGGACTTCGCCTGATGGAACTTTTTGCTTACCTTTTTGGATGTTGTAAGAAGCAAAGTGAGCAAACTTATGGCTACCCACACAATGATATAAATATATATATATATAAATATATATATATATATAAATATATATATAAATATATATATATAAATATATATATATAAATATATATATATATAAATATATATATATAAATATATATATAAATATATATATAGATATAGATATATATAAATATATATATATATATAAATATATATATATAAATATATATATATATATAAATATATATAAATATATATATATAAATATATATATATATATATAAATAGTAAGAAGCAAAGTGAGCAAACTTATGGCTACCCACACATTGATATAAATATATATATATATAAATATATATATATATATAAATATATATATAAATATATATATATAAATATATATATATATATAAATATATATATATAAATATATATATAAATATATAAATATATATATATATATATAAATATATATATATAAATATATATATAAAAAAATATATATATAAATATATATATATAAATATATATATATAAATATATATATATATATAAATATATATATATATATATATATTGTTTGCATAATTTTGTAATTTTAAAAATGGAGGAGAAAAGACCCAGAAGCTCGACGTTTCATCCGTCCTATGTGGGCTTCCTCAATAGTAAAAATGGTCAATGATGAGATTGTCAATTATTTCGGGATATATATGCTTTAAGAGGAGAACAGTATGTCTGAATTTATGAAAATAAGGAAATTATGTATATTTATAACATTTGCGATGATTAAAAAAAAAACTAATGCATTATATATATATATATATATATATATATATATATATATATATATATATATATAGTGTCGCCAAAAAGAAAGTTCGCACATTTAAAAAACCGCAAATTTATCTAAATTGATTGTAACTGTTTAAAAAACTGTTTGTAACTGTTTAAAAAACTTTTACTTTATTTGATTCGTCTTTTATTCTTCTATATACTGTGCGGTATCAAGCGAGAACGAACTCCAAACGTCACATAATCTGTCACCCGGGGCATTACTAGAATGATTCCTGCTATGAGGCGTAGAAAATCGCTTTTCTCTGTGAAGGAGGTAAAAAGAATTACAAATTCCTGCCGAACGTATGGTTAAATAAATCTCAATTTTATAAACCTAGAACTGACGTTTTAATAAAAGCAACGCAACCGTTAGAAAGACTCAATCTTGATTTTAAAGGACCGCTTCCGAGCAAAACAAGGAACCGAGATATATTAAGTGTTGTCGACGAATATTCACGTTTTTCTTTTGCCTTCCCTTGTTCAGAGATATCGGAAACTTCAAGTATACAATGCCTCTGTTCATTATTCATTAATCATTATTTGCCTATATACATTCGGGCCGAGTGGCTTCTTTCATGTCAAAGCAGCATCGACAATTTCTACAGGAACGAGGAGTAGCCGTAAGCCAGACAACTCCATACAACCCTAAGACATGCGAAAGACATAACAGCATTATTTGGAAGACAGTTCAACTGGCTACATCAAATAACGGATGTTCAATTGATAATTGAGAAAATCTCCTTCCTGTCGCATTATACGCTATGCGATCCCTATTGTGTACCGCCACCAATGCTCCTGACACGATCCCCAATGACACTGTCTCCGTTGGGGTTCAATCACACAATTCGGATGGGCCAACACAAAAATCCCTGACAGATGAAGGTCTAGCACCGGGAAAACGTGTTCATACAGGGACTGACTGATGAGGTAATCTTTACGTAATCTGTACTTTAGGCGCTCAATTTCCATAAATTCTAAAAACAAGCGTACCAAAACTCCACTGAGAGGTTTACCCATGGATAAACCAAATTTCTTTTTGTAACATAATTTATCGAAGGTAAAACATTACATTTATAATATTGATTTACTTTATCTACTGGAAAAGGTGAGCTAGGATTAGTTTTGTTTAAATATTTGGAAGTAGGGTAAAGCATGTGTGTGTGTATCGTATTCAATATCTCAGCTGTTAATAATATTTTAAATTAAATCTTTATTTATACATCAGACTAAATTTAACCAAGATTATCTTTAACAAAACCGGACATAAAACATCCCCTGGCAAATATACTTTAACTCCTAGACAGATTTTAGACAGTTGAAAAAGTATTGTTTCCTCCCACTTCCCCTTTCATATTTTGCACAATATGCAGATTCATTATTTCCTATCGTATAACACGCGTGGGAGTTCTGACATAATTTAAGTAACGAAATACACTTACATCAATAATTGATCAAGCTAGCACCTCCGTTATTATAAAATAAAAAAGTCCTTCATTTCTAGACGATTAGTCTTAAGGAAGGATCTCCAAAACTTTTTTCTGTTCTTCCCTTTTTGCTTTTTTCTCTTCTTTCTATTCTTTATTTTTTTCTATTTCTTATACTCGATTTTCATTTTCATTTTCATTAAATGACTGGCCTCGAGTAAGAACATAGGTATATTGCCCCATGACGATGTCTTTTTAGATTGAAACAGTAGATTTATTATAGTGACTTATGGTAATTTTGTTTAGCTAAATTGAATAATTGAGCATTATTAACAACTTTGTTGAAATTTTATTTTTTTTATTTTTTAATTTTGGAATTTCTAACCTGGAATAAATAAATAAATAAATATATATATATATATATATATATATATATATATATATATATATATATATATAAAATAATAACATGAAATTAGAATAAAATACGTTTTCTGAAGTTTCTTCATCCGAACGAAACCGGTAAAACTCTCGGATTTTTGTGTGTGATTTATTCCTAACGTAGACACACCTGAAGAAGGTCGGAGATTAAATAATACAAAACGAATTCCAATTGTATAAAAAATAATTTGAATATTTGTTATAAACACTTCCAATTATACAAAAAAAAAGTTTGATATTTGCGTTACTTTTTAAAATGATGAGAAAAAAATTACTTATTCCTCCCTCTGCAGAAAAAAGAAATTCTACCTAAAATATAATTAGAAAGGCTTGTTGACTAAAAACCGGAAGTCTTCACCAAATAGGTAATAAATTCCCTCCCACTGCAAGATGTGACACAAGTTCGTAAGGTGCATCAGTACCCTAAAACGGAGCATTCTGGCTTTAAAAAATGCATGTCATTCGCCGGTATGGGGCGCCACATGCAGTAAACAATACGCTTACTCTACACGAAAGACGGGAAGCAACAACTTGAGAGGGTGGACCTCCTAGAACTACCCACAATCATACCTTAGCCCGACAGATGCAAGGTCATCCCTTACTCAAAAATTGCCAAGACTCTGCCAGTTTCGAAGACGTATCCTTAACTGGTATGAGTAAACATAAGATTACATATGAATATAACCCTCTCAGGTCGTACCTAAGTTGACCTTTTGTTCTTTAACCATGTTGCGTTTGATCAATTGCGCTCATTAATGGTTCAAAGTGTGCTTCTTTATTGCGGGCGTGTCGTGTGACAGGTAGTCCAGCTAGATGCGGCGTTTAACAACGGATTCATTATATAAACACACTCAAGGATACGAACCGACAACACAACAGTATTTATCCCTTTTCTCTACTTTAAAAAAAAAAAAAAAAAAATGACGAAAATTGCAAAAGGGAGAGAGAGAGGGTGGAGAGAGAGAGAGAGCTGGAGAGAGAGAGAGATGGAGAGAGGAAATGAAGGAGGTCATATTTTTGACAGAATGGGTCAACTCTTCAAGTGATAAGTGGTGGTACGGTACGAGCCCTGATATTATGCTAGGCAGCCAGACAGAGTAAATATCTAAGAGCACACAAACTACAATCTTACATAAAGAAGAAAAAACAGAAAAGAAAGCAGAAAAGGGCCAAATTTATTGCTATTTTTTATGTCTGGTTTGAATAAAATAAATAACTAATAACATATTTAAACAATTTTCACAAAAAAAGGAAAAAGAACAATGAGGCAATTTGATATCAGTTCTCACTTGGTGGTAGTTGCTATTTAGTCTTTTTTGTTTGTTTGTTTGTTTGTTTGTTTGTTTGTTTTATTTTTGGTTGCATATGCAGACGCCATTTTGTTGAAAAATATATTTGTGGGTCATTGCCCTACTGTTATTGCTGTATATTCCGCTTCGGGGTTAGGGTTACCGATAGGGTTAGGTTTAGGATTAAGGCTAGGAATAGGTGGTGTTAATTTCTCGGGATTAGAGCTGAAGCTGTCTGGATACTTTTTTCTTATTACAGTTAGTTCAAACATGTTCGCACAAGTTGTAACAGACGAAGAAAATTTATTCGTATTATTTAGATTTTTCTGTATTCTTGGATATCATTTTCACAATATTTTGGTTGATGTAACTTCCGACCTTCTTAAGGTATATCTTGTAGAACTCAAGAATTTTTCTGTGGAACCCAGAATCTGCACGGAATTTCGAATGTAACATTTTATTTAATCCTTGGGGGTCTCCTGCTTTTGTTCCGTTACTCATGACTGGGCAGAAGTCCCAAGTCATTCGTAATCGTATTTTGAGTGTCACCCGCGCTGAGGATTGAACCTTCAACCTTCAAAAGAGTGTCGTTTTACAATTGAATTCAATCAAGTGCTTTATCTACTGTGCCGAAACTAATCCTGTGGATTGAATAAATCGATTCCTTTAGAAATTCCGTACAAATTCCCAAGTTCGACAGAAAGATTCCCGACTTCGACAAAATACACCTGAAGAAGGTAGGAGGTCATACCGACCGAAACGCTGTGAAAATAAGATTTAAGATTAGAACAGTAGTCCGAAGAATCTCAATAATGCGAATAATTAATCATCAGATGATTTTGAAAGTTAGCTGAAAAAAACTGACGTCACCAATTTTCAGGACAGAGTAAATATTAGAGTTGGGAACATTTTTTTCTTTTACAAAGGAGTCACTACTTATCAAGGCACGGGGGCACTCCAAGATAAGGGTTAATTAGTGTACAGTAGTAATGGAACAATATTGTTGTAAGCGTTAGTAGTGGAAATTTGGTAACTTCGATTATTTAAGGGAACGGCTCATCAAGAACTTGTTCACGTAAGACTTAAAGACGACCATATTGTAGTCGTCTGGAAAGCAGGGAAATGGAAGAGAGTTCCACATGCCTGCAGTTCTAAGAAAGAAACTTTTTTCATGGAATCTAAGTTTACGTTTAGGCACAGATAAAGAGTGGGGGAAATTATTGATCGTGGTTTCTGATAGACTCGGAACTCACACGTTGTATGCAAACAGTTGCAAGGAAGACAAAAAAAAGAATTCGTTTGAAACAGCATCAGATACTTTTAGATACGACTTGTCTCTTGACCAAAAATCTTTTCGTACTCAAATGTGCTTAACAAGACTGCCGTGTCGAACCTGTTGTAGTCTGTCTTTTGTTCGGACATTTTTTTTTTTGACACGTCTTTCCGCATCACTCTCGGTCCACGTGTTTAACATGTCTATTTCTGTCCTAGCTGTACCGTCACCTCGCACACAGCTCGATCATCTGCATATAGTTGCCGCTGGTGCCACACGCGCGTCCCACAAAAATACGTAGGAATTTAAAATAATCGGGATCGTAATCGGTAATTGTATCAGAATCAGGAATTTATAACAGATCGCTAATTCGTATAATTTGGATTCATTGAACTACTGTTCGTTTCTTGTGTGTCATTTTCACAACGTTTCGGTCGATGTAACCTTTTAGCTAACAAAATGAGACCATGCTACCCTCGTGAGGTAAATAAAGGGTTCTGTTTGAAACCCCGTCCAAATCCCCGATTTGACAGAAATATTCTTAAGTTCAACAAGATATATCTGAAGAAGGTCGGGGGTTACATCGACCGAAACGTTGTAAAAATAACACTCACAATAAGAACTGATTAATGCAGATGATAGGAGTAACCAATCCGCATCTCAAAATTTCGGAAATGTAAGATCGGTAATTATATCGGAATTGAGAAAATATTGGAATCGTATATATTGATATATTATTGTAGTGATTGCAAAAATGACTTATCTCAGAAGAGGTTGGGAAACTGACGCGGTCTATTCTTCTCTCGATGGTAGATGGGCCTCTCTTAAGCCGTGGTAGGCAACCCAGATTTCAACGTGATCTACAATCGCATTAGCAAGGAATTAACTGCATCATGAAAATGGGTTAACGATCGCTTTCCCGGAACTGACTAGCAGTATGCGGGAATTCGCAGGGTTTGACCATGCCAGATGTGCCTATGAGAACGAGCTCCTACGGTTGCAGCAGGATGGATGGCTGCTGCTATATCTAAAAGAAGAACTCCGCTCGCTCACAAGTCTGATTTCCTAAATTACGGTCGATCTGGAACAGAAGCATAAGATTCGTCCGGTTCTTGACTACCGTGAAGTGAACGGTTTTATGGACACATTCACTGCTAATGTAAAGATGAGCGCCAAAAGACTGAGAGTGTAGCGGTAATATGGAACCGATTTGTTTCTTCCGGATTTGCGAAATGCATATCTTTAAATCTATGTTGACAAAGCGCTCTGGCTGTTTCAACCAGTTACTTCTAGAAGCTTCTGTTTTACGCGGTTGGCATTTGGGCTGAATATGGCGCAACTTATGAACTCCGTAATAGACACTATTGCCTTTCAAGACTATACGATCAAAAGTGGCACATTAGCATATATTGATGGCATTTTTTATTTATTAAAGCCTAGTTTCTACGTCCTGTGTGCAATATGATTTTTGGACTATGGTTTGGTTTTCAAGGATCCAGTGTGACTGAGAGATGGAATCATAGTTCTTGTTTCGCAATTCTGGAAAAAGGATAATACATTCGATGGAAACGAGAAAGTAATATTTCGGAAATCCCTGATGTGTTGACACGTCGGTGCATAATTTCTCTACGTGGGAAACTTGTTGATCATATTGATAGAGACATTGAACAGAGTACGAGAACTAGATTTTGTTACAGGAAACTGATGCATGGACGGTACCGAAATTAGAGTTTTGGTGGATGCGAGTTGTTTAGCGACAAGCGTGACATTAGAAGCAAGTCGAAATTTCATTGAAAATACACGTTGATTGCAGAAGAATATAGATTAACCATAGATGTTAATACTTGTCTGAACCGCGCAGATCGCCTCACCAGACTGTGGTTGGATCTGCTTAATGAAGTACGAAGTCGCTAATCGAGAGCTTGGCAATGGTAAGGAGACGACTTGCGAAAGGCAAGGTACTTGGTATACCTCATGAAAGTGGATATCCAGGTGTGAAGCGGACTTTATATTTCGCCGGATCAGTTGACAGCAACTCTACAAAGAAATTGTGTAATCCGTTGTGAAAGTCTACAAAACCTATGTCAATAAATACAGCACCTGATCATTTGAAAAAAATTAGAACAACTAGTATATGCTAGCCATGGACATAAACTAGCACAACGATGAAATGTTATCATTTGCTCATTGATTGCGGTCCCTCAATATGGTGGTCACTGCACCAACAGGATGTGATCACTATTATCGGACAGTTGAAGTATGTTTTCTTTGAATAGGGACCCCGCCCATAATAAAGATATTGACCGCTAGCGATACTTCATTCACTGCAAAAGACTTATGACGATTTACGAAGAATTGGGACGTGCATCTACAATTTCGAGGTGCATACTCGCCGAGTGGAAACAGGATTGTAGAACGAAGTCATATGACTACTAAAACAATCGCGGCTAGGATGAACTGTTCAATATTTTGTTTTTTCATTTTTTTTCTGTTGTAAAGCAGTAAAACGCGTAGGCAGGTGGGTCACTAGATAGGTTGCCTACCACGGCTTAAGAGAGGCCTATCTATCCTCGATAGAAGGATAGACCGTGGCAGTTTCCCAACCTGGTATTTTACCTTGCGTTACATACAGCGCCCTGCCTTCCCAAATTGTCACCCATCTGATACTGGCCAGGCTCAATGTTACTTAACTTCGGTGATTTGGTGAGAACCAGTGTGTCAACGTGATTGTCCCCAACAATAGATCGAATCTCAACAACGAGTTTTCCACAACTAAGGGTTCGATGTCGACAGCCGGGGCGTTCCTAACCTCTAATTGTATTCTGCTGTATTCTCGGCAATTCAATGTCCTTCCTTTACTTGTTATGACTTCTACTACCTCCTGCTTCCAAAAGCGACATCTGTCTTTACTTACCATGTACTTTCATGGAGGAGTGTTTCTTTGTCTTCAGTTATTCGAGGAGGAGACTGGCGCTGATGTCTCCTCTTCCGCGTGTTCCTCGCACTGCGATGTTATATGTCAGAGGTCACTCCATCTGTAACAACATAGCCTCTCTTGGCTGGTCAGTAAGCAATCCTTCATCAGTCGTAATCACCACACTTGTAGTAAGCAGATTCATTACCATTATCATACGCTTTAGATTCTGAAGGTGTTCATCTGGCGGAAACGGCTAATTCTACAGGGTTTTCATTGTCAGCCATGATGCCTAGAACCTAGGTCAGCAGTTATTCTACACTAATTGTTTGCTGGATGAATAACGTAGTAGATATAGAACATGTTGCGGCAGTAGATGAATATGCATGTTAGCAGCAACGGTCCCATAGCCAATCGAGCCAGGTGTTGCAGCGTGCCAAAAAAAAAAAAAAACATCCACCGTTTCATGCAGGCGAAGTTGTCGAGCAACTAACTGGTCATATGCATTAAATGCATCAGTAGCATACGCAATTATGGGGGTTTGATTGATGTGTTTCGTGATTGTTTTCTTTTCCTCATTAAGTTGCCAGAGAACTTCGCAGTCGCAATGGTAGGTCGTGCTCAAGATTATCGATAGCGCAAAGCTTACATACAAATCCAACAATGCACTCGACAACGTGCATGTCGATCGCAACACCGCTGAGTTCAGGAATCAGATGATCATCAAAGATTTTGTTCTTCCTCGCCGAAAGGTGATATACCGCCGAAATATTGATGAAAAAAAAATAGAAATTCACTGACGACGTTATTTGCACCACCTCTTAACTATGTTCTCACAGCTTCCGAGAACATGTCATGCTTCAACGTAGCAAGAAGGCTTCAAACGATTGGCTTATTTACATCCCATTATCGTCTAATCAGCATATGAATGGCAAACATTCAACGAGATTTCGGCGTTATTTTATGCAAAACTTGAAGACAAAACCATTTGTCCGTCGCCATTTTGGTTTCTTCCATCATTCAGCATTATAAAAATAAGCCAGGTACGTCTTAGGGTGGAGTACTATGCCACATCTGGGTTGGAGCTGCTCAGAAACCTTTCCTGCCTTGACAAAGTTCAAAACCGACTTCGTAATCTAATAGGCGATGCCCTTTTCTCTTCTCTACTACCTCTTTCCCTCAGAAGAGACGTTGCGAGCCTTTCCTTGCTCTGTCGCTATTTTCATGGCAAGTGTTTTACTGAGCTCCACTCTATGATCCCCCTTCGTCAATATTTCACAAAAAATACTCGTCTAGCCAAAAGCATTATCAATAAATTCTCCTACTCTGTATGTGTTCCTGGACCTAAAAGTAGATTCCATCAACAAAGCTTCTTTCCTAGAACTGCCCGTCGGTTGAACTCTGTTCTGCTGGTCTGCTTTCCAGTTGTCCTTTAAGCTGCTTTCTAGCTTATATTGCCGTCTTCAAGTCCGACGTAAACAAGGTTTTATTGAACCGTCCTCACAAATAATATAACTATACCAAATTTCCCCTACAAACGATTACTACACTACTGTCCCAATTACTACAATACACACATAAACTTTTATCCTCGAGTGGCCTCCAAGCCTTATTAAGTAGTACCTCTTTTGTAAAAAAATATTTCAACTGCAAGAATTATTCTCAACGAACGATTGCTATAATAAATACGATTCCACTTGGGAGAATCTTCGGACTACAATTTTTACATCATTTCATTCGATGTAGCATCCGACATTCTTCGGGTGTATCTTGTCAAACTTGGGGATCTTTCTGTCAAACTTGAGAATCTTACTGTCAAACTCGGGAATATTTCTGTTGAACTCGGGAATCTTCACAGAATTTTGTAACGGAACACTTTATTTAATCCTCGGATGCAGTATGTTCTTGTTCCGTCAGGCATGACAAGGTAGATGTCCCAAATTATTCGAAATTCTATTTTAAGTGTCGACCGAACATAGAATTAAACGTTGAACCCCCAGAACAGAATACAATTAAATCTGACCGAGTACTTTACCAACCATGCTACATTTGGAATTTCGTGCAGATTCCCGAGTTCAACAGAAAGATTCCTGAGTTCGATAAGGTACAACTGAAGACTCTCAGAGGTTACATCGATTAAAACATATCAAAAAATAACAGTTAAGATGAGAACAGTCGTCCGAATAATCCAAATGATGGAAATAAATGTTTTTTTTACTTTTCGCTTGTATTCATATAATGTCAACGTAATGTAGCGTACGTCATAAACTCTGTTTTAATGGCTGTTCTAGACTGCGCCAGTCGTAACAACTAGAAGAAGATACACTAATAAAAAGCATTAAATGCTACAAAAGAATTACTTACTTTTAAGTGTTTTAATGTGGTATTTATTACACAGACGAACGAATTACGACATGTCTTATATCATTTAAGAAGATAATAATGGGATCCGGATTTCATTACTGCTATCGTTTCCTGGTTAGTGCTGTTTCTTTGATGTCATTTTGAGGCTCCCACTTCTATTCAACAATACTTACTCAAACACACGTGTATATATATATATATATATATATATATATATATATATATATATATATATATATATATATATATATATAATTTAAAATTTAGCAGTTGAAAAGACCACGCAAGTTCATTTCCGTAAATGAACACATTTATTTATAAAAATTCTAATTTTAGAATCGTAACAGATTCTTCATTAAGAAAAATCTTGACAGTATTTTTTTCCTTTTCTTTTTCTATTTTTTTTTCGTGTTATAGTGGTAGTTAAGCTTGCCATGTCCTCATGATTGAAAAATTAAATATCATGCGACCGACGTTTGACCAATGCATACGACCAACGCTTAACAGTTGTATGCACGGGTCAAAATAACAGGGAATCCACTGTTTAAGAAGCACTTTAATATTTAAAAAACACTTTTGATATTTGACGATATATATATATATACATGGCATTAAAATTTTCGCCTAAAAATGGATAGAAATACTTGCTGCATGTCTGAATACCCTTTTTATAAAATTTCAAATGTTTAGATCCAAAATTGGCTGAATGAATCTTTTTAACTTGGACCCCTTGGCAGCCAAATTTTCGGCCAAAAAACGATTTAAAAGCTTGCCCTATGTCTGAATACACTTTATGTAAAATTAAATAATTTGGTAGAGACCGCAGAGGTCAAAGTTTTTTTTTTTACTTTGACCTCAATTTTGACCCCTTAAAATTTATTGCTTTAGGCTCAAATCAAATAAAATGTTTGATCCATGTCCAAGTAACCTACATCTAAAATTTCAAGACACAAAATTTGCGGAGGAGTTTTGTAGAGTTTCCAAAGGTCAAATCGGTGAACTTTGATCCCTTTATAGCTACATTTTTGGCCGAAAACCGATTAAAAAGATTTTCTCGAATCTCAATACCCGCTATCTCAAATCTCGTGTCAGTAGACTGTAGAACATTAACAGAGTAGTTTGGTACGGAAATGTCCACACACAGACACTCACGCAATATATATATATATATATATATATATATATATGTGTGTGTGTGTGTGTGTGTGTGTGTGTGTATTGCTGAACACCTTATTTATTCTATTATATCTATAAAAGTGGCACTTCTCAACTTATATACCCAACGAATTTTTTATCTACAGACTTGAAATTTGGTAAATAGGGTAATCAAACATATGGAAAACATTTTAATCGATTCTCATCCGGAAAAAAATGTCCTGCTAAGGGGTCAAAATTTAAAAAATTTGTACTTAGGAGGGTCATCTAATTTTTATCTGTTTGTCAACTGTTTCATGAATTCACATGCCTGAATGTTCGCATAACAGATTCCTTCTGTTAAGAATAAGTATGTTTGAGAACTTTTTTTTAGAGACGTGTCAAGCTGACCAAATGGTTATCGTACTTGACTCAGTGTCTTTAGGTTTTCGATTTAATCTCAGTTCGAGTATTGTTTTTTTTTTACTTACAAGAAGTGAACTGCTTAGAAAAAGCATATTACTCGCATGTACATGTCTCAGTTTCTTTTTATTTTTGTTTTACTTCGTTTTTTAAGGAATTTAAGGTGACGTTTAATACCGGGCAACGCCAAGTACATCTTCCAGTAAACAACCATCTCTCTGCATCTACTGTCAACCGCGACTTATTCTCCATTCTTAGTAAGTCACACTCGTCTTATCATTTGAAGATTTTCGATGTTTGCGTTCAGTCTTTGAGACTGTCTATGTTTAATTATATGATATCCCTTTCGGGATATTTAATTGCGAATCCAGTACTGTTGGAACGAATTGCCATGCTCCAAGTTCTTTATTCAAACAGTTATATATGATACTTAGTGTGGTTGTTTTCTTTTACGGCGTATCAACCCTTTTTAGGTAATTTAATGCCGACTCCGGTAACTTTGGGAAGTTTTTTTTATATGCTTCAATCTCTTTGTATCTTCTAATATAAAGCAATAGTGTTTTTTTTGTGTTTTTTTGGTTTTTTGTTATTTTGTTTTCGACGGAGCATCATAGAATTTTGCATATGGAAAGCAAAAACAATGTTTAGTAAATTTTAGGTTATGAAACAAGTATCGTTTAATTTGATAGCAACATGCCCATATATATATATATATACATATATGTGTGTGTGTGTGTGTGTGTGTGTGTGTGTGTGTGTGTGTGTGTGTGTGTGTGTGTGTGTGTGTGTGTGTGTGTGTGTGTGTGTAATTTAATGCTGCAAGAAGGTCAAGCGAGTTGAATGCAATTCAATTCAAGTTTAAGAATCAGGTCTTCAGGGCAATCCGGAAACGCATCAGTTTTATTTGTAAAGTTTCAGATTCTGCGCATTTATCTCCAGAAACGGTGTACACCGGTTGGATTTATTTTAAGAAAAAATAAAAAAAATTTTTTTAAAAATACGCCACACAAGTTGTTACAAACACAACTACACACGGACATAAACCAATAGTTACCGAAAAAAGTTCAACACCATTCTCTACGCAAGCGCACATATATCAAATGCAATTGCTGTATATTTAGAAGTTTGTAGTTTCATGTGATCGAAAATGGATGGCTGCATTTAATGGTAACAGTTAAAGATTGTACGAAACTTTTCGAACCATCGATTTTCAGAACTGATAGTGTGATAGCACATGTTACCCCCGCCAGCCAACCTCGCTGATATTAACGTTATTTCTATGGTTTTTTTCCTCCTACTCCTCCTCCTCCTCCTCCTCCTCCTCCTTCTCTTCCGACCGTCGTTGTCTCCCACGAGATGTGCCGGGGCAAGGGGCACACACGGGTTCACAAGTGTAAAGATAAAAGTAAAAAATCAAACACAAACTGCAACATATTATGCAAATATCAGTTACGCTCTGTGTGTGTGGCACCATCGATATTCTATAAGGTAAGGTCCACATCTATGTGATCGTCAGTTGCCGTCAGCTCATCTTGATCTGCTTAGAGCCACAATTTGCGTTCGGCTGTGTCAAACTCGCAACACTTCTCATTTTAACTGTCATCAACCGTCACAAACCAAAAACTGTCCAAAAACGTCACTCTGTCGTAAACTGTCGCAAAACACTTTGGTACATCTAAAACTAACTCTAAACATATTGACCTCCATTGTCGTGTTATTTTGTTCCCGTTACTGTCACACCTTGATTAACTTAGTTTAGCTTTCTTTTGTGTTCATTTGTGAACAATTTCCTATCTAATGTTCTACTGATAAACTTATTTCCATATTTTTTTAGTTAAATTTTTCCACTTTTTTCTTTTTGCTTCCTAACTGTTGGGGAGACGTCGATAGTATCACAATAACATCCTTGCCGAAAGTCTAACGGTCAAACTGTTTGGCTATATATTCGCAGGCAATATAAATATAAATAAATACATGTTAGATACTACTAAGTCTGTTGCAAAGAGGGTTGACTCCCACTATTGTGCTAGAAAACTTCTAGTGCCCGATATCACGCATTTTCCAAATGTCTAACGATCAGACTAGTTGGTCTCACATTCACAGAAAACGTGAATTTGAATATATATATATATATATAGTAGATAGTTCTAAATCTGCTGGAAAGAAAACATATCATGTCTACCAGTATTTTATATCTCTGTAAATTTATCGTTTGCCTTTGCATGGAATATTGTTGCCAAATATTGACTGGCCCTACTCTCTCTCTCTCTCTCTCTCTCTCTCTCTCTCTCTCTCTCTCTCTCCCTTTCTCTCTCTTTCTTTCTCTCTCTATTTATCTATTTCTCTATCTCTCTGTTTGTGTGTAACAGCGCCGCTATTACTGTTAGTAGCAGCAGCGTATAACAAATGACTAAGCCGGCTGCGCGATGTGAAGTCACGGCAGAGACAAAAGGACACCCATGGATGCGGAAACAGAGTTCAGAAAAGTACGTGTTCGACACGTGGCCGGGGAAGGACGAAAAAGCACGTGTGCGAGACCTGGCCGAAAAATAACACCGAGCGAGACGTGGGGGACGAGAGCGTCTTATAAAGAATTTTCGGTCCGAGAAATTAACTATTTAAAACTAGAGGCAGTGTTTTGTAGGAAATACGACGAAGAAAGGCCTTTTGTTTAAAACTTAAAAAGCAAGTCGAATTCCTTAGAATGGAAATATGTCACAAAGTTTAAGAAGGTTTTTTAATATAGATCCACAGAATATTGTGATAAGTGTTTCAGTGTGAACAGGTATGATATAATAAATTATGGGGTTTATGTTTTTTTCGGTGAAAATTGTCTTCTGTGTAGCGTTTCAGCGGTCGTTTTCGGAAAAGCGTCGTGTAGAAAACGCACACACACAAACACTAAAACAATAAAGTGGGTGCTCATTTTACGTCAAATTAATATAGAAAAGTTTTCCCCCTCGTATTGAAACAGTACTGTGCCACCTAAAGGGCAAATGTTACCTAGCCCACTATAAATCAGATCATTAGCTTTTGCAATGAGCCTTCATCTGTTAAATTTTGATCAGTAGTTGTCGAGATTTCCAACTTATAAAAATGCCCAAAAGGTGGTATATCTATCTATACTCGTCGCCAAATTGAATATTGAAATGCTCATATCTTTGGTTCTATAGGCCAAAACTACATGAAAATTTGCAGGATTTTAGAAGATTATAATACTATTCTATGGTTAACATTTTATCACAATTGGTTAAAAGTAACCTATATTTTCAAACTAATAAAATATGTTCAAATTAGCATATATTTATGTATAGCAAGTCAGCTTTAGTTTTGCTACTTTGGGATGATTTTTTGCTTGGTTGTCTCCCCTGTGACCTTTCCAAGCCACTAATAATGAAGCAATGATTATACCTGCAGGCACTAGGGGTTCATGTTTATACAATCGTTAGTGTATGGGGTCGACAATTACTGCTGGTCATGAGATTCGAACTCAACCACGAAGTTACCTTTTGCTCTATTTGCTAAGCCTTTACCTTCCCACCCGACGAAGGAGACGAAGAAGACGAAAGACAGACAGTCATCGTTATTGAAACGAATCAGAATTTGGTAAGCAGTTATCATAACGAGGAACTTGATTCTTCGTTATCTTAATTTTGTTTTTGTTTTGTTTTTATTTTAAGGAACAAGTTTTACAGTCTTTGGTTCGTTTTCTTTTTCGTTTTTTTTTCTTTTTGTTTATATTTTTCTGTTGCAGGTGGCAGCTGGCCCCATCACTTCCAGATGAAGATAAGAAGTTAGACGTCAATTGGATAGATTATTGAATGATAACAGGTTGTTCAAAGGAAACGGTTCAGAAAATTTTTTAAATGTCTTTGATTTGATTTCGATAATAAAACGATTGACTTTCTGATTGTGAGTTTGACGTCAATCGGTAGCAGGTTGACCTCTTCGAGCGAGAGAGAATATGAATTGAATTAAAAGATAATAATAATAATAATAATAATAATAATAATAATAATAATAATAATATCAATAATATCAATAATAATAATAACATCAATAATAATAATAAATATAATAATAATATCAATAATAATAATAATAACAACAATATCAATAATAAAAATAATAATAATAACATCAATAATAATAATAATAATAATAATAATAATAATAATAATAATAATAATGATAATAATAATAATACAAACACTAATCAGCCATATGGAATCTGCAATAGAAGTAAAACAAAAGGGATAACGGGACCCCACATGGAACAAAGAAAACTGAAAGCGCAAAATTTTAAGTTAAACAAAAAAAAATGTAGGGCCGACATTTACTGGCATCACATCAAATAGTCAAGAAGGGTCGATAAGTATATAAAGACCAAGTAGAGAAAGCACTAGCAAAATCTCCATTAGATGATTACGAAGAGGAGTGAGACCTTGCCACCCAATTTCAAATCATGACCAATGGTCATTGCCAGCGTGAAGTTAACGGCAAGTAGCAATAGTTATCGAAAGAGATAGGGATTACTGAAAATCTGGGGAGATTTCTTGTTACTCAGACTCCAAGGAAAACCACCGAGTCAGTGAGTAGTCGCTGATAGTTACCTAGTGAATAATAATAGAGAAACACCACATTGAACCAAGAAAACTGAAACCACAACATTGTATGTTAACTACACCCCCTGGCAATACACCAAACAGTTGAAAAAGATCAAGGAGGATTAAAGGATCGAAGAGGACGGACACTAACCAGACCTCTACTAGAAGATGGCGGAGAATACTAGAGCTTTTGGGAAGCTTATTGTCACCCAAACTTCAGAGAAGACCAATGTTTGTTTGTTTTTAGTGAAAAATCAATGGTATGCGGCTATTTCGATAACGCAAAATCATTTGAAATGGTAATCGTAGGGAGTGGAGAGTACTGGCAACATTGAGAGTCTTGCCGTCGTAGGGAACACTGCAATTTATTAATAATAGGAGCACTAAGAACAATCCTGAAAAACTTTTAAAATTAATGGAAGAGATTGAAATCAGATGGATGGCTGAGAAGATATAATGGATAAAAATAATTAAAACAGATGAAATATTTAGGAAAACCATTGAATGTGGAGATTATAGAACTGCTACAAATGCAAAACATAAAGAAACCCCATAAAAACTGAAACTATATGATTGTACGTCCCCCCCCCAAAGAAATTATAGTGTCGGCAATTACATTATCGACTCGTCATAAAAATGGAATTATTTTAAATTATTTGAAATTCAGGTATTGATATTCTAATAATTTTGCATATTCTTATATAAAACCATCTTAAATCTTATTTCGACATAAAAAAATTAGTTAATCGATTAAAAAAAAATTTAAGTATTCATTTATTTATTTTTTTATTTTTTTATTTTGCCAAATATTTATCAACAGCAAGTTATGTAAATATTGTTATCTTCAAGAAAAAGTTGTTTAGCCGTATAAATGTTAGGTGTAAGTACAATGTTTTTGTTTTTCTTTAACCGTATTTTTTGTTTGATGCAAATTATGCAAGAGTACCTTCTTTTCAGATCCAGGTGTTCACTCAACCAGAAAGGGCGTTTCGTGTGATTGAATTTGCAAAAATTGAATCACAGACATAGTTCAACGTACATTTCGCAAAAAATTCGGAAAATAGTCACTAGAAAGAAAGCCCATAGTGAGATGGCATCGTAAATTCGTGGCGGATGGGTACTTATGCCCAGCTAAGAGAACGGGCAAATAACAAAAGCTGTTACAAACATTGACTATGCAATGTTGGAACGCGTTTGGCAAGAATTGGACTATCAGCTTGATGTGTGTTGTCTGACTAATGGTACTCACGTGGAACATCTTTGAACATTCCGTGAAAAATTTGTGATTCCAAGTTTTCTGAATATACCAAATACGTTTTCATATTCTTAATAGTTCTCAAGATATTCAATGTCTAAATATACCCAAGACTTTTGGAATATCCTGTACTATGCAACAACGAATAAAGATAATCGATGCGTATTTTACCATAAAGCCAGTTATCGAATAAACGTCAATACAGGAAAGACTTTGGCAGGGACACTGTACCTTGTAGAAGGAAAATTAAACATTTGTTGGCCAAATTTCTGAAAACATGCAGTGTGACAGTTGTCACAATGGTCAATATCGTTCAATGATAATTCCTGCCAGTATCCAGAATATATAGAAACGCGTTGAGAAATACCCCAGAAAATAATACGACGCCTGAAACTGGCATTTCGAAAACATCAGTCTTAAGCGTCTACTATGATCCCTTTCCGTACCAAATTCGGATTTTGCAGAGGCAAACCTATTGCAATAAAGCTGAACGAGAACCATTTTGTAAAAATCTCACTCAAAGGATTGATAATAAACCTGGATTTTTGTAAAATTTTATTTACTATAGTCACGAGACTCATTGTAACGGGTGTAACAATAAGCAGAATGTTCGTTTCTCGGCTACGTTGCGGCAGTTATCAATCAAGGAGATGCCTAGCTAGAAAATATGAACTATTAAGCATATATAGGGTTTAAGTTTCAATCACGTTTAAACGCTACAACATTCAAACAACAGAGTCTAGACCTGTTGATTTTCTAACTATGTAAATGGTTCTTTTCTCATTCTCCGGCCGCGGGTGACTTTTCGTTTCTGCTCTGACGTCAACAACATGTTTCGAACATGTGCTCCTTTCGTCACGTATTGAACATCGCTGTTTCGTCACATGTGTCCTTTTGTCTCTGTTGTGACATAACTTCTATGAACCGGTGTAGTGATTTGTATATCTTTATTGTATATCTTTATGTGGCTGCTGCCAATGTCAGCGGCTCTGTTACATAGCTAATCGCCTTTGGTGCTTCTAGAATGCCGACGGAGCTATCCAGGCATTCTCTGAGTGCTTTTCCATGGGGGGGGGGGGTCTAGATTTTTCAATCCCACTTTTCGACCTGGATGTCACATTTCTCACTTCGAGAGAGAAATAAATACCTCCACCTATTCGGTGATTTTTTTTTTAAACTTCGCCTGGGAAAAATGACAGATCAAAAGAAAATGGGATGTTTTTTAACTACCTTGTATATTATGGTCAAATTTAATCTTTTAATCATTTATTTTAAATAGTCGTTGTTAATTTTTTAAACTATAGAGGGGGATACTCATTGGCATGTATTCTTCGACGATGGTTTCGAATTGAATTTGTTTTAACAGCATTTTTACAAAGTTATTGTGAGAGAGGGATACTACCTGATATCTTTTCATAGGCTATCGTTTTATAACAAAATTATTTTTATAAAATCGATTTTAAAGCGTTATTTTGTTTTGGAATAAATGTGATACCAAAATATGCCCCAAAAATATTTTAGGAAAAAGAGGAAATATATAACAAAAAGATGAAATACATTTTTCAGCAAAACATTGGAAAGGAAGGTGTTTACCAACGCACACAAAAGAAAACTGGCATATGATTGTTAATCAAGGTGTAGCAGATGCCTGGAACAAAGGTCCGGACATTCAGAGTATTTAGAGTTAGTTTGCGAGCAGGTTTAAGAGTGGCAGTAAATTTTGCGACAGTTTACGACAGTTCGGCATAGAATTTTATATTTTTTAATTCCATTTTCACCTCAAACAGGGCACAGTGCCCCTTTGATGTAGGAACCTACTATCGGGGACATAAGTTGCAAGGATACTATGTAGGGAGAGATTAGCAGCAAGATGTCTGCTCACATTACACTTGAACTACTGCATGTCAGTACAGTCGGGAAAGCAGGATCTCGGAAATGAAGTTCCAAAGTCTAGCAGTTCTGGGGAAGAAACTATTTGAGAAAGCTTTTTTGCATGTAGGGATCTCTACTTTGTAAGGGTGGGATTTTGCTGATTGTCGGGTTTGTCGGGGGTATTTACGTCGAGGGTGTACAACTGCTTGTAGTTCGTCGGAGCATTCACCATTAAAATACTTGTAGAACAGGCAGAAGGATGCAATATTTCGTCGATGGGATAGAGGCTTAGATGACAGATGCTTAGATGACAGTTCAGGGCTTATTACATTTGCGACTATCTTTTGAACTCTGTCCAGGAGTGAGAGACTAGTAGCAGTTTACGGAAAGTCGTTGATTTGAGAATTTTCAGAACAGTTGCGAGTTGCACACTGTAGAACGTGGGTTGTGGCTGGGAGCATACTTAGATGAGCTTATGTCAATCGACCTTAAAGAAGCCTCGACAGACTATATAGATGAATACTTTAGCATAGAAAATATCGATGGTATCAGACTCCTACACCCAGAGTGCAACTGATATTTGCGGAATGAGTCGGGTTGTTTTTGTTGTTTTTTTGTATTTTTGTGTTTTCTTTTGTTTCCCTATCTTCTTGTGAGAAACGACTATACGATCAGAAAAGAAGATGAAAGAAAAGTAATCTAACGATGAGGTCGGCGATCGTTGTCGAACGTTGAAGAGCAAGTGTTTTCACATAATTATTGACTTGTTTCCTTGTTTGCAATGCATCTGTTTTGTGGGGTGGAGACTTTTTATTTTTCAGTTATAATTTATACATTGCTTGTAATTTGTCGAGAAGCAATTCATTAGAAAGGAACCGAAAGGTTGTTTTCACCAAAAAAAAAAACAAAAAAAAACAAAACGCCTAACCTGTATCCACGATTTAATTTTTACCTTTTACAAAATAAAAATGAAAACATAAAAAATAATAGAAATGAATACTTAATTAATGAGATGTGACCTATTAGTCTTTCTTTTAGGTTGGACTGTCTTAGAGAGAGAGAGAGAGAGAGAGAGAGAGAGAGAGAGAGAGAGAGAGAGAGACTAGCGTCAGATATGCAAGCCCAGCTGTGGTGACAGTACTCCATGCATGGACAAATGGTCGCTTTGTAGAGTGTTATTAACTATGGCAATCACTCTTAAGCAGGATTCTTGTAATTGTCAAAGGAAATAAGCTTAGTCTTAGTAGCATTGAATGCTATAATCCATTTACGTTCGTATTCATATTCTAAGATTACAACCATTGCCTTGGTATGTATGCATTCGTTTTCACTTTATTTCTTGTTATAAAGCGTGGTGTCAGCAAATGTACCCGTCTCGAACACAAACGCATGAGGATTATTAAAATTTTGAACCTGATCGGAAATTCGAAGACACACACAAACGGAGATGCCATTCCTCAAACTAGAGCTGCTGTCGGCGATCTCATCAAATGAAGGGGATGCACATTTCATTTTTCCCCCTGAATTTTTAGAGGAGGCTTGATAATACATATTATTTGGATTATTCGGACTACTGTTCTCATTTTGAGTGTTATTCGCACAACATTTCGGTCGATATAACTTCCAATTTTCTTCGGCTGTATCTTGTCGAAATTTCTGTCGATCTGCACGTTTCAAAAATTGGTTACAATGCAGTTGAATTACTTAAAAGTTATGCCCAGTCATGACGTACGCGACCCCCGGGGATTAAATTGAGTGTTCCGTTCGGAATTTAGTGCAGATTCACAAGTTCGACAGAAAGATTCCCGAAGATGTGACAGTAGTTTGAATAATCCAACTAATACAAATTTTCATACTTAATTTGTATAACAAATTTGCAAACAATTTATAATATCTATCATATCATGTCTGTCCGCCCTTAGTTAGTCTGTACAAGTGAATTTTAGTAGGCCAAACGACTTCAGAAAATACCAAATTCGCAAAATTTGGCTTTTAAAAGGCCAAGCTGGCAACCTCAAACAACTAAATGAGAGTGAGCTCCCTTTGATGTTGCTTCGTTTAGGAACATAATAATAATAATAATAATAATAATAATAATAATAATTATTATTATTATTATTATAATAATAATGATAATAATAATAATAATCTCACCTGTCTGATTAAATGTATGTATGTATGTATGTATGCACAGGCATTGCTCGATATGAGTTAGATACACTTTTATATCGAGTGATGGCAATGTTCGAAAGCGAATTTACTGCCATCATGTATGTATGTATGTATGTATGCCTAACACTTTTGACAGAGGCGACGAATTTTCACGAGATTGGTACCGATTTGAACCTCAACCCTTCGGACGACAAATATCGAAAAATTGGCTAAAATCCTTAGTTCATTCACCCTCAACTGGGCACTTTTATACAGGAAGGAGTCGCTTTTTTCAACGATATTTTCGAAAGTCATTGCCTCTTTTCCATTTAAACCTACGTCCCTTCCGGTTATGCGATGGGCGCAACAGCAAAGACGTCATGTTTTGTTTGTTTGTTTTTTTGTTTTGTTTTTTTCACGTTCTTTTCCTCCTTCGCGGTAAGAGTTCGAGCCTGCCTGCCTACTACTACTATTTTTTTTTTATCAACACACACCTCCAAACACTCGGGCAACGCAGGCTATTATTATTATTATTATTATTATTATTATTATTATCATTATTATTATTATTATTATCATTAATAATAATAATAATAATAATAATAATAATAATAATAATAATAATATATGATCAATGCTGTTATTGCGTGAGAAAGTAATAGTAGTAATTCCGATGTGCATCTCAAAAGTTCAGAAATGTTCTATTACTTTCATTTTTATTTACAGTTTTTCTACTTAGTTTTCATAATGGGTGAGAACGCTTCTAATAGGGGAGAGTATAAAGAATAGAAAATGTGAATATGGGGCAGAGAAAGAAGAAGACGTAGAAATAAAGTAAATAAATAAAGTAACACAGGTTAATAAGTAAAATTCCGTTGTAAGTGGCGCTCTTCTCATTGTGGAACTTTTTAATCCTCAGTGTGACGATACTCCAAGTACAACTGCGAATTGTTTGACTTCTACCCGGTCATGAATGACAGAACGAGAGCATACCACTCCTTTGGGTTAAATGAAGGTTTTCGTTCGAAATACCGTACACATTCCCGAATTCGACAGAAAGATTCTCAAATTGGACAAGACACGTGAATAAGATTACATCGGTTACAATTTTGTGAAATTAACACTCAAGATGAGAATAGTAGTTCGGGTAATCGAAATAATACAAACATTTCAGTTTGACTGTAAAAATATCGGCTTCTCCGTGACATACAATTGTGATACGATCAACAAAAGTGCTTGAAATTAAAAAAGAGGAAAAATATATTAAAAAAAGAAAATAAGTTTTTTAGCAGAATAAAGTTGTAGGAAGTTCACCAACATACATGACGGGAAATAATAAGATTATTAATCAAGGTGTGGCAGTAGCGAAAATAAACGACTGAAAATGGATGGCAATATATATAGAGAGAGATAGTTTATAGTTGATTTTAAGAGTGGCAATGAGTTTTGTGATAATTTACGACAGATAAGGATTGTTTACGGATAGTCTTGGGTACGCGACAGTTCAGGTCAATTTTGAATTGAAGAAAGTTTCCAGTTTTGTACGCAGTCGAATACAGCCGACGTCAACTGATGAAGACGACCACGACAGAATAGGTAAATGTGGAGTTTAGTGTCCAGACGTTCGATGGTGTCAAACACACGTCAGAGTGAAACTAATATTTGAACAATGTTTTGTTTCTTTTTGTTTTTCTAGTATTTTTATACTTGCGAACCAGTGCATGGCCTTTTGGTCAAGATCAAAGTGTAGCATCTGTTCCGGCAGATACTGCAAGCAAAGACCATATGTGGGGGCGACCCCACATATAAGACCTTGGTCAATGTAGGGGCAACCCTTCATACCAATTGTCACTATCCAACTCCCCTACTCCCCGGGGAGTTGGTCCCCATTTCCCCTTCACTCCTCACATTAAAAATCGGCCTTGTGCCTAATTTGCTCGGTGGGGGAGCAAATAAATACCATCTGTTCCGGCAGATACTGCAAGCAAAGACCATATGTGGGGGCAACCTCACATAAAAGACCTTGGTCAATGTAGGGGCAACCCTTCATACCAATTGTCACTATCCAACTCCCCTACTCCCCGGGGAGTTGGTCCCCATTTCCCCTTCACTCCTCACATTAAAAATCGGCCTTGTGCCTAATTTGCTCGGTGGGGGAGCAAATAAATACCATCTGTTCCGGCAGATACTGCAAGCTATGACGAGCTATGACTAGAAAAGACCAGATGTGGGGGCAACCCCACATGCCTGACCTTTAACCAGCTCCCATTTCCCACCTCTCGGGAGCTGGTCCCCTTTTTCCCTTCCCCCTCCCTTCACTCCTCACATTAAAAATCGGCCTTGTGCCTAATTTGCTCGGTGGGGGAGCAAATAAATACCATCTGTTCCGGCAGATGCTGCAAGCTATGACTAGCTATGACTAGCTATGACTAGCAAAGACCAGATGTGGGGACAACCCCACATGCCTGACCATTAACCAGCTCCCATTTCCCACCTCTCGGGAGCTGGTCCCCCTTTTCCCTTCCCCCTCCCTTCAATCCTCACATTAAAATCGGCCTTGTGCCTAATTTGCTCGGTTGGGGAGCAAATAAATACCATCTGTTCCGGCAGATGCTGCAAGCTATGACTAGCTATGACTAGCAAGGACCAGATGCTGGGGCAACCCCACATGCCTGACCTTTAACCAGCTCCCATTTCCGACCTCTCGGGGGCTAATCCCCTTTTCCCTTCCCCCTCCCTTCACTCCTCACATTAAAAATTGGCCTTGTGCCTAATTTGCTCGGTGGGAGAGCAAATAAATACCATCTGTTCCGGCAGATACTGCAAGCTATGACTAGCTAGGACTAGCTATGACTAGCAAAGACCAGATGTGGGGGCAACCCCACATGCCTGACCTTTAACCAGCTCCCATTTCCCACCTCTCGGGAGCTGGTCCCCTTTTTCCCTTCCCCCTCCCTTCACTCCTCACATTAAAAATTGGCCTTGTGCCTAATTTGCTCGGTGGGGGAGCAAATAAATACCATCTGTTCTTCAGATGCTGCACTTCAATTTCTTATTCTCTTTCAGTGGAGGAGAAATCCTTCTCTCCACGTTAAAAAAACGACCCTGGTGTCAAACTCTGTCCCGTGGGGAGGCATAGTAAATAGGTACTTTACAGTCGATAATGTGTGAAACAAAACAACACATACAACGTTGGGGTCGACGATCGTTTTTGTGTGGGATACCATCTGATTTTATCAAACAATCAATGATACAAACGATGTGTATAGTTCGCATTCTTTTTGCGTTCCATAATGCATTTTCTTTATTGCTAGAATAGTGTTTAGTTTTCATGTCATACTTATATAATTATCCACTAACACATGTTTCGTCGTCTACGATTCATCAGAGTGACCGAATCTAGCGAGATGAGTCGTAGACGACGAAACACGTGTCAGTGGATAATTATATTTTAAAAATAATATATATATATATATATATATCATTTATATATATATATATATATATATATATATATATATATATATATATATATATATATATATACCGCTCCCCATGTGGGGG
>NC_136498.1:27820227-27832727 GCF_053919585.1 Euprymna scolopes | reverse complement strand
TAATATAGAAATATATAAATCTAAGTACACACGGTCATAAAATAAATACATAGACACATACATATACACATAGACACACAGGTATATAAGATAGGGGAAGTAAAGAATGAAATCAGGAGAGGAGAAAGTATATTAATAGTATTTTAATAAATTATAGAAATCAGTGACAATTTTAAATTTATTTAAATTGTATATCCAAACTAAATTACTTAAAAGATGGGTTTTATAATGTTTGCAATTAATTGAATTTTCGTGCTTCTTATTTAATAATTTATCTCTTTCTCTAAAAGTAAGTATAAATAATTTCTCATAAAGACATAGGTAGCAAGGCGAGTTTAAAGATGAACAGGTTTCCGCTTTCTTTAAAATTTTCCAATTTACTATTGGGGAGTAACCTTGCTCTACTAGTTCATTGTAATATTTAGACAAGGAAGTTCTATTTTTGTATTCATTATTTTCAAAGGAGCACTTGTGACCGGTAAATCTTTCTTTAAAATTGTTATTTGTCATTCCTATGATCAAAATGACCTGTTTGACATTTCACTGGGGTCTTTGGATTCGGCTGAAATGACAGACTTAGTAGGTCTATTCATACTATACAACTTCACCAAAGACATCAATGTCATGGATATAGGCTTGTATCGTGATGATGGACTGATGATCATCAAAGAATCCAACGGCCCTAAATGTGAAAGAACCAAAAAGATTATCTTAAATGAATTCCGTAGAATTAAATTAAAAGTGGATATTATATCAGATGTTAAAACTGTAAATTTTTTGGATGTGAACTTTGATTTAAGGAAAGGCATCTACCAACCATATAGGAAGGAAAACTCAAACCCAATTTATGTACACCCCTTATCAAATCACCCAAAATCTATCTTTAGGCATATCCCCAAATCCATTAGTAAAAGAATCAGTGACAATTCTTCCAATCTTGAAACATTTAATAAACATAAATATTTCTATAACAGGGCCCTTAAAGATAGTGGATACAAAAACACGCAAATTGAGTTCATAGAGAAAATTCCTGTGGTACAATCCCCCTTTTAATCTGAAACTTAAAACAAATCTAGGAATGAAATTCTTAAGCACTTCCCTATTAATAACATACTACATAAAAATTTTCAATAAAAATACAATAAAACTTAGTTATAGCTGTAATGAAAACCTTGAAAAAATAATTAAAAAACATAATAACAAAATATTAAACAAAAATAGCACACCCATTGCTACCGAAAGTTGTAACTGTAGAATTAAATCAAAATGCCCTCTTAAAGGAAATTGTCAAATGACTTCTGTAGTGTACCAAGCAACTATTTCTAATAAGGAAAATCCGAATGAAAAAAAATATTACATAGTAATGACAAATAACAATTTTAAAGAAAGATTTACCGGTCACAAGTGCTCCTTTGAAAATAATGAATACAAAAATAGAACTTCCTTGTCTAAATATTACAATGAACTAGTAGAGCAAGGTTACTCCCCAATAGTAAATTGGAAAATTTTAAAGAAAGCGAAAACCTGTTCATCTTTAAACTCGCCTTGCTACCTATGTCTTTATGAGAAATTATTTATACTTACTTTTAGAGAAAGAGATAAATTATTAAATAAGAAGCACGAAAATTCAATTAATTGCAAACATTATAAAACCCATCTTTTAAGTAATTTAGTTTGGATATACAATTTAAATAAATTTAAAATTGTCACTGATTTCTATAATTTATTAAAATACTATTAATATACTTTCTCCTCTCCTGATTTCATTCTTTACTTCCCCTATCTTATATACCTGTGTGTCTATGTGTATATGTATGTGTCTATGTATTTATTTTATGACCGTGTGTACTTAGATTTATATATTTCTATATTATTTGGTATACCCTCCCATGTTTATTCAATCCATTTGTATGTTTCTATGTGTGTATGCATCTATCTGTACTCTTGCCAAATTATCTGTATTCTTATTTATTTCTATATATATAATTTATGTAAATTATACATATTTATGTGTGAGTATATATATGTGTGTGTGCGTTGTTGTTTATTAGTATATGATTGTGTGCATATATTTGTGTATTTTTTTGTATGCATGTGGATACATAAGATTATATATATATATATATATATATATATATATATATATATATATATATGCTTATTTGTATGTCGGTTGGTTCTCTGTCGGTATATACATATGTATTTTATTATTTTTATTTTGGGTACTATCTACCTGTGCGTCGCTACTTTTGAGTATTTCGTTTATTTAATTACTTCTTTTGCCTGAATATACTTATATATTTATAGGTAAATGTACTTGTATCTGTGTCATTAGTAATCTGGTCTTGAATGTATTAATTTGTGATTTAATATGACTTTATATCTATACTTAATTAGCTTAAACTTTCAACTTAATAGTATAGTTACACCTTTACTTATGTGCATGTATATGTATATATATATATATATATATATATATATATATATATATGCGTGTGTGTGTGTGTATGTGTGTGTATATATGGATGTATATATGTGTGTGAGTGTATATATTTACATATATGTATTGTATTCTTTTTATATACATAAATATTAGTAGTTTTTTATTTATAATTATTGGACCTATTTAATTTATTTAATCCCCTCTTATGGCTAAATATGTTATATTAAAAAGATAATAAATATTAATTTTATTCTGTTTTTATTATTATTATTATTATTATTATTATTATTATTATTATTATTATTATTATTATTATTATTATCATTACTATTATGTTTATATTATTAATAATAATTTTAATATTGTTTTATCATTATTTTTTTCTTTTATTTATATATTTATCTTATAAAAACGCGAAAACTTTAAACTTATATCATTTAGCATAAAGGGCCTAATTAATTGTAGACGTATGTTTGAATTGCGTTGATATTACTCGTGGACGTATGTAAGAGGATAAATATGCTGGCTGGATACAGTCACTGCCTTTTTTGACATGTTCATTTCTGACGCTTGGATTGTATCTTCTGTCTGTATTTGTAATAATATGTTTCATTACTGAATTGTATAATTGTTCATAAATTGGTTGACACGCAGATCTTTTTCTTTCTCTTTTTCTTTTTCTATATACTGTCAAATTCTTATTTTCTCTCTTTCTCTATTTAACTAGATCTCATTATTCTTTCCTTTTCCTTCTAGTTCTTATTCTCTTTATAATAACAATTTATATCTTTTTCTTTTCTTCTCCATATCATATATATATGTATATATATATATATATATATATATATATATATATATATATATATATATGTATATGTATATATATATGTATGTATGTATATATATATATATTCTCTTTTTCTCTCTATTTTTTTCTCTCTATTTTCTTTCTCTATTTCTTTCTCTATTCCTTTTTTTTCTCTCTTTTCAATCACTTTCTCCCCATTGTAATCTTTTAACTTTATTTAAATTGCCCCTCCCTTTTTACATTTTTTAATTAAAGTTCGTTGTTTTAAGTTTTTTAACTCCAACTTTTAAAGAGTTCCTACCTAAAATAAAAATCCATTATTCATTGAACTTTTGAATAGTCAAGTCGCTGCCTGATGATATCTGTTGTTTGATTGAAACAAGTGGCTATTTGTAGCAGCGGGATGTGAGCATGTTTATATAACAATAAACAAGTATTATCAGCTCTTTTTATTGAGCACTATCTAACAACCTCGTTGAATTCATAAGTCCATTACTTTTGAATATAAAAAAACCCGAGTATATATATATATATATATATATATATATATATATATATATATATATATATATATATAAAGCTGAATGTCTGTATGTGTATGTGTGTGTGTCTGGTCACGATTGGTTCCTATATGGTTGACTATTTTAAAAAACTGATTACATATAATGATAGAATATGTATCGAGACACAGGAATTGATATGTTTGATCTGACAGAACAGTGGTTCTTAAAAACTGTGGGGTCTCCGTTCGCGCCTGGACCACAAAGTATGGAAATAAAAAATTTAAAAATTAAAAAAAAAACGTTTACAAGTGTTTCTGATATAGATGTACATAAGAATACTTTGATAAGTATGTTTTAACTTAAATAGGGATGTTATAATAAAATTGTGGGGTCTGCGTTCGCGCCTGGCCTCCATAGAATGGAAATAGGCACACACTTTAATAAAGACTTTTCATATCTATCTGCGTATATATACTTTGATAATTATGTTTCTTTTTGAAGAAATATGGTATAATAAAATTATGAGGTGCTCGTTCTCACCTGACCTCCATAAAATGGAAATATGTCACAAAGTTTAAGAAGGTTTTTTTAATATAGATCCACAGAATATTGTGATAAGTGTTTCAGTGTGAACAAGTATAGTATAATAAATTATGGGGTTTATCTATTTTATTTTTACTTTCATCATATTTTGCTTTGGTTTGGATACCCCTAAATTCAACCCAAATTTACAACCCTTCCTTTTCATAATCTATCATACTTTCATAAATCAGAGTCTATTTTCTGTAGGCTGTTTTTGAACCCAGTCAACGACGGGTACTTTTGCTAGTATATATATATATATATATATATATATATACTAGCAGACCACCCGACGATTGGAAAATATGCATACATATTATATTTTAATTCATGCAGATTTCTTCTTTTTTTTTATAAAGCAAAATTTTTATTGTTTATGAGTGTTACGGTTAAAATAAGAGTATGACTTTTATTTCTTGCAGAAAAAAGAAAGAGGAGAGATAGGACACTCCTTCCTTTAAACTATTTTATAAACTCTCCTATTTCGTCGGTATATCTTCCTTTCTGCTAACTATGATATATTTTTATTTAAATTATCCCCTTAAAAATTAATGAACATAATATTTGAAGCAAAGCTTTGGTAGTTTATCAGTGGTTTTTCATTAATTGCTGTTAATTTTGACAAAATCATTGCATGTATAGAAAAATAAAACAATAAAATTACAAATGAATAACACTAAATATTTATTTACTTGTTGGAATTGTGGCAATATATCTAACCAATAAATACGTTTTGTTATTTGTGATAGCAAAACGAACAACACAGAGTTTATTCGTAAGTTTATTAACATTTCTATAAAAAAATAGTGTCCATTGTATTTTAAATATAGAACAGACTCAAATAAAATAAATTAATAAGTACTATCGTCGGTGAAGAACTGATGCACATCGAAATTACAAGTTCTTTTCTCACAAAATGCCAACACTGATCATGTGTTGTTGTTGTTGTTGTTGTTATTGTTATTATTATTATTATTATTATTATTATTATTATTATTATTATTATTATTTACTATTATTATTATTATCATTATTATTATTTTATTATTGTTATTATTGTTGGTTTTTTAGTTTATTATTATTAATAATTTATTATTATTAATTGTAATATTATTTTATTTTATTATTATTATTATTATTATTATTATCATTATTTTATTGTTATTATAATTATTTTTTATCATTAATATTTTTATTATCATTTTTATTATTTTTTACTATCATTATAATTCCTATTTTATTATTATATTATTATTATTATTTTATTATTATTATTATTATTTTATTATTATTATTATTATTTTATTTTTATTATTATTTTATAAGTATAATTATTATTTTGTTATTTATTTTTTCTATTTATTGTATTTATTATTATTATTATTATTATTATTATTATTATTATTATTATTATTATTATTATTATTATTATTATTATTATTGCTGTTGTTATTTTCCTAAATGCAGCTACATCAAAAGGGGGCCATTCTCATTTAGTTGTTCAGGGTTGCCAGCTTGGCTTTTAAAAAGCCAAATCCTGCAAATTTGGTCTTTTTTGAAATCGTCTAGACGACAAAAATTTGCACTTGGCTTTTGTCAAAGCGTAACGTACAGACTAACTAAGGAAGGAACAACTAGAATATTATATAGATTCTAAATTTCAAATTAGGCATCAAAATAGTTGTATTTGATTCTTAGGTTTCTACTATATATATATATATATATATATATATATATATATATATATATATATATATATATATATAGTATTTTAAAATAATGTGTGTGTGTGTGTGTGTGTGTGTGTGTGTGTGTGTGTGTGTGTGTGTGTGTGTGTGTGTGTGTGTGTGTGTGTGTGTGTGTGTGTGTGTGTGTGTGTGTGTGTGTGTGTGATGGCTTTTGGTTTTGCTTACGATAATAAATATTTATCGGCGTGTATTTAACTTTAGTTATGTGAGATAATTGTTGTACATGTCATAAACAAAACCATGGTTATAATCTACAAAACTTCGCATATTGAAAGTGTTGATTGATATGTTTTAACTTTACTTTTGCTTTTAAATTCGTTAAATTCTGTTAAAGTTATTTTTTTATCTTCAAAAATGTTCAATGTGTGTAATAAAAGTATAAAAACATTAATATTTAATACTGTCGGTTCGTATGATTATTTTAATTCCGAATTGTAATTTGCTGATTCATATTGATTGTGTTACTATTAGGGCTGTGACAACAGCATATTTTTTCATTGTTTGACTCTCTGAGTATATATCCGTTAATATCTTATATATTTTTATATAGATTGATGTGGTTCTCGGTTGATTGACTGTGTCTTACTGTGTCGGATATATACTTGAGAGTCAAACGAATGCAAAGAATATTCTGTTGCCACAGCCCAAATTATTATATTAGATTAATGCAAAAATAATGTCGTTTTTTGACGTTCATCTGAATTTTAAACAGTACATTATTTTTGCACCAACCTAATAATAGAATTGCTGAGCCGATGTCGCTGACATCATAGTTCTAGATATAGTAAATGTTATGTTAGATATAGTAATTGTAATGTTAGATATAGTAATTGTTATGTTAGATATGGTAATTGTTATGTTAGATATAGTAATTGTTATGTATGATATAGTAATTGTAATGTAAGTGATAGTAATTGTAATGTTAGATATAGTAATTGTTATGTTAGATATAGTAATTGTAATATTAGATATCGTAATTGTTATGTAAGATATAGTAATTGTTATGTTAGATATAGTAATTGTAATGTAAGTGATAGTAATTGTAATGTTAGATATAGTAATTGTTATGTTAGATATATTAATTGTTATGTAAGATATAGTAAATGTAATGTTAGATATAGTAATTGAAATGTAAGATAGAGTAATTGTTATGTTAGATATAGTAATTGTAATTTAAGATATAGTAATTGTAATGTAAGATATAGTAATTGTTATGTCAGATATAGTAATTGTTATGTTAGATATAGTAATTGTAATGTTAGGTATAGTAATTGTAATGTAAGATATAGTAATTGTAATGTTAGGTATAGTAATTGTAATGTAAGATATAGTAATTGTAATTTATGATATAGTAATTGTTATGTAAGATATAGTAATGGTAATGTAAGATATAGTAATTGTAATGTTAGATATAGTAATTGTAATGTAAAATATAGTAATTGTAATGTTAGATATAGTAATTGTAATGTTAGATATAGTAAATGTTATGTTAGATATAGTAATTGTTATGTTAGATATAGTAATTGTTATGTTAGATATAGTAATTGTAATGTAAGATATAGTAATTGTTATGTTAGATATAGTGATTGTAATGTTAGATATAGTAATTGTAATGTTATATATAGTAATTGTAATGTTAGATATAGTAATTGTAATGTTAGATATAGTAATTATCATGTTAGATATAGTAATTGTTATGTTATATATAGTAATTGTAATGTAAGATATAGTAATTCTTATGTTAGATATAGTAATTGTAATGTTAGATATAGTAATTGTTATATTAGATATAGTAATTGTAATGTTAGATATAGTAATTGTTATGTTAGATATAGTAATTGTAATGTAAGATATAGTAATTGTAATGTAAGATGATATAGTAATTGTTATATTAGATATAGTAATTCTTATGTTAGATATAGTAATTGTAATGTAAGATATAGTAAAGGTAATGTAAAATATAGTAATTGTTATGTTAGATATAGTAATAGTTATGTTAGATATAGTAATGTTTATGTTAGATATAGTAATTGTAATTTTAGATATAGTAATCGTTATGTAAGATATAGTAATTGTAATGTTAGATATAGTAATTGTAATGTTAGATATTGTAATTGTAATGTTAGATATAGTAATTGTTGTTATATAGAGTAATTGTTTTGTTAGATATAGTAATTGTAATGTTAGATATATAAAATATTTAATGTAGGATATAGTAATTGTTATGTTAGATATAGTAATTGTTATGTTAGATATAGTAATTGTTGTTATATAGAGTAATTGTTTTGTTAGATATAGTAATTGTAATGTTAGATATAGTAATTGTTATGTTAGATATAGTAATTATAATGTTAGATATATTAAATGTTAATGTAGGATATAGTAATTGTTATGGTAGATATAGTAATAGTTGTGTTAGATATAGTAATTGTAATGTTAGATATAGTAATTTTTATGTTAGATATAGAAATTGTAAAGTTAGATATAGTAATTTTTATGTTAGATATAGTAGTTGTAATGTTAGATATAGTAATTGTTATGTTAGATATAGTAATTGTAATGTTAGATATTATAATTGTTATGTTAGATATAGTAATTTTTATGTAAGATATAGTAATTGTTATGTTAGATATAGTAATCTTTATGTAAGATATAGTAATTGTAATGTTAGATATAGTAATTGTAATTTTAGATATAGTAATTGTAATGTAAGATATAGTAATTTTTATGTTAGATATAGTAATTGTAATGTTAGATATAGTAATTGTTATGTTAGATATAGTAATTGTAATGTTAGATATAGTAATTGTTATGTTAGATATAGTAATTGTAATGTTAGATATGGTAATTGTAATGTTAGATATAGTAATTTTTATGTAAGATATAGTAATTGTAATGTAAGATATAGTAATTGTTATGTTAGATATAGTAATTGTTTTTTTACATATAGTACTTGTTATGTTATAGTATTTGTTATGTAAGATATAGTAATTGTAATGTAAGATATAGTAATTGTTATTTTAGATATAGTAATTGTAATGTTAGATATAGTATTTGTTATGTTAGATATAGCAATTGTTACGTTAGATATAGTAATTGTAATGTAAGATATTGTAATTATCATGTTAGATATAGTAATTGTTATGTTAGATATAGTAATTGTAATGTAAGATATAGTAATTGTTATTTTAGATATAGTAATTGTAATGTTAGATATAGTAATTTCAATGTTAAATATAGTATTTGTTATGTTAGATATAGTAATTGTAATGTTAGATATAGTAATTGTAATGTTTGATATAGTAAAGGTAATGTAAGATATAGTAATTGTTGTTAGATATAGTCATAAGTATGTTATATATAGTAATTGTAATGTCAGATATAGTAATTGTAATGTTAGATATAGTAATTGTAATGTTAGATATAGTAATTGTTATGTTAGATATAGTAATTGTTATGTTAGATATAGTAATTATAATGTTAGATATATTAAATGTTAATGTAGGATATAGTAATTGTTATGGTAGATATAGTAATAGTTGTGTTAGATATAGTAATTGTAATGTTAGATATAGTAATGTTTATGTTAGATATAGTAATTGTAATGTTAGATATTGTAATTTTTATGTTAGATATAGTAATTGTAATGTTAGATATTATAATTGTTATGTTAGATATAGTAATCTTTATGTAAGATATATTAATTGTTATGTTAGATATAGTAATCTTTATGTAAGATATAGTAATTGTAATGTTAGATATAGTAATTGTAATGTTAGATATAGTAATTGTTATGTTAGATATAGTAATTGTAATGTTAGATATAGTAATTGTTATGTTAGATATAGTAATTGTAATGTTAGATATGGTAATTGTAATGTTAGATATAGTAATTTTTATGTAAGATATAGTAATTGTAATGTAAGATATAGTAATTGTTATGTTAGATATAGTAATTGTTATTTAACATATAGTAATTGTTATGTTAGATATAGTATTTGTTATGTAAGATATAGTAATTGTAATGTAAGATATAGTAATTGTTATTTTAGATATAGTAATTGTAATGTTAGATATAGTATTTGTTATGTTAGATATAGCAATTGTTACGTTAGATATAGTATTTGTAATGTAAGATATAGTAATTATCATGTTAGATATAGTAATTTTTATGTTAGATATAGTAATTGTAATGTAAGATATAGTAATTGTTATTTTAGATATAGTAATTGTAATGTAAGATATAGTAATATTAATGTTAGATATAGTATTTGTTATGTTAGATATAGTAATTCTTATGTTAGATATAGTAATTTTTATGTTAGATATAGTAATTGTAATGTTAGATATAGTAATTGTAATGTTAGATATAGTAATTGTTTTGTTAGATATAGTAATTGTAATGTTAGAAATAGTAATTTCTATGTTAGATATAGTAATTGTAATGTTAGATATAGTAATTGTAATGTTAGATATAGTAATTGTTATGTTAGATATAGTAATTGTAATGTTAGATATAGTAATTGTAATGTTAGATATAGTAATGTTTATGTTAGATATAGTAATTGTAATGTTAGATATAGTAATTGTAATGTTAGATATAGTAATTGAAATGTAAGATATAGTAATTGTAATGTTAGATATAGTAATTGTAATTTAAGAGATAGTAATTGTAATTTTAGATATAGTAATTGTTATGTTAGATATAGTAATTGTTAAGTTATATATTGTAATTGTTATGTTAGATACAGTAATTGTAATGTTAGATATAGTAATTGTTATGTTAGATATAGTAATTGTAATGTTAGATAAAGTAATTGTAATGTTTGATATAGTAATAGTTATGTTAGATATAGTAATTGTAATGTCAGATATAGTAATTGTAATGTTCGGTATAGTAATTTTTATGTTAGATATAGTAATTGTAATGTTCGATATAGTAATTGTAATGTTAGATATAGTAATTGTTATGTTAGATATAGTAATTGTTATGTTAGATATAGTAATTGTTATGTTAGATATAGTAATTGTAATGTTAGATATAGTAATGTTTATGTTAGATATAGTAATTGCAATGAAAGATATAGTAATTGTAATGTAAGATATAGTAATTGTTATGTAAGATATAGTAATTGTTTTTTTACATATAGTACTTGTTATGTTATAGTATTTGTTATGTAAGATATAGTAATTTTAATGTAAGATATAGTAATTGTTATTTTAGATATAGTAATTGTAATGTTAGATATAGTATTTGTTATGTTAGATATAGCAATTGTTACGTTAGATATAGTAATTGTAATGTAAGATATTGTAATTATCATGTAAGATATAGTAATTGTTATGTTAGATATAGTAATTGTAATGTAAGATATAGTAATTGTTATTTTAGATATAGTAATTGTAATGTTAGATATAGTAATTTTAATGTTAAATATAGTATTTGTTATGTTAGATATAGTAATTGTAATGTTAGATATAGTAATTGTAATGTTTGATATAGTAAAGGTAATGTAAGATATAGTAATTGTTGTTAGATATAGTCATAAGTATGTTATATATAGTAATTGTAATGTCAGATATAGTAATTGTAATGTTAGATATAGTAATTGTAATGTTAGATATAGTAATTGTTATGTTAGATATAGTAATTGTTATGTTAGATATAGTAATTATAATGTTAGATATATTAAATGTTAATGTAGGATATAGTAATTGTTATGGTAGATATAGTAATAGTTGTGTTAGATATAGTAATTGTAATGTTAGATATAGTAATGTTTATGTTAGATATAGTAATTGTAATGTTAGATATTGTAATTTTTATGTTAGATATAGTAATTGTAATGTTAGATATTATAATTGTTATGTTAGATATAGTAATCTTTATGTAAGATATATTAATTGTTATGTTAGATATAGTAATCTTTATGTAAGATATAGTAATTGTAATGTTAGATATAGTAATTGTAATGTTAGATATAGTAATTGTTATGTTAGATATAGTAATTGTAATGTTAGATATAGTAATTGTTATGTTAGATATAGTAATTGTAATGTTAGATATGGTAATTGTAATGTTAGATATAGTAATTTTTATGTAAGATATAGTAATTGTAATGTAAGATATAGTAATTGTTATGTTAGATATAGTAATTGTTATTTTACATATAGTAATTGTTATGTTAGATATAGTATTTGTTATGTAAGATATAGTAATTGTAATGTAAGATATAGTAATTGTTATTTTAGATATAGTAATTGTAATGTTAGATATAGTATTTGTTATGTTAGATATAGCAATTGTTACGTTAGATATAGTATTTGTAATGTAAGATATAGTAATTATCATGTTAGATATAGTAATTTTTATGTTAGATATAGTAATTGTAATGTAAGATATAGTAATTGTTATT
>NC_136498.1:27707727-27815227 GCF_053919585.1 Euprymna scolopes | reverse complement strand
AGATTCATAGAAGTTGATGGCAGGATAAGCTGCTAGAAGCAGCTTATCCTGCCTTGACACAGTTCAAAATAGACTTCGTAGCTTAGTGGGGGGGGGGATGCCCTTTTCTCTAACCTGCAACCTCTTTTCCCACAGAAAGGATGTTGATCGGCTAACTCTGCTTCATCGTTATTTTCATGGCAAGTGCTCATTTGAGATTCAATCTATGACCCCCCTTCGCCAAACTTTCACGAAAAACACTCGTCTAGCCAAAACCACTATCAATAATTTCCCACATTCTTTATCTGTGTCTTAACCTAAACGTAAATTCCACGAACAAAGCTACTGTCTTAGAACTGCACGCCTGTGGAACACTCTTCCGATTGCCTGCTTTCCAGCTGACTACAATCTGATTGTCTTCAAGTCCAACGTAAACAAGTTTCGATGAACCGTCCCCCTAAGTAATCCAATTTACAAAATTCCCACTACTTACGTTTACTACGCCATAATCACATTGACTAACGTATACCCAATAACCCTTATCCTCGAGTGGCCTCCAGGCCCTGATAAGTGGTGATTTCTATGTAAAAAAAATGATTAATCTTCGGATGGTTTAATAACATGGTAAACTTACATTTTTAGTGTCTCTTAACAGTTTGTATCCTTTAGAGGAACAGTTATACAATAAGGAAGATAATAACATTTCACTTGAATAATAAACCTTATTCACTGACATGTTGTTTATTTGTTCATGTATGAAATCAATTCCATTGAAATATTTAAATGGCTCATCTTGCACTATTAGCAGAAATGACAACATTAATCTTAATACAGAAATTATATTTAAAGTTTTGGTTTGCTATTCTTTTATGTCCATTTTTTTTCATGTTTTCGATCAAAATCTTCGGAGTATTTTCATCAGTTACATGGTTAGGAACTTTATAATCCCTATATAGTACTCATTTACACACCACGGCGGAATACACGTACTGCAAAATCAGATTCAATTGCCAAATACATCTATAAACTTTTATTTCGCGTCTAAATCCTCAATTTTATCTGTATTCTACTTCAGCAGCAGTTAATGTACGTTTAAAGGCAGGATTTTTAAGATATATTTTCCGTGAGTTAGGTGACTTTCTGAAAGTGGTCGATGATAATAAATAAGAGGGACAGTTTGGTAGAATTCAAGGAATAGCACCATCCTTAAGATATATTTTTTTTAGTCTAACCGTAATTGTTGTTGGTTGGTTTTTGTTTTACGGCATATCAACCCTTTTCAGGTCATTTAATGCCGAATCCAGTGATCTTGAAGTAAGCGTTTTTAATACAATATATTTGTTGTTGTTTTTTTGTTTGTTATTTTTCAAGTCAGTTTCTATTAAACCCATAGTTGGAACCCTAACAGGTACTAGCACTCCGGGTCAGAGTGGACCTGGGAGCAATGGCAATTAAGGGGTGGCTTCACACTCCACAAAGCCTGCAAGCTGGGGCCTCATCATCGGATATAGTTTAAGGTCATATCCAGGACCTAGCCGTAATTGTGTTGCTTATCTCTTCATCAAATACGGATCTCTCTCCGTATGTAGTCAGGACGAAAACAAATTTCAGTTACCCAAAGAAATAATTTATAAGAAAACCGTACCATAAGTTAAATCTTTCTTTAAATCTAAGAAAAAGGAGCAAAATAATATCTACAATATCATCATGAACTCACGATCACTAAAGTTCTCTAAATTTGTTGAAAATTAATTAAAAATATATAATCGATAATTCCATGAAAGATTTTATATACTATTCCGACGACACGCTTAGAAAAAATATCATTCAAAATTCTTTGTTTACGAGGTAAAAAAAACGTGTTTCCAACTGTCTTTGTTCAGATATACGTTTTATACACACTCACAAACGTATATAGTTAAAGAAGAAAAAAAAACATCCGATAATATTTTTTAAATAAACTTATGTAGCGATTTTTTTTTTTTTGTTTTAATTACAGTTTCACCCCAAACAAGGCAAATTGCAACTTTGGTATAGGGGGCTACTATCAGGGGCAACAACTACTGGGGTACTATGTAGGGAGTTGGGCAGCAAGATGTCGGTTCACGTTACACTTGAACTTCTGCACGTCAGTACTGTTGGGGAAGCAGGAACTTGAAATGGAATTCCAAAGTCTAGCGGTTCTGGGGAAGAAACTATTGGAGTAGAAAGATCTTTTACATCTAGGGATCTCTACAGTGTGGGGTGGGATTTAGCAGCCTGTCGGGTTTGTCGAGGGTGCTCACGTCGTGGGGGTACAAGTGCTTGCAGTTCGTCAGAGCATTCACCATAAAATACTTATTGATGAATAAATAATATATATGGTGTTATTTATTTTAATATCGATATTCAATTTCGAATTTTAATAAATTAAGCTCTTTTTAAAACTAAAACAATCGTTTTTTTTAGAATCCACAGAGATTTGAAAAGTGGTCAATATATATATATATATATATATATATATATATATATATATATATATATATATATATATATATATATATAACAAATAAATGTTACCAAAATCAAGATAAGTTTAAGTTGCTTTTCTACCTATCCGGATGTATTAGATGTTTTTTATTTAATGTAAAATGTTTATACACGAACACAAGAAAAGATGGCCGCCTGGTATCTTTTACATCTTAGAAGTTTATGAGTGAAAAATTTGACAATTAGTGAAAAAAAATTAGAATACAAAAAAATAATCATAAAAACCACTGAATAAATGTTACAGTAACATTTATAGACCAAATTCAATGCCGTCAACAGATTAAATGACTGTAGTTCCTAGGCCTTCTTTATAATACAATTATAGAGGGGTCCATATCTAGAATGTATAGCTTACAATCAATCCGTTTCCAAGCTTACTGGAAAACAAATAGCTCATTCCAGAAAATATCTAACTCCTGATGCAATACTTTTCATATATAAGAGCCAGATAGGTTCTAAGATGGAGTACTGCTGTCACATCCAAGGGAGGGTCCCGTTGCTGAGACAAGATTCAAATTAAACTCCGAATTCAAACGGGCGATGATCTCTTCTCTTTATTTAAGCTAAATTATCATACAAGAAACCTTGCTATTGCTATTTATCTATATAGTTATTTTCATGGACGATGCTCAACTGAGCTCCAGTCTTTGGTTTATCTTCGCAAGAATTAGTCTTATTACTGAAACGGGGAAAAATGACTTTTCCTTTTTTCTCCATGTGTATAACATCCGAAGGAATTTCCATGGACAAAGTTTTCCGCCTGTGTAACACAATAACGTGTGAGTGCTCCCATGCAAATTACAACATAGTCCGCATTGTTCGGATAATTCGAACTACTGTTCTTATCTTGAGTGTTATTTTAACAACGTTTAAGTCGACTAAACCTCAAACCTTCTTCAGATTTATCTTGTCGAACTTATACTGATAAGCAGTACGAATGTACATCTAAGAACAACAATGGTCATATGGCTCTTGAAATTCATGCTAGAATTGCCTGCAAGACCTCCTACTCTAATGGATAAAGTATTTGGTAAATTCAGACGTTGAATGTACAAGCCTCAGTGCAAGCGATACTCAGAATGTAATTGTGAATTACTTAAGATTTAATGACTGACGAAACCAGAGCATGACACCCCTATTGATTAAATAAAGGGTTTGGTTCGAAATTCTGTGCAGATTTCAGAGTTCAACAAAAAGATTCCCGAGTTCAACAAGATACAGCTGAAGAAGGTCGGAGGTTACATCATCTAAAATGTTATGCAAATGACAATAAATATGAGAACAGTAGTCCGAATAACCCAAATAAATACGAATTATCAATCTTCATCTAAAAAATTCAGAAAAGGTCGCATATGTTAGAGAGAAACTGTTATTGTTGTTCGGACGAACATATTATGGGACTACGTTCCCTGCAGACTACAACATGGTCGTCTTCACATCCGCTGTCACCAATACTTGATTAATCGAACTTAGTTAATTGCGTTAAAAAATGTTCCATCTCATCAACTAAAGTACAGCTCTACTTGTTATTTAACACTATCTTATAAACATTTAAAGTTCGCCGCCTACATCATATATATATATATATACTCTATATATATATATATATATATATATATATATGTGTGTGTGTGTGTGTGTGTGTGTGTGTGTGTGTGTGTGTGCTTTTAATTAAATGTTTTGAATGTAGCTTTTTCCCCCTAACCTTTTAGGTTGTAGTATTGGTAACCTTTAGTGGGAGGAGTTTAGAAAGAAAAAATTCCAAGTGATCTTAATTTTTTATCAGGGGTATAGATCAGAAAATGAATTGGTCAACCGACTGACGGCCATGACCTCGACAGTAAACGTAATTGTTCACTTTGACGTTCATAGGGTCGATAAAGCGTGAAAGTTACATTTGCAGAATGTGTCTGAGTTTGTTTCATTTTAATTTCCATACTTGTAGACGAGTGCGTTTCCCGTCAACAGTCGCCAATGTGAGAGACGACGACATGGCCACAAGAGAAGACAAAGGAGAATACCACGGCACAGAATCGGTGATAGTCGGTGATTGTCAATTGTCAAACGTAAAAAGTTTCCTTAAAAACGTTTTTTTTTTAACCGAAATGTGTTTTTTTTTATATATTTTTTCATAGTGCATATTTTTATATACTAAATTCTATCAAACAAATGGCAACGAATATATTTACAAATTATTTAATTCCATCAAGCCACAGAACGTAATTCTCAAAATAAAAGTTGTTTACAAATACTTTTAGCGAAAAAACACCATGCCTATCCGTCTTATATTAGTTGTATGCGTTTAATGTCTAAATATAGGAACAATATCAATGTCAGAAGCATTGAGAATTGCAAAAATAACATTTCATATTTTTTTACTCATTTGCTTTAACTGTTTATTTTTATAAAGATTTAAAACAACGTTATTCATCGATGAGTCGACCCTGAGAACCGGAAGTAAGATCAAATATGTGGTGAAGCACTAAGCAGTGGTCAGTTTTTATGCCACAAAAATGTCAGATATATTTAAATGTTTTGATCATGTCAGTGCACAACAATATCAGCAACAGTAATGCTGCATGGCAAACATGGCAGAACGGATGCATTTGTAATGAGACGCTAATAGCGAACTATCACGACAAATAACTCTACATGAAACCTAATCGTCCAAAATCCCTGGCTTAACATTCACAGACAACATATACGAAATGGCTCAAATAAGTTTCCAGACTTTTTTTGCACAGGCACTTTTATTAATAGTGCATAGATGAAACTCTAGTCCACTTCGAAGTAATCTCCTCCGGCTGCAATGCACTTGCTGTACCGTTCCAACAACTTCTGGAAGGTCCCATGCAAGTCCTCTTGTGTGAGTGTGTCAATTACCCTCGTAACAGCCTCTTTCATCTCCTCAATTGTCTCATAACGGAAGCCTCTAAGGTTTTCCTTGAGCTTAGGGAATAATCAACGGTCATAAGAAGCAAGGTATGGATTATATGAAGGATGAGGGACAGTCTTGATACCCAATATTGTCATAACAACGTATTTCTTAATAATCTTCTTTGAGCAAGCGTGGGACTAACTTCACACAAATTTTCCGCATCTTCAGTTCCTCGCGAATAATTGTGTGTACAGTTCCCACACTGACATCAAACTGTGCACTTATTGTCTTTATAGACACACGACGGTCCTTATTCACGAAATTCTTTATTTGGCTAATCAACTCCCGAGTTCAACAAGATATACCCGAAGAAGGACACAGGTTACATCTACCAAAACATTCTAACATAATATCACTCTAGATGAGACTATTAGTCTGAATTATACAAATAATAATACAAATTTTCATTCTTTATCTAAAAAATTCAGAAACAGAAAATTGTATATTTAAGCACACAAATACTGTTTTAAATCTACCAAAATGTTATTAAATCTACCAAAATGTTATTTCAAACTTAAGTGTGACAGGTTTGGTTCTTTGGTTGTTTTATTTTTATTTAATGCAGAATCGAGTAATTTGGGGGAAATATTTTTATGCTAGAAATGTTTTATATCTTTAAACATTTATTCATTAAGTTGGGTTTGGCTGTTTTTTTTTTAATACCGCACGAACCTTTCCAGACTATTCAGTCTCGAATCCAGCAATTTTGGAAAATGTTCTCATGGTGTTTGGTTTCGTTGTTTTGTTGAAAAATATGTTGTTGTTTCTTTTTTTTTTTTTTTTTTTTTTTTTTGTTTGTTTGTTTGTTTGTTTGTTTGTTGTTGTTGTTGTTGTTGTTGTTGTTGTTGTTGTTGTTGTTGTTGTTGTTGTTGTTGTTGTTGTTGTTGGCGGCGGCGGCGGCGGCGGCGGCGGCGGCGGCGGCGGCGGCGGCGGCGGCGGCGGCGGCGGCGGCGGCGGCGGCGGCTTTGCAGTACATGATTAAGTTTTGCAAATGAAAAAGGAAAATTAAAAAACAATTAAAATCAATGTTTGGTGCATTTGAGGCCCGGAAGCTAACATGTTCAGAGCAAGAAAAGTCGGTTCATATCTGAATTGAGTTTTTGTATGTTAACAGCTACTGTGTTTTATTGAAAATTACAATATGTCATTGCTAAAGGGTGTTTTTAAAGGCGGCGAACTTTAAATGATAATAACTCACAGAAAAATATTTTATCATACAAATATGTGATCTATTCCAAAGGTTTCATTTTGACATTTATAATTTAAATAAAGTTTTAAACATATGGCCCGTGGCTCGCACGTATGTGGTATAATATAAGGATCCAATGTTTACAAACTCTACGCATTGAATTAGACTGTATTTTGTCTTACAAGTGGTCTAATATGTCTGGTTTATTTGCATAGGCATGATGTTTTAGGTCAAGAAGCCGGTGTCTTCAAAGAGCCGTATCTGGTAGCAGCAATTATGCGTGAAGAGTAATGAAAATATTGTTTCGAATTGAAATGCCATATATTTAGTTGCAGACATATATGCTTAGAGGAATGCTTGGACGATATTAAAAAAAGATTGCTCGAATCATTAGCAATAAAAATACTGCACGGTAACAAAAGTGCATAAGCAGCAGATGTTATTGAAAACAAGAATACTCGTCGTGGCTTCCGGGCTTTGATAAGTGGTGACCACCTTATAAAAAAAAATAAGTAAATTTCATTTCCCCGAAACAGAGTGTTTTGCTTCAGGTTTATGTCTCCTTATCCCGATTACAATCAAGACATTATGCTACTAAAACATAAAAAAAAAATTGTCTACACAATTATTCCTGGTTTTGATAAAAATCCAGTATTTGGTTTTCTTGCTAGAAAAAGTGTTTACTGAAAGTTTAAGCTCAAGCGATCTTAAGAAAAAATGAAATTTCAGGGAATCTTTTTAATTAATGCCAAATAGAATTCACATCTCAACTATATAAGTTTTTTTTTATATGTTGTTTTGTCCATATTATGCTCCTCTAATACCCTTTCAAATATTGGGAAAAAAACTGAAAATTGAGGTAGATTTACCGATGTCGAATACGTATCTATTGTTAACATTTCACACACACAAAAAAAAATGCAGATATCTGAATTTTCGCAAAGAGCTTCCACGCCCTTGTTTCCTCGTTTGGATGAAAGTAAATCAAACTAAATATACCCCACATAATCTTCCTTTTCGCCTAGCACTTTAGTTTTAATACTCATAATAATCGCTTAATTAGTTCATGAGCATAACCATGTATATACACTTATATGAAGATGTGCACATATCTGAATTTATATAGACAGAGACGAAGCAAATAGCGACAAAACAATGGAATAGGCTCTAATTTTTTTATTATTATTATTAGTATTATTAGTAGTAGTAGTAGTAGTAGTAGTAGTAGTAGTAGTAGTAGTAGGACAGTGCAAAAATTGTTGCCAGTCTGTAGTAAAGGCACTAGAAACCATTGTATCCCCCCCACACACACACATATCGTTATTCCTTAAACATATCACCATGATTAATTTATAACTTTTTTCTTTCGGATTATTAAAGCATAATTCATTTTTTTTCTGCAATATTCTTGCCATTGTTGACCCGAAAACAAACAATATTTATTCAACAGAAACGAAAGCAATCTTCCATCATGATAATGCTTGTTCACATAAAGCACCACTGACTAAAGACCACGTGACATATTTCAAATCAAAACCTAAAGAATTTTACAAGCGAAGCAATTGTGAATCAACTTATAGGGATCAATTTTTTATAAATAAAGATTTTGAAAAACAATTTTTCATTTTCAAGATGAAATTTTAAACTGACCAAAACTTTTGCACCGGTTTAATATTAAAAATCCGGTAGTACTACAATATCTAGGTATGTTCCTCTCGTAGTACAATTTCTTGCTTTGAGGAAGTACAAAATATATTTCGCCATCTAGTGGGGGATGATCTATTCTACAGCCTCTTTCACGTTGAATATGTTAATAATAGGTGCTCGGCTGAGCTACGATTTCTGTTCCCACCCTTTAAAACATTCACAACAAGAACTCGTCTAGTTACAGCCACATCAAAGGACATTGCTTTTTTCTCTCTCTCGTTACTGAAAACAAGACGGAACATCCATATAATGTTTTTCCCCCTAGTACATCAGATATGCGGAACAAAACGGAACGTAGCCTAGTGGGGGCGCCCTTTTCTCTTCCCTGCAACCTCTCTTGCCTTTGTTTTATCGTTATTTCCATGGCAATTGCTAATCTGAGCTCCAATTTCTGGTTCTCCCTCGCCAATCTTTCATGAAAAACATCCGTCTAGCTGAAACCACAGTCAATAATTTTCCCCATTCTTTATCTGTGCCTAAATCAAAACGTAGATTCCATGAACAAAGCTTTTTTCTTAGAAGTGCACGCCTGTGGAACTCTCTTCCGTTTGCCTGTTTCCCACCTGACTTCCACTTGGATAACTTCAAGTCCAACATAAACAAATTCCTGATAAACCGCCCCCTTAAATAACACACTTTATCAAATCTCCATTACTAACGATTACTACGATGTTATCCCATTGATTACTGTACACACAATAACCCTTATCCCTGAGTGGCTTCCGGGCCTTTATAAGTGGTAACTACCATGTAAAAAAACACCAGCTTGTTTCCCAACCGACTACAGCATGGTTATCTTCAAGTCTAATGTCAACAAATAGTTTCGAGCCGTTCTCTTGGATAATCAACTTCTTGTAATCTTTTGTTTTTACCATTCATTGTTTCTGGTGATCCTCTGACTATGACCATCGATATTAACCCTTATTTTCGAGTGACCCCCGGGCGCTTGATAAATACTGACCCATCAGTAAAAGAACATGGATGTTCGTCCGTTAGAACGACAATGACAATCTAACCATCCTGGAGGTATGATGAATGACATCTGCAGAATCGTGAAGCAAAAGTTGCACAATGACTTAACACTCCTATCCTGAGCCGATGCTACTTTGAATCCAGTGACAAGAACTATTCAATGCCACTAGAAGCAATGTCGAGATAAGCCGACAGCGCATGCAGCATCTGGTATCACAAAATGCTCGCCCATTTTAGTATTGACTAGGATCAACGATGCTTAACTTCAGTGATCTAACAGGAACCGGTTTGTCAACGTGATTCTGCTGCACCAAAGCAGAATGACACAAGACATACAAAATATATCAGAAATAATATTATTTTTTATATTTTGTAGAAACCTACGCGAAATATGTGTGATGCCATCGTATTGTTGGCAGGGGCCGACTAGAACATACGTTTAACGTGTTTCTATCGTTGGCACCAGGCCACCGAAAATGCATTCATGCAATACCCTTTTAATTTGGCAACATAATTAGAGCACTGTGTTACATCAAAGTTTTTAAAAAATCCTCTAGAAAGAGAATAGGGCGAAGCCTACGAGGTATATTGTGTTCAGAACAACTGTACTGCTTCTCTTTCGTAGTGCTCATTGCAATCGTCTCAGAGGATTCATTCGAGCTCACATGCGCATGTTGGGCTTGGGTAACCATTTTGAAGCCCGTTCTTGCAAAATACCATGGTGTTATGTACAACATGAAAAGAATCTGAAATCTTAATAAGATCTCTATCATTCCAGTAATTATAGGAGAAACTAGGCTCATGAAAAAAAAATGTCACAAACTACCTAGCAAATATACTCGGTGAACAAAGTGCAAGTGACATGTAAACAATCGCATTTTACAAGAACGGATAGAATCTTTAAAAGACCTCTCGATTGGAATTCATGAGATAGTGAGTGAATGTCTACACTCCGGTAGGATGCTCTATCCCCGGCTATAACAAAATGATAAGATAATTTAAAAAAAAAAACAAATAGCGACAGTAACGGTTATCTGATTACCGCAAACGATGTAGATTATTTAAAACTAGCTGATTTCGTTCGCTATCACTTTACAATGAAATTCCTATTAACTTGAAATCGGTCCTGGATATGACCTTAAACTATATCCAGTGGTGAGGCCCTAGCTTGCGGGCTTTGGGGAGTGTGGAGCCACCATTTAATTGCCATTTCTCCCAGGTCCACTCTGACCCGGAGTGCTAGTACCTGTTAGGGTCCCAACTATGGGTTAAATAGAAACCGACTTGAAAACAACAAATATATTCTATTAACAAAATTTTTCTTCTATGTTTTATTTTTTTTTTGGGGGGGGGGTCGGCATTAAATAACCTGAAAAGGGTTGATATGCCGTAAAACAAAAACAACCAACCAACCAACCAACTTGAAATCATTAATAATAATCGATGAAAAAAGACAAAATCAATGATATTGCTATAGCAACTTAATCTTTCAGTGTGAGGGGATATTCCAAGGCGACAGTCATTTGGGCTATTGACTCTGTAGTGTATAATCGTACCATTAAAATACTTGTAAAACGGACACAGAGATGCCACATTTTGACGATGGGACAGAGGTTGGAGTAATGCTAACAGTGTGGTGCCTATTAGGTTGGCGACTCTTTTTGAACCCTATCTAGGAACGACAAACAGATGTGATCATAATACTACATGCATGGGTGAATAGTGGTTTTGTAAAGATACAAGATACTCTCAAGTGTGAATAACCTTTTAGAACGGCAGAGAGAGCCTACCTTTCTCGCAGCAGCCTTGGCAATTACCTCAATGTATTTGTTCAAATTCATGTTGTTTCAGAATGTTAAGCCCAGGAGCTTGATGGAAGTGTTTTCAGGTAGTGTATCTTTAGGCATGGCAATCAGTGGCTGAGAATCTTTCTTGTAATTATTAAAGGAAATAAGCTTAGTCTTGGCGGCATTGAACGTTACCATTCAGTTTCGGCCTCATTCCACTGCAGACCAATGGTCTTCCTCTAGACTTTTAGTCATTTCCTTAGATATGTACTCATTCGTTTTCCCTTCGTGTCTGTTATAGAGTGTAGTGTCATCAGCAAATATGCCCATCTCAGAAACAATTTAATTAAAGAGGTTGTTTATGAATATCAGGAATAATAAAGGTCCATGATATTTACGTTCACGGAAATACAGTTAGGATATTTGCATGATAACGGGCTTGCCTAAATCCATACTTTTGGTCTGGAAGAAGTTTATTATCTACGAGGTGGCGAATAGTGTTTGATTGATTAAGGACTCGAAGATTTGGGCGAAGAGAAAGAGGTGGTTAATGGGGCGATAATTTAGTAGGCCAGTTCTTTCGCAAAAAACACTGATAAAACAAGCAATTTTCTAGAAGTTAGGAAAATAAAATTCAGTAAGGCATTTGTTGAAAAGTTTACAGAGAACTGGAGCAACGTCAGCAGAGCATTTTTAATAGCAGTGCATGGATAAGATCTTGCCTTCGCGATGTCTACGTTTTTTATGGCATCACAAAAAAAAAAGGAAAGAAATGATTTTCAGATCATCCAGTGTGACTTCAGTCTGCAAAGGGAAATTCAGAAGAGAGTGATTTGTTGAATCTAAAGTGGAGTTGAGGGTAAACCGTCGGGCAAGTAGATTTATCTTTTCGGTTGCTGTGCACACAATCTCAAAGTTGTAGGTGTAAATATATATATACATATACACACACATACACACACGCATATATATACATCTATGAATTAGAATTTTTTGTATATTGATATACATATAAAACTCCCTTTTTTATTTATTAAAAAAGATAATACAACTTTGTTATATTTGAATTAATCTACATGCTAGTGCTCTTATAAATTCGTTTTTCTTTTGTGTGAAATGATATTCATATTAAACCCCCTCTTTTTATTTATTTAAAAAGAAAATACAATTTTCTTATATATGGGTCGTGGAATTGCCTTCACTAGCAAAATATCTAGCTAATTTGCATATTCTTTTAAACATTCATTTTAATTAATTCCCTATTAGTTTTTTTTTTGGGGGGGGAGGTCTTATGAGATGATTATCTTTAGTTAACTATTACATGTAAGTATATTCATGCAGATATTCTAAATTATTTATACTTTGTAAACACAAACCTCTTTCTATATATATTTACTAGCAGTTTAATCCGGCTTTGCTCAGGCCCTATGTACTGGTTTTAACTTTATATGCATATGTATATATATATTAACAAGTTTGACCTATGTCCAGGTAACCTACATTTAAAATGTCATGTGTTTAGACCCAAAATTGTCGGAGGAGTTTGTTAGAGCCTGCAAAGGTCAACTCTTTCAACTTTGACGTCTTGGCAGCCAAATTTTCACCCCAGAACTGATTAATAAAGCTTGCTGCATGTCTGAATACTCTTTATGTAAACTTTCAAATGTTTAAACCAAAAATTGGCTGAGTAATTTGGTAGAGACCGCAGAGGTCAAATCTTTTTTTTAACTTTGATCCCAATTTTGATCCCATAACATTTATTGTTTTGGACTCAAATCAAATTAAAAAATTTGACCCATGTCTAAGTAACACGCATCTAAAATTTTAAGTGTTTAGTCCCAAAATTAGAGGAAGAGTTTTGTAGAGTTTTCAAAGATCAAATAGTTAAACTTTGACTCCTTGACAGCCAAATTTCTGGACGAAAACCAATTAAAAACATTTTCCCAAATCTCAATACCTCTTATGCCAAATCTCGAATCTTTAGACAGAAAATTGACAGAGTAGTTTTGTAGGGAAATGTAAACACACAGACACACAGAGAGACAATTTCACTTTTATAGATATATAGATGTATACGTATATATATATATATATATATTTGTTTACAAATTTTGCCTAGCGAACTCCTCTGTCAGTTTTTGGTCTACAAAAATGAAACTTAGTATATAGCGTATCCGAACCCATGTAAAACTTTATATTTGGACTTTAGCCGGGGAAATCGGTGCAAAAGTGCGAAAATTAAAAAAATGAAATTTGTCAGGTGAAGGTCGAACGACGGCATTACGAATATGCATGTATAAAGTAATAGCTATTGTTTAATTTTTTTAATTTTTAACCTTACAGCAAACAGGTCTTCATAGCTCAAGCATTAATATTTAAGGAAAAATCGTTAAGCTAAACGCTTTGGTATCGATTCTCGTTGGTGGTGCACGAGTCATTTATTTTTAACTTTTTAAATCATTACTATATATATTGAGTCTAATATAATATGATAATACATATGAAATCTGCATTAATCAAAATATCATATTTAAGCGTATTTTACGACTGAGCAATGCCGGGCGGCCTGCTAGTATATATATATACATATATATATATATATATATATATATATATATATATATATATATATATATATATATATATATATACTTGTACAGAAGTTATATATATATTTATTTATTTAATTGTACAGAAGTTCAGAAAAACATTGGTAAATAAATATTAAGCTCTTATATCGAATAAGTTTTTCTTTCTAATCGAGCACTTTGTTGGAATTCTTTCCCCCCAAAACAGTTAACAAATATATATATATATATATATGTGTGTGTGTGTGTGTGTGTGTGTGTGTGTGTGTGTGTGTGTGTGTGTGTGTGTTTAATTTTCTTCCTTTGAAGATTGTAATGCTGGGTATGGAGCAACCAAACCAGCTGCAAACATTGCCCTGCTTTTTATTGAAACCAATTGAGAGCTCTTTTTAGTATCCTGGTTGTTCCTTAAGTGCAATTGTCTGGATCTCTTTTGCACTTAATTCACCAGGAATATTAGTTAGGTAGGACTTCAGGTTCTTCTGCATCAACCCTGTGGCACCTATAATAACTATTATGATTAATATCTCTCTACGATTCCAGTTTCTTTTCATATCATACATGACACCGTGATATTTGTGTGTACGTACGTACTTAAGAAAATGTGTATGCCTATGTTTATGTGTATACGTATTTTTCCGGAAATATTTTTCACTATAGTGTTTATATATATATATATATATATATATATATATGTGTGTGTGTGTATGTGTGTGTATATATATATATATATATATATATATATATATATATATATATATATATATATATATATATATATATATATAATAACATCCGTGTTTCTCTATTAGTTTAATATCAACTTTATAATTTTCCAATAATTTAATTTTAATCCCAAATAAATGTCTCGAAAAGTAGGCCATTAAAATAAGTTAGATCTTTAACTTGTCTTTTCAACTACGCCTGTTAATATTTCCACCCACGCAGTTTTGATTTACTTCATATATAATCTTTCCTTATTTTCTGCATTTGTCTAGGTCATCCTGACATTTGCTTCTCAACACTGTTTTTCCTTGGACTATAAATAGATTAAATATTTTTTTTATCTGGCTTTTAACTTTTCTTTATTTTATTCTGGCCTCGGAAGCTCGAACCTTTAGTCGTGCATTTTTGCCAGGTATATATATTTTTTTTGATGAGAAACTTGTTCCAGAGAAAAAAAAAACGCTTTCTATATCAACACATGGAATACCATATTACAACTTGCATGTTATTTTTCTAACTACCCGGATTTACAATTTGATTTTTAACACACCGGATTTACAACTTGGTGCTTTTTCTACGGATGCTCGGATACGCTATTATGTCTTTTGCATTCATCTGAATTCCATCTAAATATGTATTGTTGTATTCTCAGAATCTTTTCTCGTTATCTTTCATGAAAATATTCGCTTCATATGTTGCAGTTTCTTTTTATGCGCTAAACAGCAAAATCATAGTTTTTTTTTCTATAAATAATCTTTTGCTAATATCTTTCCTCTGAAGAAAAAGGTATTCTTTGAAACTCCGAGGAATAAGGACATTTCTAAATTATGCATTATGTGGCCCTTATGTGAGTGTGTGTTTGTGTGTGTAGTTTTCTGACTGTATGAGCTGTGAAACAGCGAAACGGTATTCTGTGGATGTCAATAATGCTCCCTATCTTAGGTTGACCATATTAAGAAGTGATATACAAATTACCATTAGCGTATTAAGCGATGTTGTTTGTGTAAATAAATTGAGCTTAAATATTTGGATAATGTCAAAACATTGTTAATTCACTACCCCCATAGCAGCAGCCAAATAGCACAACGTTCAGAAGCTCCGACTGTCGTTTGGGCAGTCGGATTTCGATCCTGGCTTGAGGTAGATCTACGTACCGTATTTTTTCACAATGTTGGTTTCAAAATATATAGCATCATACAAAGTATAAGAAGTAGAATGTATATATATATATATATATATATATATATATATATATATATATATATATATATTATAAAATGTAAATATATGTATCCTACATTATGCTTCTCATTAGTTAGCATGTTTGTATATGAATTTTGAAACCAACATTTTGAAATATATATATAGATAGATTTCCAGCTACGGTATAACTGGAAATGTTTTCTCAATCATTAAATCATTTCTCTCCGATAGGCTCATAAGAGTAGTGGTAGATGGACAAAAATCGGAGGCCTGCAATATAAATGCTGGAGTCCCTCAGGAGTCAATCCTGGGCCCAACTCTCTTCCTGATCGACATCAATGACCTCCCTAAACACATACTTAAATCATTCGTTGACATCTATGCTGATGACACAACCATCTACGGCAACACATCAAAGGCTGTAAATGAAAAGTTCTCTCTGATTCTCTCTCCTCTGATCTCGAGCGCGTGGTACAGTGGGGGAAGATGTGGCTGGTTACCTTTAATGCATCCAAAACCAAACTCCTATCCTTACATCATCAACGCTCTGATCCCCAGCTGGCATCAATTGTGATGGATGGCTCTCGTCTGGGTGAGGCCCCGTGTTTTGACAAGCTTCTGGGTTTGACCTTTACTCCTGATCTGAAATGGAACACGTACATCAAGTCTGTTGCCAAGGTCGCTGGAAAGACGGTGGGATCCTTTTACCGCTCCAGAAGATATCTCACTACTGATGCAATTCTCTATCTATATAAAAGTCAAGTACGTCCAAGGATGGAATACTGTTGCCATATCTGGGCAGGAGCTGCTAAAAACAGCCTATCCTGCCTTGACAGAGTACAAAATAGACTTCGTAGCTTAGTGGGGGATGCCCTTTTCTCTTCCCTGCAACCTCTCTCCCACAGAAGAGACGTTGCAAGCCTATCCTTGTTTTATCGTTATTTCCATGGCAGGTGCTCGTCTGAACTCCAATCTCTGGTCCCCCCTCGCCAATCTTTCACGAAAAACACCCGTCTAACTGAATCCACTGTGAAAAATTTCCCCCACTCTATATCTGTGCCTAAGTCAAAACGCGGATTCCATGAACAAAGCTTCTTTCTTAGAACTGCACGCCTGTGGAACTCTGTTCCGTCTGCCTGCTTCCCTCCGGACTACAACTTGGATGTCATCAAGTCCAATGTTAACAAATTCCTAATGAACCGCCCCCTTAAGTAAACACTTCATCAACTCTCCACACTAACGTAATGTACTTGCGATAACCCTTATCCCTGAGTGGCTTCCGGGCCTTGATAAGTGGTGATCACTGTGTAAATATATATATATATATACACATATATATATATATATATATAGAGAGAGAGAGAGAGAGAGAGAGACAGAGAGAGAGAGACAGAGTATAGTCAGAAGATAAAGACATTCGAATATTTGTCTAATAAATATCTTCATTTTTAATAATCTACAATTAACTTTTGCTGTTATTCATTGGTAATTTTAATGTGTTATTTCCCTCTATATCTGCAATAGTTTCATCGATTTTAATAGCAGTTTATTGAAGTATTGAAAGAATAAATTCAACTTTTCTTAAAATATGTTCATTAATCATCATCATAAAGGGAGATAAGTTACATGAAACTAATATGTTTGGTTAGAAATTTATAACGATGTCATATAAGGGTTCATAGAGAGTGAGATGACCATTATCTCTCTCTCTCTCTCTTCGCTTCTCTGTCTCTCTTTCACACTCTCTCTCTCTCTCTCTCTCTCTCTCTCTCTCTCTCTCTCTCTCTCGCTCTCTCTCTCTATCTATCTATCTATCTATCGATCTGTTTCTGCATTTTTTTCTGTGTCTCTGTATGGAAAGATAGCTCTTTTAAAAACAATAAAATAGAGAAAATTTTACGTCGTTCTCAATCATTTACACTTCCCCCTGGTTTTCTAACGATGATAGAATTCGTTTGTTTTTTGTTGTTGTTGTTATTGTTTATGAACACACATGGTTTTATTTACGAGATAAAATAGCAAGTGATAAATAAATAACAAATAAATATACAACAACTGAAATAAACCAGTTAAAAAATATTTATTTATTATTCAAAGAATTTTCATTTAATAAATTTTATTATCACCATTCCTCAAATAAATAAGTAAAAAGAAAAACAGCATGCTGGCTTTTCTACTGAACTAATTCTTATTTTCGATTAATTTACCTTAAATAAATTAAATTGTTTTGGTACTTATGCACATACATAGAGGAAAAAAGGCCAGCATATTAAAAGCATATAGTATTCCAAATGAAGTCGTTAATGCTATCATGATGCTATATGAGCACACTCGAGCAATGGTCAGGTCGCCAGATGGGGACACTGGGTTTTTTGACATTCACACCGGGGTTCTACAAGGAGATACTCTTGCCCCTTTTCTTTCATTGTCTTTCTTGGCTTTGTACTTCGCACCTCTGTTGATATACACAACATGCTATGCCTGAATGAATCCAGAAACAGACGTCATCAATCCGCACACATAACTGATGCAGATTATGCAGAGGATATTGCTTTGTTCGCGAACAACACTGCTGATGCGCAAGCACTGTTACGCAAGCTAGAAACGTCCGCAAATGACATTGGTCTCCACATTAATGCGGATAAGACAAAGTTTATGACTTTCAATGTGAAAGGAGAGATCAGGGTTCTGGTTTGAACAACACTGAAAGAAGTCGCTGAGTTTACGTATCTGGGCAGCAACATAGTTTCCACTGAGAAAGATATCAAAATTCGCATGTCAAAAGCATGGACCGCATTGGATGGGTTACGTTCAGCATGGACTTCAAGGCTAATTGACAAATTGAAAAGGCAGTTCTTCAGGGCATTTGTAGAGTCTGTCCTTGTATACGGTACTACAGCCTCGACACTTACCAAAAGATTGGAAAGGAAACTAGACGGCACATACACCCGTATGCTACCAACAATATTAAATATATCTTGGAAAAATCATCCCACGAAACAGCAACTTTATGGTAACCTACATGCCATATCTAATATCATCAGGGAGAGATTTGCCGGTCACTGTTTGAAAAGCAAGCATTAATTGGTGAGTGATGTATTGCTATGGACTCCGCAACACGGACGCGCAAGCAAAGGACGACGTAAATCTACGTACATCCAGCAAATTACACACGACGCCAACTGTGAACCTGAAGATCTGAGGAGCTGATGGAAGAGAGGAAACTCTGGAGAGTAAGAGTCACATTGGTTTAGGAAAGGAGCCCGTCCTGATAATGATGACTTATGCACTTTTGTTTCCGTGTTGAAATAATAACGTTACTATTTTGAAAGCCATTCTTAACATGGGGAGAGGAGGGTGTTTTGTAACTATTCTGTGCTTGTACCTAACAATTTAATAAAAAATATATCGTGAAACTTGAATTTAACCTGAAAAACTATTTAAAATAGCACGGTTACAAAAGTGAAAAAGCACCTATATATATATATATATATATATATATATATATATATATATATATATATATATATATATATATATATATATATATATATATATATATATAATAAAGCCAGACATGACTTCTGTTGCCGGAGTTCGAGTCTCTTGAGTTTCGTTAATCGTGACACCCTTCACTGATGATTCCCGAATGGATGAAACACTAGTGTCGATACGTATAATTTGTATAGTAAATTATATATATATATATATATATATATATATATATATATATATATATATATATATCAAACGCCTTCTAACGTTTTCTTGTCGAAACTCCATCTTTTTATTTCCCCTTTTTAAAAAATATCTCATTAAGAGGCGATTAAAAATCCTGTATGTTTTGACTAAACCGTTTGCAGCAATTCGTAAAATGAAAAGAAAATTGTCAAGCTGGTACATTTATTAACGAACTCGCCTCAAGTCCAATCTTTTAGTATATTGGTCCATGGTTCGTCTAAGCTGTAGACCAAACACCACTTGCTGCGTCCTTCATCCACTTTTTGGTTTATGTACTTTCTCGTCAATCTTATCTAACGATGAGAATGGGAAAAAAATGTTATTACATTTTACCCCCAAACAAGTCTTATAAGGGACATAAGCATCAGGGGCACTGCTTCCCCAACTGTACTGACATGCAGAAGTTCAAGTGTAACGTGAACCGACATCTTGTTGCCCAATTATTTACTGGCGATAGTTAAGTGGTTTGCCACACAAAATGACTACCGTGGTGATATAAGTTCGAATTCAGTTCGTTCTATAAAAATCACTGTCATAACCTTCACGTGGTCCCTTCTGTGTCTTATGTACATAACTAGACATGACTAGAAAAATATCGGAGGAGATCTATGCAAACAATAGAATCTTCGGGGTCATATATGATGATGACTTAGAGCTGACGAAACGAGAGCATGCTACCCTCTGGATGTAATAAAAGATCCTTCGAAATTCCGTGCAGCTGCGATGTATTGTGTTCCACAGACGTGCAGTCCTAGGAGAGAAACTTCGCTCATGGAATTTTCGTTTAGTTTTAGGCACAGATAGAGAGTAAGGAAGAAAATGGAAAAAAAAATAATGAAAATAAAATTAAAAAAGAAAAAGAAAAGGAAGAATTGTACTGAATAAAAGAAAAAAGGGAAAATAAGAAAAAGAAAATTAAAAAAGAAAAAGAAAATAAAGAATTATACTAAAAGAAATAAAAAATAAGAAAAAAAAATATAAAAAGCACAAGAAAAGGAAGAATTGTACTGAAGAAAAGGAAGAAGGAAAAAAGAAGAAAAAAGAAAAAGAAAAGAAAGAATCATACTAAAAGAATGAAAAAGAAAAATAAGAACAACAAAATATAAAAAGAAAAAGAAAAGGAAGAATTTTACTGAAGAAAAGGAAAAGGAAAAAATAAGGAAAATAAAATTACAAAAGAAAAAGAAAAGAAAGAATTATACTAAAAGAAAGAAAAAGGAAAAATAAGAACAACAAAATATAAAAAGAAAAAGGAAAGGAAGAATTATACTGAAGAAAAGAAAAATGAAAAAATAAGGAAAAAAATTAATAAAGAAAAAGAAAAGAAAGAATTATACTAAAAGAAAGAAAAAATAAGAAAAACAAAATATAAAAAGAAAAAGAAAAGGAAGAATTGTACTGAAGAAAAGAAAAATGAAAAAATAAGGAAAAGAAAATTAAAAAAGAAAAAGAAAAGAAAGAATTATACTAAAAGAAAGAAAAAGGAAAAAATAAGAAAAACAAAATATAAAAAGAAAAGGAAAAGGAAGAATTTTACTGAAGAAAAGGAAAATGAAAAAAAAGGAAAAGAAAATTAAAAAAGAAAAAGAAAAGAAAGAATTATACTAAAAGAAATAAAAAATAAGAAAAACAAAATATAAAAAGAAAAAGAAAAGGAAGACTTGTACTGAAGAAAAGAAAAATGAAAAAATAAGGAACAGAAAATTAAAAAAGAAAAGAAAGAATCATACTAAAAGAAAGAAAAAGGAAAAATAAGAAAAACAAAATATAAAAAGAAAAAGAAAAGGAAGAAGGAAAAAAGAAGAAAAAAAAGAAAAGAAAGAATTATACTAAAAGAAAGAAAAAGGAAATATAAGAAAAGTAAAATATAAAAAGAAAAAGAAAAGGAAGAATTGTACTGAAGAAAGGAAAAAGGAAAAAATAAGGAAAATAAATTAAAAAAGAAAAAGAAAAGAAAGAAAAAGGAAAAAATAAGAAAAGCAAAATATAAAAAGAAAAAGAAGGATTGTACTGAAAGAGAGAAAAAAGAAAAACGAAAAGAAGAAAATTAAAAAGAAAAAGAAAAGGAAGGAATAGTGCAATGAAAAAGAGAATAAAAAATGACTATAAAGGAAAAAAATAAGTTTTTGGTACTTTTCTACAATATAACCAAACATTTTTTTAGCCTTAATTAAACCATAAACTAGTTCTAATTACGTTTTTAGAGTTAGTGTGTGAAATTCGGTTCAGTTTGCTTCCTGTTGTGTAGAACACCAACATTTTATCAAATAAAAATTTTAAAGATTCGGAAGTTAGTACACATGTACGAGTTTTAACGTCCGTTGTAATTGTCTGAGACACAACGGCGGAAGCAAATCTCAGAAGAAAAACCTGCACCTGAGAATTTGCTAAGAGAAGAAAAGAATTAAACTATAAAACACACAAGAGAAACAAACCTTCCACCTACAAACACTATAACAACAACAACAACAACAACAACAACAACAAGGTTAATAAATGAAAGCGGAAAATTGCAGAAACCGCCTCTCAAAATATTCGTATTATCTTTATTTATTTACTTTTTTTTTACAAAACAGAAAAATAAGTCGTTTAAAAAAAATATAATAAATGTCTTTAATTTAATTTTTTTTTTTTTCGTACATTTTGACATTCATTTTTCTTTTTATTCAAAGACCATGGGAAATTTACTACTTAGTTTGACAGAAATTTGCGAGAAAAAGTGATTTTCCCAGCCATTCTTATTCATACACACTCATTTTTTAAGGTTTTTAGTGTCGCCCTCTAGATGTTTGACTTGCGGAAAACAGCAGCATCCGGTATTTGAATGAGTTGTTTCCGGTTCCTTCTCTCTTCTTCTCCGGCTTATTTTCTTTTTTCTTCTTCTTTATCATTATTATTATTATTAGTAGTAGTAGTAGTAGTAGTAGTAGTAGTAGTAGTAGTAGTAGTAGTAGTAGTCTGTTTCTGTTTCCGTCATTCGAAAGAACTCACATATAAACAAAACAATAAGAAAATAATTTCCCTGTTTACTATTACCAGGAGAAAATACCATCCAAATAGTTTAGGTCGTTCAAAATGTTTGATTGTTATATAAAATAAGGTCGTACCTCCGTCTGTGTGTCGATCTGATTAAAAGTAAGAAACTACATCAGATTTACTTACGAGCTTTATATATTCCGATTCAGTACGACCCTCAGCTGGATATGATAAAAAAGACTGCAATGTATGGGGGAGGGGTAATGAAAACTAATCATTTGTTTACTTTCTCATTTGTTCCCATGGAAACTAGGTATTATGCATCTAGATGCATAATAGTTTTCATGTTTTTTTTTTATGTACTCACTAGGAGCTCTCACACAAGTCATCATCAGAGATTGCTCACTGACAACAACCGGTGGTATTCCCTTGTGTCTGAGTGACAACAAGTCTACCCAGATTTCCAGTACTCTCCACTTCTTTCGATAACCTTTGCAAATGAATTTGCATTATCGCAACAGCCGTTTGTCATTGAGTTCTCGCTGGCAATGACCATTGGTCATCACTGAAATGTGGGTATCAACAAGGTATCACAAGGTCTCAGTTCTCTTCGTACTACTCCAGTGGAGGTCAGGCTAGTGCCTTATCTTTCAGTCTTTCTACCCTCTTCAACCTTCTCTACTATCTGGTGTGATGCCAGTTGATGCCAGCACTACATTTGGAGGGGGCGGATTGGATTAAATTACGATTATATAGTTTCAGTTGTCTTGGTTTCAAGTGGTGTTCCTCTATCTTTTTTTTTTTACTTCTGTTGCAGTTTCTATATGTCCATTTAACGATGGCGTATCTAGTGCATGTGTATTTCTCTCTGCATTCAAGGGTTTTCCTTCACATTTCATTATTGCTATCCGTTGTAACTTTTCAGCCACCCCCTGATTCCAATCTCTCCCATTTTTTGTTTTCGAAGATTTCATGGATTAGTGCTTCTACGATTATTGATGTTATATTGACTTTCTTCATCTTAAATATACCTTTCAACTATTTGGTCGCCTCAGTATTATTATTATTATTATTATTATTATTATTATTATTATTATTATTATTATTATTATTATTATTATTGGCTCACAAGGAGCTTTCACACAGGTCATAAAGCATTTTTCCTTGAAAACAACCTGTGGTGTTCTTTAAAAGCTGAGTGACAACAAGTCTCCCCAGATTTCCAGTACTCCACCTCTTTCGATAACATTTACAAATGAATTTGTATTACCGCAACAGCCGCTTACCATTGATTTTTCGATAGCAGCGGCCATTGAACTCCAGTGGATTTTGAGTGGCAATAAGCCTCTCCAAGGTATCATTTCTCTTGGCATTTGTCCAGCGGAGGTCTGGTCAGCGCCCTTTTCTCGGTTTTTCCATCCCCCTTGAGCTTTCTCGCCTATTTGATTAGGTAATGGGAGAGGGGATGGAGAACTTATAGATGTGCAGCTTCATTGTTCTTGGTTCCGTGTAACGCTTCGTGTTTTGTCTCTGCAGTAGCTTGTCTGGCCCGCGCATGTGGCTCGTGTATTAGTTTTCACATTCAAGGATTATTATTATTATTATTATTATTATTATTATTATTATTATTATTATTGTTCGTGGTGATGGCGACGACGACAATAATAATGACGACGACGACGATAATGATGATGATGATGATGATGATGATGATGATGATGATGATGATTCTGAGAAAGAAAGAAAATAGTTTTAATATGATAAGATGCCTCGCTTGAAAACTAATCTTTATGCTGCATTGTACAATTCATTACTACTAAGTCATTAATACTATTGTAAGGTACCGTGGTTACCATCGCAAATGGAATCGAGAACGTATTGCAATCATTATTAGTAAGTATTCTACGCTATTCGCCGGGCGTTGTTTGTTATAGTGCATGTGAGAAGGGGTTTGTTTTTGTCGTTTTTATGATTACGTGAGAAAAGGGCCTGAAAGTGGAAGAGGGAATATAGTGTTGGTTATAAGGGTTGTTTTGTTTTTTGTTTTTTTTGTCTTTTTTTTTTAGAAAAAGTAATCCCAATTATCATATTTAAAAATTTTGTCTTGGATGGAAATATAAAATTACCTTGTCCAATATGGAGTCAGATGATAAAATAAAAATAACTGTCAGCGCGTTAGTGATCTTGAAAAAAAAAACGACTATTTGTTGACGCTGCGTCATTGTAAAACTAGTATAACGGGAACCATATTCAATGTCACTGAGTAGGTTATTTTTGCTGAGGTGGTTGAACATTTCTCTATTTTTTACAGATTCTAGCAACTTACTCATGACACACAGGAAATTGATTGGTCTTTACTGAGAAGCAGATGACCAATCTCCGAATATTTAAATACAGGGCAAATTTATAAAGTTTTCCAGGGTGCTGGGAAGCATTTCTCCTTAAGGCAACCTTTAAACAGCTTTGTAAGTATGGGTGCTAGTTTCGGTGGAAGTTTTTCTAGTACTATGATTGGAATGCCATCGTAGAGACATGACTTACTGGAATAAAAATTTTGATGAGCTTTGGAAAATCACGCACAGATATTTCTATGTCGCATAGACCTCTATCTAGTCATGGCTTACGAGACCAGATTATGTTACCCTTGTGGATTAAATAAAGAGCTCTGTTCAAAATCCAGCGCAGATTTCAGAGTTCGACAGAAAATTTTCCGAGTTCGACAAGATACACCTCAAGAAGGTCGAAGGTTACAACTACCGAAACATTGTGAAAATAAAATTCAAGGTGAAATTTGCAAGTTAAACACCATGGTGCAATTTGCTTTAAACAGAAACTTTCATTTCGAACGCGCTCATGGCATATAAAAAACCTATTGTTGATTTTATATGCCGGGCTTTTTAATGTGTGTCGTAATAAAACTTCTCAAATGCGCTTGTTATGTTAGGCTGTTAAGTTTAGTCAAAATCACTTGTTCCTTGTTTTATCGGATTATTTCGATTATTGATCATCGATACGTATCGAAAACATTCCGATACAACACCTACCTAAGAACACTGCTAAGCACATAAAGTACCTTTGTGTGAAATGTCATAAAAATCCTTTTTATGTAATAATAAAGATATGTTTTAATAACCTTTAATCTTCATAAGGCAACACAAAACTGCTACAAAACTATTCAAATTATCATATACTAGTCAGTCACCGCATATCAAAGCCTAAAGACCACTCTAGGATAAGGACTAATGTGTTTGGTAAGAAACAAAATAGAATTTACAGTTCTGATATCTTTTTAAATGAGAGCTGATATTACTTGTTTTGATCGGACTATTGTTTTCATCTTTAGTGATATTTGTGCAACGTTTCGGTCGGTTTGGCCTTCGACCCTCGGCAGGCATGTTGGTCGTTGTCTTGGAAAAGAAAGGAGAAAAGTTACTAGATATTTGAAAAAAAATTGGTTGACAAAGGGGAGGCACTCTAATAAAGGTCGACAGGGGAGTATCTCCATTCTATCACCAAAATTTTATGGGTGTACAATTTTTGTTTTTTCTACAAATTTTTCCCGCAAACAACGCCGCATCCATAAGCAGAGATTAACTTCAAAAATAAAAACTAAGTAAAAAGTCCTAAACGGCCAAGTACTCTTTCTTCCTTTATTGTAAATGTTCCGTTTTCTCGTGTATAAATGCCTCCAACTGAATGCATTCATCACTAAACCGGTAACATCTTTGCCAGTTGCAAATAGATAATTATTCTGACTCCATATGCTTGTGCGCTTTTAGACATTATCTAAACTTGTTTTAAACCCCTTTAATCTCACCTTGCCACCATCTTGGAATACTGATCTGTACAATTATACAACTGCAACTTTGTCTCTCTCTGTGTTAGTTCGTTCCTTATAGACTCTAAAAGGCTGAACAGATTTTCTTTAAGATTTACAGAACTTTAGTGTATAAATCTGGGAGTGATCTTAATTGAGTTTTGTCTCAACATACCCCCGATAATTACTGATAACCGAAACCGTTATTTTAATTTATCTATCATCGGTAAAGTCATTTTTCCATGTCGTCGCTTAGCAATAATGATAGAACAACGAGTTGTGAAAATTCTACTGTAGGTAAGTTGATAGCATTTTTTTGTTTTGTTTTGTTTTTGCATTACGTTGTCTGTAGGTTCCAACTCCGCGCGTAAATTTCTTAATTATTTTTTCAGGAACTAAGAATTTTATAAGACTTTAAAATGTACGTGTTTTTTTTTGTTTTTTTTTGTTATCTTTTTTTTTTTTTTTTTTTTTTGCATGAAGTAGTCTGTAGGTTCAAGCCCCGCACGTAAATATTTTAATGTTTTTTTTGTTAACTAGAAAGAAGTTTATATAAAATCATTTTATAAAAAAAAAACAGTAGGTTCTCTAGAGTGCAATGTAGAATAACATATACTTTGGACTAGGTTACTGCATAAAGTCATGTGAAAATTCCTTCATGGATTTAGATGAAAATAAAATACAGGTGTGTGAAATATTCGCTGATTATCATTCAATCCCTGGCAACGTCGGGGTTTCCTGATAGTATACACTAATATTGTATATTTTAACCTTTAGCTCAGACTATTTCTTTCGAATTCAAATTAATTCAAAAGATGGGCGATGCATATTTTTATGCAAAATACATTTCCAAATTCTAATGAAAGGGGGATTTTTATTTTTAAACGTTAGAAGCCAGAAAAACTTTATTTACGTAATATACTAAATATCTACAATTTTTATATGCTCTATTATAAACATATTCATATTTTTATTCAAAGCAACCCGAAACCAACGCCAGGTCTTTTAAGTGGGAGATCCGGTCAGTGTAAACCGGTGTAGTGTCTTTCTTTTTGGGTACAAAGATCTTAAGGAGAACAGTATCTCCGCGTTGCTTAGCGATAAGTTCTTATCTATTTATTTGTTTTTGTTTTTCATTTTTTTTTTTTTACTTTATTTCCTTATATTATATTCTTTATTTTATTTTTGTTTTCCTTTTATTCTTTGGCAATCATTTGATTTCTAAGCATTACAAAATGATGTCCCTTATATATAAAAGAAAAAAATTCACCTTCACGTTTTAGTCAATTTCTGTTGCTTGTGTTTTCAAATGTTCTCTATGGAAAAGTTGCCCTAAAAGTCCATGTCCTTCTTCCTTTATTGTCCTTCTTCCATTATTGTTCTTCTTCTATTGTCCTTCTTCCATTATTGTCCTTCTTCATTTATTCTTTTTCTTTTATTTTTGGGCAATCATTTTATTTCTAAGCATTACAAAATGATGTCCTTTATATAATTTTTTTTAACTTAACGTTTTAGTCAATTTCTGCTGTTTGTGTTTGAAAATGTTCTCTATAGAAAAGTAGTCCTAATAGTCCAGGTCCTTCTTCTTTATTGTCCTTCTCCCTTTATTGTCCTTCTCCCTTTATTGTCCTTCTCCCTTTATTGTCCTTCGTCCTTTATTGTCCTTCTTCCTTTATTGTTCTTCTTTCTTTATTGTCTTTCTCCCTTTATTTTCTTCTCCTTTTATTGTCTTTCTTCCATTAATGCCCTTTTCCTTTATTGTCCTTTTCCTTTATTGTTCTTCTTCCATTATTGCTCTTCTTCCATTATTTTTCTTCTGCCTTTATTTTTCTTCTTCCATTATTTTCCTTCTTCAATTATTTTTTCTCCCATTATTGTTCTTCTTCCTCCATTGTTTCTCTTTCATTATTTTTCTTCTTCCATTATTGATCTTCTTCCTTTATTGTTAATCTTCCTTTATTGTTCTTCTTCCATTGTTGTTTTACTTCCTTTATTGTTTTACTTCCATTATTTTTTCTTCTTCCTTTATTTTTATTTTTTTATTATTCTTCTTCCATTATTGTATTCCTTCTTATATTTTATTTCTTCTTATCCTTTATTGCTCTTCTTTTTTATTGTTCTTCTTCCATTATTTTTTTAATTCCATTATTGTTCTTTTTTTTCTTTTTTTACACGGTGATCACCACTTATCAAGGCCCGGAAGCCACTCAGGGATAAGGATTATTGCAAGTACATTACGTTAGTGTGGAGATTTGATGGAGTGTTTACGTAAGGGGGGCGATTCATTATGAATTTGTTAACGTTGGACTTGAAGACATCCAAGTTGTAGTACGGTGGGAAGCAGGCAGACGGAACAGAGTTCCACAGGCGTGCAGTTCTAAGAAAGAAGCTTTGTTCATGGAATCCACGTTTTGATTTAGGCACAGATATAGAGTGGTGGAAATTTTTCACAGTGGATTCAGCTAGACAGGTGTTTTCCGTGAAAGATTGGCGAGGGGGGACCAGAGATTGGAGTTAAGACGAGCACCTGCCATGGAAATAACGATAAAACAAGGATAGGCTCGCAACATCTCTTCTGTGAGAGAGAGGTTGCAGAGAAGAGAAAAGGACATCCCCCACTAAGCCACGAAGTCTATTTTGTACTCTGTCAAGGTAGGATAGGCTGTTTTAGCAGCTCCTGCCCAGATATGGAAACAGTATTACATCCTTGGACGTACTTGGCTTTTATATAGATAGAGAATTGCATCAGTAGTGAGATATCTTCTGGAGCGATCCCACCATCTTTCCAGCGACCTTGGCAACAGACTTGATGTACGTGTTCCATTTCAGATCAGGAGTAAAGGTCAAACCCAGAAGCTTGTCAAAACACGGGGCCTCACCCAGACGAGAGCCATCTATCACAATTGATGCCAGATGGGGATCAGAGCGTTGATGATGTAAGGATAGGAGTTTGGTTTTGGATGCATTAAAGGTAACCAGCCACGTCTTCCCCCACTGAACCACGCGCTCGAGATTGCCGTAGATAGTTGTGTCATCAGCATAGATGTCAACGAATGATTTAAGTATGTGTTTAGGGAGGTCATTGATGTAGATCAGGAAGAGAGTTGGGCCCAGGATTGACCCCTGAGGGACTCCAGCATTTATATTGCAGGCCTCCGATTTTTGTCCATCTACCACTATCTTTTTCCTTTATTGTCCTTCGTCCTTCATTGTTCTTCTTCCATTATTTTTTCTTCCTTTATTGTTCTTTTCCCTTTATTGTTCTTCTTCCTTTATTTTCTTCTTCCATTATTTTTTTCTTCCATTATTGTTCTTCTTCCATTATTGTCTTTCTTCTTTTATTCTTCTTCTTCTTTTATTCTTCCTGTTCCTTCATTGTTCTTCTTCCTTTATTGTCCCTCTTCATTTATTGTTCTTCTTCCTTTATTGTCCCTCTTCATTTATTGTTCTTCTTCCATTATTGTTCTTCTTCCATTATTTTGTCCTTTATTTGTTCTTCTTCCTTTATTGTCCTTTTCCCCTTATTGTTCTTCTTCCGTTATTGCTCTTCTTCCATTGTTTTACTTCTTCCATTATTTTACTTCTTCCATTATTGTTCTTCTTCCTTTGTTGTTTTTCTTCCCTTATTCTTCTTCCTTATTTATGGTCCTTCTTCCATTATTTTTCTTCTTCCATTATTGTGCTTCTTTCTTTATTGTCCTCATTCCTTTATGGTTCTTCTTCCTTTATTGTTCTTCTTCCTTTATTGTTCTTCTTCCTTTTTTGTACTTCTTCCTATATTGTCCTTCTTCCTTTATTTTCCTTCTTCCTTTATTGTTCTTCACCCTTTATTGTCCTTTAATGCACTTCTTCCATTATTGTTCTTCCTCTATTGTTGTTGTTCTTCAATTATTTTTCTTCTTCCATTATTGTTCTCCTTCTTTTATTGTCCTTCTTCCTTTCTTGTACGTCTTCTATTATTTTTCTTCTGCCATTATTGTTCTTCTTCCATTTTCTATGAGCTAAAGTCTTTCAATTGACTTCGATCACCGTAATAATGGTAAAATAATCTATACTATTTTGCAAAGAGAAATTGGTTCTGACTCCGCGTCACTGCATATGTTCTACGGTTTAAGACTTTGTCTTAGCTCATTTTCATCATTTCCTCATGCCTTAACAGTTTTGAGTCCTCATATACATTAATATTGTATTTTAACTTTTGTTCGTATCCATCTCATCAAATTCATATTAATACAAAACCTGAGATCATACTGTTTATTATGCAAAATACAATTTATTAATTTTATTAAAAGGCGGATAGAAATCAGAAGAACTTTAAGTAAGTAAAATACTTAATATCTACAATTTCTATATGTTCGTATCCATTGTAAATTTATCCATATTTCTATTTATACTTAATTATAAATACTGAATTCGCCATAGCTTATACTTTACTCCCAGTTATACCTGTACTGAACTCTACTTCAAATCATAGATATATTACTACTATATTCTATATTGAATACATACATTTTATTATCCCTCTTATCGTCACAAATATTCAGAGTTCGTGCACCAAATTTTATTTTAATTCCTATTATCAATTGAATCATACCTTAACATGTTATCTTATATTATTACTTACATATAAACAATATTTTAGCTATATATTAACTCATCTCTCTCAGACCAACCAGTTGCAAATTTAGTTACTTTCATCGCATGAATTTTTACTTACCCCTGATAGTACAGCAGCTCTAACTTTTTGGTAGCGTTTAGAGCGATTGCTTCATCAACAGTTTTAAACATCGGGATCGTTATAGTGTCATGTTGCGCATAGAAAGGGACCCTGCACCAACTTCCAGTGAGCTTTCAGATTTAACATGCAACACATTAGCTAATTATATTTTCTTTACCGCTCTCCCTCGATACAAGACTGTAGTCTAATCAACCAAGTCTCTGATAGCATATATACAACACTATCCCTTGATAATAGCGCGCAATTACATTTATTTGGTGACTTACCTACACAGATGCAGCTGGTAGCATCATTCATATCTTCTCTATATTTTATTCCCTATCACAGACAGTTAGGTTTCCGACACGTATTCCAGACCAGCAAGATCAACAAGCCTCACTTCTAGATCTATTTCTGACCACAGTTCCCGATAATTCTTAACGCATGCCCATAGCATGCTAATCACGTTGTGATAATCGTTGAAATCGCCCTAAATTCTCGACCCAAAGCTGAAGAGCCATTACTCAAAACGACAAGGTATTATAAGAAGACTGTTTGGGAAGCCATCAGGGATCCCATCAGAGATGCCCCATGGGAAAATATATTTTCTCTTCCTGCAGAACAGTGCGCAAATAAGACTCCTGAATTGTTCAAAACGGCAATTGAAGCTCATCTTCCCTCGCGGAAATTCTATAGCAAACCCTACTCTCGCCAATGGTTTACTTCAACTTGTGCATCTGCCATTGCTCAAAAGCAGTATGCATACCGCAGGCTTATTCGACATAAGTCCAGTACAAACAGACAAAATTTTACAGAAACTAAAAATAATTATAAGAAAGATATAGCGACAGCTAAGAGAGAATATATCGAAACCACCAGAAAACACATCGAAGCGTAGAAATTAAGAATTCGTAATTGCTGCAAAATCTACAACAGTGTACTAAATAAATCGTAAATAGGAAATAAATTCGTTGGCAATCAACAATTCCCTCACTATCCAACAATCAGGAGGCCGTTTGCACGGTAACCGAAAAGGCTAAGAACTGCACGCCTATGGAATTGTCTTCCGTTTTCCTTCTTTCCAGCTGACTACAATATGGTTGTTTCAAGGCTAACGTAAACAAGTTTTTGATGAGTCGTTCCATATAAGTTAACAAATTTACCAAATTTCCATTACTGACGATTACTATATTGTCCAATTTCTACTGTACAATCCTTATCCTCCAGTTGCCTCTTGGCCTTGATAAGTGGTGATGCATACGAAAAAAAAACATTTCTGCTGTGTGTAAAAGAATGACGTCACACCGATATATGAAAATATAACAATATATCCTTGTTGTTAGTGGCGGTGATTGATGGTTAAAGGCAGATGCATTCACGGGAATTTGACCGATTGGTTTTTCTCGGGTCCAATCGCCAACCATCTCCGATATTTATTTCGCCTTTTTATTATATAACGACTTGTGAGCACCTTAAACGCCCGAATAGAACGGCATTGCCATTTTAGCCACACTCCAAGGGTGTTTCATTCAGTGATGGTCGTTTCAATGAATGGATTTGTTCCCGGTGCAATTCAATTGCACCTGTATGTATTTCCTGCTAAAAATGGCTTTTCAAAAATGCAACATTTAACTTATTTTTTGACAATTGATCATGTTTATTGGGGTTTTTTTTCCTATGCAGGTGCTTGGTGTCAGGTTCATTATTTTTATTCAAATGATCTTTTGGTACATCCGATAATTATTTTAATTCAAATGACTTTTTGGTATATCCGATAATTATTTATATCCAAATGACCTTTTGGTATCTCCGATAATTATTTTATCCAAATGACCTTTTGGTACATCCGATAATTATTTTTTATTCAAATGATCTTTTGGTACATCCGATAATTATTTTTTATTCAAATGATCTTTTGGTACATATGATAATTATTTTTATTCAAATGACCTTTTGGTACATCCGATAATTATTTTTATTCAAATAACCTTTTGGTACATCCGATAATAATTTTTAATCAAATGACCTTTTCGTACATCCGATAATTATTTTCATTCAAATGACCTTTTGGTACATCCGATAATTATTTTTATTCAAATGATCTTTTGGTACATCCGATAATTATTTTTTATTCAAATGATCTTTTGGTACATCCGATAATTATTTTTTATTCAAATGATCTTTTGGTACATCCGATAATTATTTTTATTTAAATGACCTTTTGGTACATCCGATAATTATTTTTATTCAAATGACCTTTTGGTACATCCGATAATTATTTTTATTCAAATGACCTTTTGGTACATCCGATAATTATTTTTATTCAAATGACCTTTTCGTACATCCGATAATTATTTTTATTCAAATGACCTTTTGGTACATCCGATAATTATTTTTATTCAAATGATCTTTTGGTACATCCGATAATTATTTTTATTCAAATGATCTTTTGGTACATCCGATAATTATTTTTATTCAAATGACCTTTTGGTACATCCGATAATTATTTTTATTCAAATGACCTTTTGGTACATCCGATAATTATTTTTATTCAAATGATCTTTTGGTACATCCGATAATTATTTTTATTCAAATGACCTTTTGGTACATCCGATAATTATTTTTATTCAAATGACCTTTTGGTACATCCGATAATTATTTTTATTCAAATGACCTTTTCGTACATCCGATAATTATTTTTATTCAAATGACCTTTTGGTACATCCGATAATTTTTTTATGTTGTTTCTTGCATTCGTTTGATGGGGCTCATTTCGTGGTTTCTTGTGTCCGTGGATTCATTTCCTTGTCGTCTAGTGGTTTATTTCTTCTTTGTGTGTTTGTCATCGAATGCTTGGACATTCACTTGTGTCCGCAGGGTGCATCTTGATTTCATGAACCATTTTGACCGTGTTCGTAACCATTTAGTGGTTAGGACCGCTGTTGTGTTTTGTGGTAACCCAGGGTAACATTGAAATCAGTATATTTTATTGGCATACACAGCCTAACACAAACAGTTAATAGATTTAACATTAATGTTGTCTTCATTACGGATTCACATCACTTACTTCCGGTAAGAATTTAAATAATAACCGATATCTCGTTTCGCTAAAAAAAAACAATCCACAAATAATTTAAAAAATAGAAACATTCAATTAAATAGATGAAAAAATAAATGAAAATGTCTATAGTAATATACATATAGATATCCATGAATAAACCCATTTCTGTTTTGCACTTGTCCTGAATATTCATTTCACCTTTACGTTATTTCAATGTTTTATTTCTTTTTAGGGACATTCTTTGGTCCCTTTGCTTTTGAAAATAAGATGTTATCTTGAAATATTACGACGTCCACTATCTCGGTTATATCAAACAGGAAGTTCATATTTAATGATTTGTATTTTGACTATCTTGAAAAATATATGGATATACGAAGTTAAAAATAATAAAATAAATAAAACTTTCTTCCGTTTTTCCAGTTTTGTTTATACGTCACGCCAATATAACAGCTGGTTCCCTGCATTGCTATAGCCTTCTTATACTCTTTCATATATATATATATATATATATATATGTATATATATATATATATATACATATATATATATATACATATATATATATATATGATGCAATGGAATAACCTAACATCCCTTTATAGATGAAATGAACTATGTATATAATGACCCTCTCACGTGACTGAGGCAGAAGGAAAAAAGACAGGAAGAAAATAAGAAAAAATGTCGAGTAGCTCTTTTGTCACATGTATTCCCTTGTAAATAACCCCCTTTGTCTTTCACCCCGTGTTTCTTGCTGTATTTGTATTTAAAGTAAGAATATAACAAATGGCGACAGGATTCGAATTCACAAAAAGGAAACTTGAAGCCAAAAAAATATTGGACAACGAAAAAACTGCACGGAAAAATTCAACTACTGAAAAAAAAGCCAAGACACACACACAAAAAGTAAGTTATATTTTTTTAATTCAGTCTGTTACGGTCCTACTGAAAAAAACGAGAAATTGACATTTCACGAAGCATTGAAAAGAACAATTTTTCTCGGAACGAAGAAATTTGTCCATTTCAAATTTCTTTTGTTTCATAAGAAGAAAAAATACGGCGGTAAGGAACGCTTGTATGCTGTTGGTTCGGTGTCAATTTCGTGTGTGTAACCCCCTTCAAAAACTTTGTCTACAAAAGAATTTTTTTGTGGTTTAAAAAAAAACTATTCGGTGAATTTATTTACTGTTTTGTGCCTTTTGTTTTATTACTGTGTTTAAAAAATTCTTTAACAAGGAACAATTAGCTGAGTTTACAAAAACTATACAATTAACACTGGCGGCCCAACAAAGCCAGGTGGAATATTTACAAAAAAAACAGTTAAAACAAAATGAAGTATTAAAAACAATATTAATGAACCAAGAAGAAAAAAAGACTGTCATTCACTCCGGAAGGAATTGCTAATTTGCTGACAGAATTTTATATGAACGAAGTAATGGCTTAACGTTTCCAGCATATTTTTCCAAGCGATGTCAGGCCTGGTCGGATGAAGAAAAAATTATTTTACTGTTGCAAAACTTGGACTCCCATGAAAATACCAAGTATACCAATTTTATATTCCGAAGGAAACCCGAAGATATTTCTTTTAAAGAGATAATAGAAAGTTTATCGAACATTTTTGGGAAACGTGATAGCTTATTTTATACTCTTATAGGTGTTTAAATATTTTGAAACAAGATGATGAAGACTTTATCGCCTATGCTGGGAGAGTAAATGCCCAATGCAAGTTAATTAGGTTGAAAGACCTAAAAGAGGACATGTTTAAATGATTCATATTTGTGCAAGGGTTAACATCCTCGAATGCTAAAGAGATTCGTTCTAGGATATTATCCATTTTGAACCAAGACATAGAAATAACCTTACAGAAAATTACTGAGGAATACCAGAAACTGTAAATTTAAAATAGGATAATACTAGTATCGAAGGGAAAAATGTTGACAAAATACAAAGAGTAAAGCAAGGTGACCACTATGTAAAAAATACTGTAGGACGTGTGGAGGAAAGAATCACTTCAGAAAAGAGTGCTACTTCAAAAGCAAAATATGCTATAAGTGCGAGCGTAAAAGACACATGTCTACGGTATGCAAAAAGGAGAAATACTGTAAACCTGAAAATAAAGACCATTGATTCTAAAAAAAGAGTCCATGTATGGTAAAAAAAAGGGAAATATATTGAAGTTAGAATTAATGGCCAGAAAGTAAACTGTCTTTTGGATACTGGAAGTGACATTTCCTTAATTGATGAAACAATATGGAAGGATATTGTTTCTCCAAAGCTGTAAAATACAAAGAAAATTGCCAGAGGAATGTCTAGAAATAGATTAAAATTTAAGGGTGAATTTTATACTAATGTGACCCTCAATGAAAGTACTGTAAAAACTAAAATGTATGTGATGCCCGGAAAAAATTCTAATCTATTCGGTATAGATTTGATTTCAATTTATGGGGGAAACCAATAAACTCATTTTGCAAAAGAGTAAATTTGACAGGATCTGAAAGTCCCAAACTGCCAGGAAGATTTGTTGGGGATTTGCAGAAGGATTTTTAAAATGTATTTTCTGAAGGTCTAGGTTGCTGCACTAAAACGGAAGTGAAATTTGAACTGAAAGATGAAGCGAAGTCAGTGTTTAAACCCAAAAGGAAGGTTCCGTATTCGGCATTAGAAACAATCGAGAAAAAATTAAATAGACTCGAAGTAATAAAAAGGTGGACTACTCTGAATGGGCATCACCCACAGTTTATATGAAAAATAAAAATAAAAAATCAGGGTATGTGGGGATTTTTCGACGGGACTGAATGAATCTTTAAAGGATCATAACTATCAACTCCCTACCCCTGAGTTAAATGGAGGAAAAATTTTCACAAAAATTGACTTGTCAGAAGCATATTTGCAGGTCAAAGTCCACGAAGATTGTTCTAAATACCTGACAATGAATACTCATAAAGGATTATTTTCCCTAAAACGATTGCCGTTTGGGTTGAAAGTAGCACCAAATTTATTCCAACAAATTATGGATGCCATGCTAGCAGGCTTGGATTTTGCAATGGCTTATTTAGGCGTCATTTTGATAAGAAGCAAAAATGTTAAAGAACATAAAAACCATATTAGGAAGGTATTCGAGAAAATAGAAGACTACGGATTTAAAGTGGCTCTCGAAAAATGTAATTTTGGTATGGACAAGATTGAATATTTGGGACAAATAATTGATTGGAAAGGTAGAAGACCTAACCCAAATAGGACAGAAGCAATTAGAGACATGCCTAGACCAGATATGTAGTGAAGTTACAGTCATTCTTTGGTCTGGCAAACTACTATAATTCTTATATGCCAAATATGCACGAACTAAGAGCACCATTAAATGAATTATTGAAGAAGAATAAAAAATGACTCTGGACAAAAGAATGTGAGGAAGCATTAAAAAAAAATAAAAGATGTTTGTTATCGAATCTAGCACATTACGATCCGAAAAAGGATTTAATTGTAGCGGCAGATGCGAGCGAATACGGTTTAGGAGCGGTGCTTCTACACAGAATGGAAGCTGGAACTACTAAACCAATTTCTCACGCCTCGAGGATTTTATTGCCCTCTGAAAGAAAGTATAGTCAGATCGAAAAAGAGGGTCTGGCGATTGTGTATGCCGTGAGAAAAGTTTCATAGATTCATTCATGGAAGATCTTTCGTCTTAGAAACAGACCATAAACCATTACTACCGATGTTTGGTTCGCAAAAAGGGATTCCTACTCATACCGAAAATAGATTACAGAGATGGAGTATTATTTTGCTCAATTACGATTTCAAAATGAAACACCTAGCATCTAGTAAAATTGCACATGCAGATGGTTTGTCGAGATTGATCACTGGATTTGAAGAAACTGTTATAGCAAAGAAGAAAATGAACTGACAAATATATTAATACCGTTAGAGAACTTCCTGTTACACTTGAGGAAATAAAGAAAGCAGCAAAAACGGATAAATATATTAACAAGATAAAAAAAACAAGTGGGACAAGACGAAAAGAATAGAAAAGGATTAAAAGTGTTTCCATTTTCTATGTGTGATGAAACTCTGATGTACGCAAACAGAGTGGTAATAACGCAAGTATTACAAAAGAAAATCCTAAAAGAATTCCACATGGGACATTTTGGAATCTCCAGAATGAAGGCCCTAATGAGAGGATTTACATACTGGCCTGGAATGGATCAGGACATTGAGAAAATGGTGAAATTTTGTAAAAGTTGCCAATTAGCCGCGAGATCTCCCCCCATACGGACGCAACCTTGGCCTAAAACAGATGTACCCTGGAAACTCATCAATATCGATTACGCGGGGCTTCTGAAGGGATATTATTACCTAGAAATCGTAGATAGTATGTTAAAATGGCCAGAAATTTTTAAATACAAACACCCTACAGCGGCAAATACAATAAAAGAGGTATTTAATCGATTCGGAGTTCCGAAAACAATTGTTAGTGATAATGGCACTATGTTCACAGGTCAAGAATTCAATCACGTCTGTAATGCACTGGCCATTGAACACATTACAACACCAATTTTTAACCCATGATCAAATGGACAAGCAGAAAGATTTGTCGATACTTTTAAACGAGCTTTAACAAAGAATAATAACATCGACACGGAAGAAAAAAGCATTCAAAAACTTTTATCAATACATAGAATAACACCAAATACAAATACAAATGCTAAATTATCCCCAGCTGAAATTATGTTTGCAAGGAAGGTACGTTCGGTGTTCGACCGGTTAATCCCAAGAGAAAAAGTAAAAAAAAAAAGTATCAAGGATAATGACGGGAATAAAGTTGTCTTCAAAAATTATCGGGCAGGGAAGAGTTTTTGAGAAGAAGGCACAATCTCAAGAAGAATTGGGAAAACGGTTTACAATATAAAAGGACATACTTTTTCCACAAAAAAACATTAACCAACTGAGACCCCGATACATAGGAATAATCAGAAACCAAGAGTTACCAATGGAAGTGCTATATGACACTTTTCATATACAACCTCAAACAAGGAAGTACCAGTAACTCAGAAATCCAGTCATACTCCAAAAGTTTTAAAAACTCGGCAAACACAAATGGTGAGGAGAAGTGAAAGGAAAAGGAAAAGGACCGAATTTTTTGGACTAAAAAGGAAAAAATGGTAGAAGCTAAATTCTATGGAAGAATTTAGCTCGGTAAGAAAGGTGATGTAATGGAATAACCTAACATCCCTTCATAGATGAAATGAACTATGGATATATTGACCCTGCCACGTGACTGAGAGAGAAGGAAAAAAGACAGGAAAGGAATAAGAAAATATGTTGAGTAACCCTTATTTCACATGTATTCCCTTGTAAATAAACCTCTTTGTCTTTCAACCATAACCCCGTGTTTCTTGTTGTATTCTTATTTAAAGTAAGAAAATAACAATATGTGTGTGTGTGTGTGTGTGTGTGTGTGTGTGTGTGTGTGTGTGTGTGTGTGTGTGTGTGGCCATTAAGCTACCAGAATATTTAGCGCTTCATTCTCTACCACATATTTTCATAAGTTACTACCTAGCTCTGATCACGCATCGAGAACGATTAAAGTAAATACTGAAAATTGATACATAAGATACAGGATTTTTTTTTATTATTATTTCATTACGATTGATATATACAAACCAAGTACGTTTTAAATAAATTATTCATCGGCGTTTTGTCTTTAATATATCAGTGTGCTATTTGAAAATATACTTTTTATATAAAAGATGCCATTAACAAAAAGTTCGTTGGCATTTCAAAATATGAATAGCGTTATGGAGTGAGTGAACTTTCATTTTAACGTCAAATAGCCATTTAGATATTTAATTTAATCAACCTGAAAAAGTCTTGAAATAAAAACGAAACGTTGGTGAACATATAACTTGGTTTGTTTCTTTTTCATCTTTCCATTTCGTCGAAAATATTATTCCCTTTACTTTTATCACATACACATGCACACACACGCACACACACACACACACACACACACACACACACACATATATATATATATATATATATATATATATATATATATATATATATATATATATACATTATATATATATATATATATATATATATATATGTAATTATTCCATAGAATGTAAGGAGAGATAATGTGTGTATAGTAAGTATATATATATATATATATATATATATATATATATATATATATATATATATATAAGTTATAAATATATATATATATATATATATATATATATGGCAATAAAGCTACACAGAATATTCTCGTTTAATTCACGCTAGAGTTCGTCAGGCTTATACATAAGCCTGCCGAACTCTACGTATAAATTTACGTATAAATTATACTTTTGTATATTAATTTATGTGATTAAATGAAGTAGTCGTATACATATATATATATAGAAGTAGTCAAAATGTTAAAAGTCTACGTATGTTTCTAGTATAGTGATTTCAGATATGAGGGTTATATATATATATATATATATATATATATATATATATATATATATATATATATATATATATATAATGAGAGGAAGATAAAGAGGGAGAGAAGAAAAAGAAAAGAGAGAAATAAAGGGAGTAGGCAGAGAAAGATCAATCTTAAATCTTTTTAATGTTGTCGTGAAGTATTTGCTAGGAAATAATGGTCGCTTGCAAACTTGGAAATATATCCTAAGTTTCAAACATTGCTGACGGAGGGAAATCGTGTATCAGCAAAATTGATTTGAACAGTTGTTTCTTTATTATTGTTTATATATATATATATATATATATATATATATATATATATATATATATATATATATATATATATGTGTGCGCATACGTGCGCGTGTGTGTGTACGTGTGTGCGCGCACGTTTGTAGTCTTCTGTATATCTATACATGTGTGTGTGCATGTTTGTAATCTTGTAAAATTGTGTGTGTGTGTGTGTGTGTGTGTGTGTGTGTGTGTGTGTGTGTGTGTGTGTGTGTGTGTGTGTGTGTGTGTGTGTGTGTGTGTGTGTGTGTGTGCATTCAATGAGAGGAAGTGAACAAGAAGACCTATTTCTCACATTTTCAGCGACACCCACGCACTCAGACGAGTCGCCAGACAGACATCGACCTAAATTCTATCAGGGCGGGTCGGCGCGGGGCTTATCTGGAGAACGAGACGGCTACGACAACAACAACAACGGACGCAAGTGCACAAAACATACATGCATATATGTGTATAAGTGAGAAGGGGTTGTCTAAGTTTACGTAAACGTACAGATACGCACATAAAAACAGACGATATTTATACACTAAATACGGGTGGATGCGTGGAAGGCAATGCACACATATATTAAGTTGCAGACGAATTGGCCATTTTATAATATATATATATATATATATATATATATATATATATATATATATATATATATATATATGAGTCTGTGTGTTTATATATACATATATGCATATATGCATGTATATAAATATATACATGCACATGTATATACATGTCTATTATACATGTGTGTGCATTTGCATATATATGTAAGCTTATATGATATATGTATGTGCGTGTGTACGCGCGAGTGTGTGAGTATATATATATATATATATATTTTAAACTTATATATATATAAACTTTAAACTTAAATTCAAATATTGTTATTCCTTTGCTAAACAATACATTTCTTAGTAATTCTACATGATTTAATTCAAAATTACATACATACATATATATATATATATATATTATATATATATATATATATATATATAATTTGCATGTATATATATTATATATATATACATATATATATATATATATATATATATATATATATAGAGAGAGAGAGAGAGAGAGAGAGAGAGAGAGAGACATACGTTACATGCCTGTGAAACACTGTTCCGCTGGCTGGCTTCCCGGTTGAATACAACATTGTAGCATTCAAATCCAATGTAGGCAAATTCCTGTTGGGCCGTCCCCATAAATAATCAAATTCTATTCAATTTACTCTATTAACGATTACTACACTATCATCTAACATTTATTAACACTTATCCTCGAGTTGCCTTCGGGTTGTGATGGTGGTTAATCCCGAGTATTATATATATATATATATGAGGGTTTCAAATTGTATTACCGGCACAGCAATTATTTTCCACACTGATGATGCTTGGATAATGATGAAATACGTGTATGCGTATTAGAAATTAATATTCGTCATTATTTTGTTTATTCTCCCGTTAAGAGAATTTTAATTGGGGTGTCAAATTTTAATGCGTAATATTAAGTTCCGGTTTAATGTGTCGTTGAACACTTGATAACAGGTGTTTAGATATGTCTACTTGCATAGACATAAATAGATCTTAATTCCCTTTCTTCGGCGTGGTTGGTTTATTTGTCGCGTTGTACTTAGGATCAGATAAAAGTTACAACGTTGACTTATGATTGAGGGTTTCGAATCATATATATCGCGTGTGTTTATGTAGCATGTTTTTTTATTTAAACAAATATTGCTAGAAGTAAGAGCAAACTTCTGCTTAAATGTACGTTTACTCCAAACGAGGCACATCGCCACTTGGAGGTAAGGGACTACTCTTTCGGACCATGTTTAGTAGAAGTGAGTAAGATATTGGTGTAAGCTAAACTTCTGCATGTCAGGGAAGCAGATAGCAGGAAATGAATTCCAAAGGCTTCTAGAGATTTTCTTTTTTGGATTTTTCATATTTTCTTTTTTGTGTAAAATTCTTTTAAAAAATTAAAGATAAGATGTAGTTTGCTTGAAGCAATGTGGATAGTATATAGAAGAGTTTATAAAATTATCACAATGCGAGATATAGAATGTAGTCAGTGTTGAGGAAGAAAGACGAAACCATGTGACAATTTTCAAATCAATATGTATGTATGCATGTATGTATGCATATTTATCAAACTGTGTTAAGTATCAATGTCTTACTTGACGAGGTCTACTGATCCATGATATATTTCGGGGGATCCCCATTGTCAAATAGTGGATGTTAGAGATCTATTCAAGGCATGCCAGATGGAAGAATGAAAATAAAATATAAAATAAAAATGACTGTGCGGGATACCGCAGCAAATTTATGGAGGGGGTATGTGTATATGTACAACGTGTTTTGAGTAATTAGCATAGTTGTTGTTTTTAATATTAGTTTTTTTGTTAAGTTTTTATCATTTGTTTTCTATATAATCTCCTATTTTCTTTTATTTATTCTTTTTTATTTTACTTTTCTCTTTTTTCTGTTTTGTTTGTTGGTTTAACGGTTTAGTTAACTTATTCGGTGAAACGATCTGATCTATGTAGATCAAGCGGTTCGCTCGCTTGAATGGCTTAAGTATGAAGAGAGAGGAAGAGGGAAAGCGGGGGCTGGAATGCTCTTGGACAACAATTGGGGTTTGGATCCGAATGTAGTAAGTAGGGATAGAAAGATAGAAAGAGAGGGGAGGATACGGAAGGGAGGTATAAATGGCAATCGGTGTTGTAGATGCTTAAATTTCTTTATTCCTTGGGCATTCCGTCGTTTTATTTAAAAGTTAAGCGATTAAGTTCCATAGGTGTCATGAACGTTTTCGATGCTACGTCGAATTATCCTCGGGTGAGTAAAGCAAATAAACGAAAAAAGAAAGGCATGGACCTCAATGAAAAATAACAATTTAAATAGAAAAATAAAGAAGGGTTAATTTAAAATTTAATTTTTAAGATATTTCTATTTATATATATATATATATATATATATATATATATATATATATAATGAAGGTATCTTTCGTTACACACGCGCGCACACACAAACACACACATATGTGTGTGTATGTGTGTGTGTAACGAAAGATACCTTTATTATAACTGATTAAACCAGCTTCTCCCTCATTTAAATAACACACGTGTAAGACGCATAATTATAAGAAAATGCCTCCAATTTTTTTTGTCCTTTTTCTTTTTTCCATTTTTTTGGGGGGGGGGTTTCTACTATTTTCTCCTCAGTTTTCATTTTCATTAAATGACTAGCCTCGAATAAGACCAGAGATTTTGTTGTCGCCTGACGATCTCTTTTAAGACTGAAATCGTAAATATTTTGTAGCGACTTATGGTAATTTTGTTTACCTAAATCGAATAAAATAACACACACACACACACACACACACACAGATATATATATATATATATATATATATATATATATATATATATATATATATATATATATATATAACTTAAGTTCAGTTATATTTATAACAGCAACTAAAAACCAAAATTTGGTACACAATACATGTGCAAAGGCTGTATGAATGAAGAAAATGCATTGGAAGCTTTCCACGTGGATCGATCAACGTTTCAATATTTCCATATCAACTTATATCAGAATTTCCACAATAGTTTTATCAATATTATTATCATTGAAGGATAATAATAATAATAATAATAATAATAATAATAATAAGAAGAAGAAGAAGAAGAAGAAGAAGAAGAAGAAGAAGAAGAAGAAGAAGAAGAAGGAAAAGAAGAAAAAGAAGATGAATAACAACAACAAGTACTACTACAATAACTTGGGAAAAGAATGGAGAAATTGGAATCAGAAGGATGACTGAGAAGCACCAACGGATAACAATAATGAACACGGCTGAAATATTAAGAAGAACCTTTGAATGCGGAAATTAATACACATGAGCTCAGGCGCTAAGTAAACATATCGAAACTCCTACAGAAGTACAACACAAAGAAACGTTACATAGAATTTTAAAAAAATGTAAAATTGTAAATTAAACTCCGTTATAATTTTTTTTTTTTTTTTAAATGATCGCATCAACTGATACCACACTAAGTTCTAAGTACTCGAGGAATATCAAGGAAGATTAAAAGACTGGGGAGAGAAAGTACTAACCAGACCTCCACTCGATGAGTGCGAAGATTACTGGGACCTTGGGGAGGCTTATTGACACCCAAATTTCAGCGAAGACTCACGGTCGCTAGCAACGAGAAATCACTGGTAAGCGAGTGTTGCGATAATGCAAATTAATTTGCAAATGTTATCAAAAGAAATGGAGAATACTGAAAATCTTGGGAGACTTGTTGTTACTCAGACTCCAGGGAACACCACAGCTTGTTCTTGATGATGGCTTGTGTTAACACTCCTACTGGGTGATTAATAATAATGGGAATCAAAGGAAAGGCTGAGATTATATAGCAGACAATAATTTTGAAAACAGACGAAATTTTAAGGAAAACCCTCGAACGTGGAAAATAATTCACATGAGCTACAAACGCTAACAGAGAGACTACGACAATAAAAAATATAGAACCAAAAACCAAGAAAACTGAAACTGAAAAAATGTACATTAATTAACCATCCCTTCGCCCCCCTACTAAATAAGTGTAGTGTATGCATCGACTGGCACCACACCAAATAGTCGAAGTCAAGGAAAATGGCAAGATCCAGGAAAGAAAGCACTGACCATACCTCTACTGGATGGATGCAACGAGAACTGGAAACCGGGGGAGGCTTATTTCCACCCAATTTCAGCTGATCGACCTGTGTGAGAATAATCTCTACTATTTTATAAAAGGAACTTTGTGTGTCTGTGTGTCTGTGAGTTCATTCCCTATTGACTCGAAAACGGCTGGTTCAATTTTTATGAAATTTCACACTAAGGTAATTTATGTACCTGGCAGTGTTCTTAGATAGATTCTGTATCGGAATGTTTTCGATAAGTAACGATACTCTGTTATTGAAATAATTCGATGAAATAAGGAAAAAACGATTTTGACATCTTACACAGACTAACATCGCACGTGCATCTGAGAAGTTTCATTGCCGCACAAGCCGAAAGGCTCGACATATAAAATCAACAGTAAGTTTTTTGATATGACAGGGGCGCGTTTGAAATAAACGTTTCTGTTTAGAGCACAATTTCACAAAGATGCTTGACTTTTTCATTTTAAACTAAAATCCAAGCCATTATCACCGCACAAGCAGTAAGTCCAGGCATATAAAATCAACATTCAGTGGTCTCATTTGCGCAATGTTCAGCAGGAAGTGAAAAGATATTTTGCCATGGAGCGTCCCTGATGAGGTCCCTGATGGCTTCCCAGTCAGCCTTTTTATAATATCTCGTTGTTTTGAGCAGTGGCTCTTCAGTTTTGGCTCTAGAGTTTAGGGCGATTTCAACCATTACCACTGCATAATCGGCGTTCCCAATAGGGATGTGGGCATTCGTTACCCAGTCATCGCGATCTGTTGTCAGAAATAGATCTAGAAGTGATGCATATTGTTCTTGCTGGTCTGGACAACGAGTAGGAAACGTAACCATCTGTAATAGGGGATGAGATATAGAGAAGTTACGTGTTGTGGTACCAGCTGCGTCTGTGTAAGCTGTGTGAATGGGAGCATTATCCTGCATGAGGATGGGATTATCATCCAAATTCCGACCAAAGTAGGGTAGAAAATGCTCAGTCAACATATTAATGGACTTGGTCGAATTAATTCGACGTTGCAAGCGAACTATAGGCCCTGGACCATTGGTACTAATACTGCCTCACACCAAAACTGAACCTCCACCACCTTGCAGCGTTGAAACTGAGCACCTAGGATTAAATTCTTCGTCTTTCTTTGTACGGACGTACTGCCTACCATCACTGCCTAGCCTATTGAACTTGCTTTCATCGCTAAAAAGCACTTTTGACCAATATGAAGAGTCATGATCTTCATAGCATCTGACGAAGTCCAGACAGCGCTTTCTTTTCTTTACAGAAATCATTGGCTTGCGTCTTGCAACATATCCTCGCACATTAAATTCCTTTAATCTGTTCTTGACAGCAGAAAGAGAGCACGTTTTAACAAGGTTGCCCTGTTGTTGGATTTGGGGAACCGTTTCAAATCTGTTTCTTGGACTGCGGATCTTTATAGCATTGTCTTCCCTGTTAGATGTAGGGGCATCACGAACATTGCCGACGTTTTTTGGTGCTTTTCCACAGTCTTTCGTGCCGTTTTCTCATCACATTTCAATCTTCGGCCGATTTCTCGATGGGATCAATCAGAAAGGTGGAGATTAATGAGCTCCTGACGATCACTAAGAGAAAGTCGTGGCATATCGACTAAATGTTACGTTGTATAACCTGGAACAACAACAATTACAATTAGAGATGCTTTGATGCCTGTTGGTGAATATTTTAAACTGATTTAGGGGCGATAATTTAAGCTGGTTTTAAGCGAATTTGTGCTGCGGACTTTCTTTTTGGCTCCTCAATTTGAAGTTATTTTTTTTTTAATTGACGTGAACACTAAAATATTCCAATAAAAAGTCAAATATGAACAGGTAAATTTATAGAATAATAAAAGGCCAATCAAATGAGTTATAGGTTGTTTAAACAGTTACATTAAATTTAGCTTAAATTTGCAGTTTTTGAAAAGATTACAAGTGCGAACTTTCTTTTTTCCGGCACTGTATATATGATGCAAGACATTTTTATAACATGAATGGGCTAGCCAAATTAATTAAGAGTAGGAAACTAGATCTAATATTTGTAACATTTTTTGTTCTTGAAATTAAGGGAGGTGGTGTTTGATCAACATTGCTGGGGAGCCATGATTTAATATACTGTTTTGTTTTTAAATCTCCGAAACAGTGTTTCATGACAAACAACTTATGATCCCTTGAATTAACATTTATACTATAGTGAATTCGAAAGAGCAAGTTGATGCATTGATTGCAGGTGATTAAATGACTTACTGAATAAATAGTCTTCTAACGAATGATAAAAAATATAAAAAATAAATAAGTTTTTTATATATAGTTTTAAAGGTTAAAAACCTCGAAGACTATATATATATATATATATATATATATATATATATATATATATATATATATATATATATGCTGTAGATCCATATTCAACCCGAACAACGTCTAGTCTCCTTCTCTCTATGTGCCTGCCTGTCTGTCTGTCTGTCTGTCTGTCTGTTTTCTATGGTGATTCTTCTTCCAGTCCAGGTCCGCAGCTAAATCACACTGACCTTTTGCTGCTAGCGAGACTATGACTCGAATTTCTCCCGCCTAAAAACAATGACCTTTGTAATAAGGAGACGACGCACAATTTTATGCCGCGTCCTTCGTTAACAATAAACGCTACATTCGGATTTCAAGTGTCAAATTAGTCCTTCACATTCAATCTTCGTCCGCGTTTTTTTTTTCTTTTTCTCTCTCCTGCTTTATCTTTCTGTCTTTAACACTGCGACGACATCATCATCATCATTTAAAAATGAGCATCATTATTATTTAAAGATGAATTCAAAAAATTACGAAATATGATCTTGTTGATGATGTGCTTGATGTATTTTTAACAAAAACATCATCCACAATTACGTTCTTACATATTGTATTTAAAATGCTGGCCCTTAATTTAAATCAATTAAAGTCAGGGGAGATAGGTTAGTTTGTCACACTGAATCGGTCCACAACTGTTCCATATTAAAACATACGATCTTCATTATCATATCGCATGAATCCGTAGATTTAATGGTTGGCATTGGTTTCCATATTTTTTTACACAGAATTATTTCTAGAAAGACATAAGGTACTTGAGAGCGGGACCACGAAAAGGTTTCTAAGGTCCTAAGAGAAAGTTATTTTTTATTGAACGAACTGGATTCGAACTTAGAACAACCAGATCCGTGTCGTTAACCACTTGACTACCGTCACGTTCCAAAACATACGACAAAACTCGATAATTCTTTTTGTTACTGTATCATTTACGGCGACGTAAAAATTCGAGGTTGACAAACTGGTGCGGTCTATCCTTTCCTCGAGGGTAGATGGGACTCTCTTAAACTGTGGTAGGCACCTCATCTAGTGATGGCGTCACGATAAAAAATACCCTTGGTAGACCTGGCGTAGCATCAAGTATTCAGCTACCGACAAGATTTGAATTACACAACGAGCTCGTGCAATGAGTTCAATCGTGGCTGCGACCGCGCTGGATGGATGGTATCATTTTTTATATATTTTCGGAATTTATACTAATTCGACATGACACACTATTACGTAATAATGTTGACACCTGAATTGCGTTAGTTTAAAGATCAACAATATACACAAGCACTAATATTTCTTAGACGGTGTTTACCAAGGAGCATTCCATTTTCTTAATAAAGGTTACGTATTGGTTATGTAGCAACCGCTATCCCTGGCCGAAATAAATACCCGGCAAGAATATTTCACAGCGATCACCGCTTTGATACATCCACGTGTATGAAGCACGCGTAGATACATGCAGTGGTGATGCGAAAAAAAGTCATACATATTTTTTACAAATGTTTATTTTTAAAAAAAAGTTATATAATTTCATATAATAACCACTTTCGTTCAGCCCAGAATTGTTTTTCTTAGGGAAATTGTTTATGAAAAAAATTCGTTTACAAATGTTCATTCATTTTCATGTATTTTTAATGTCCGTTTGAAAAGAAAAAGTATATATTTATATATACTGACTATTTCACGCATTTAAGAAAAATAATGCAAATTCGTTTTTGGAATTTATTTCGAAATTTTAATTATTTTATAAAACTTCAAACATTATTTTAATTTAATAAATCACCTGATAATTAATGTTTACTTTTTCAGTTATCGTGTTACTTTAGTGTCTTTTAATTTTGCCAATACGATACACGAAACTTTAATAAATCTTGGAATTGTCTCCCCTTGTTCTGAGCGAAATCTTTCAAAAATAAAAGCAAAAACTTGTTTAACCATAAAATGCACAAATGCCGAAGTTATTAATACAAAGTAATTGAATTATACGAGGGGCGTGCAATAAGTAATGCCATTGACCCACTTCCCATAGAAGTAGAACAACGAAACTTGTCACAGTTATTAGTCTTTCTCTACATAGGAAGCACCCAGAGTTATGCATTTCTCCCATCGTTTAATGCAGCTCTGGAGACCGTTTTTGTAGAACACCCCAGGTTGGTTCTCCAACCACGACGTGACTTCAGAAATCAAGGCTGCATCATCTGGGAAACGCTTTCCTTTCAAAAACAACTTCATGGTTGGGAACAGGTGAAAATCAGAGGGTGCAAGGTCAGGGGAGTAAGGAGGATGGGTTAGAATTTCATAATAACACGCCCGTGTTTCTGATCTGGCGACATGCGAGTTGTGGACCGGAGCGTTGTCCTGCAGGAGGAGGGTACCTTTGCTAATCTTGCCCCACCTCTTGATTTTGATAGCTTCCCTTAATTTCTTCAAAAGTGAAGCATAATAGGCTCCTGTAATTGTGGTACCTTTTGCCAGGAAATCTGTCATCACTAATCCGTCCAGGTCCGAGAAGACTGTGAACATGACCTTGCCAGCGGAGGGCTGCACCCTTGCCTTCTTTGGAGGTGGTGAGTCCAAGTGCTTCCGCTGCATTGACTGAGCTTTGTTGTCTGGATCATAGTGATGGACCCAGGTTTCATCCTGTGTAATCATTCTTTTGAAAAACTTTGACTCATCTTGGCACATCTCCAAATTCATCCTCGAGCACTCGACGCGTTCTCGCTTCTGGAATGGTGTAAGCAACCTGGGAATCCATCTGGCAGACACCTTATGCATATGCAAATGGTCATGAATGATAGTTTCCACAGACCCTGTACTAATCTTGACATCTTTGGCTATTTGGCGAATAGTAATGCGCCGATCTTCCAAAATGGCAGCATCAATTTGACGGACAGATGCTTCATCAATGGTAGAAAGGGGTTCCCAGGTCTGGGAGCTGTTTACACAGACTTCCGGCCATGTTTGAATTCACGATGCCAGCGTTTTACAAGGTCATATGATGAGGCATTATCACCATAAGTTTCTTTCATTTCATAAAAGTCTCCTGTGGTGTGTGTCCTTTCAAATACAAGAACCGGATCATTGCTCGACATTCAACAGGCTCCATTTAACACCTGACTCAGTTCAAACACTTGTAAAACTGAAACCACATTTAGTTCAGAGCTGTAATTTGTCACATAACCCGTAGAGATATAAATCATTGCTCATGTAAAATTTCAGCTAGATAAGACAACTGGAAGTGGGTCAGAGGCATTACTTATTGCACGCCCCTCGTAGGTTTTGGAATACATGGTTCATTTGCACCTAGATACATCATCAATAGGGCTAGGACAACAGCATATTCTTTTCATTGTTAAGACTCTCGAGTATATATCCGACACAGTTAGACACAGTTAATCAACCGATAACGACATCACTTTATATAAAAGCATATATGATATCAAGGGATACACACTCGAGAGTCAAAACAATGAAAAAAATATGTCGTTGTCATAGCCATAATCATCAGTGAAGTTATAAACCTGAGGTAAATACGAGTTTCTGGTTTTGCAAATAAGATTCCACAAGCGATCTGGCTCCGTATTTAAAGTTATTAAAACCTGAACACTTGCTGGTACGTTGTAGAATACATCGTTCAAACGCACGCCGTTACATCATCAGGAAGCTGACGGTAACTAAGTGGTTAACGACACGGACTAACAATTTGAGTGTGCCAAGTTTGAATCCAGTTGAAATATTTCCACTTCTGAATGTCGCCAACCTTCACGCAAGTTCCTCTGTAAGTGTCCGATGTCTTTCTAGAAAGAATTCTAACTAGAAGTAGATCGGGGAAACGAATGCCAACAAAATTATCTGATTTATACGAAATAGATGAATAATACTCAGCAGTAGCAACAACAACAGTAACAGCAGCAGCAACCGTAACAACAGTAGTAGTAGCAGCAACAACAACAGTAACAGCAGAAGCAACAGTAACAACAGTAGCAGTAGCAGCAACAACAACAGTAACAGCAGCAGCAACAGTAACAACAGTAGTAGTAGCAGCAACAACAACAGTAACAGCAACAGCAACAGTAACAACAGTAGTAGTAGCAGCAGCAGCAACTCGTTTCTAGCCTAACCGTAATTCAAACTATCATCATCGTCAGTTGTGTTATAAATCTGAAGTCGTTAAGGATTTCTGGTCTCACATATCACTTCACATATGCGATACAACTTCGTGTTCGATATACACCTTCCTCTGAAAAGTGATGCTATTTTGTACGACACATCGTTCAGTCGTACGTGACCCCCATCTTCAGTGGGGTTATAAATCTGAGCTCATTAAACGTTTCGGGTCTTGCAAGATCAGATCACTCCACATCGGCGATCCGGGCTCGTATTTCAAGTTTTTCTTCCCCTACTAACTTATGCGATTTTGCGAATACCTCATTCAGCGGTACCTATGTATATTGACACTTAAGTCTTTAACATGATGTCATTAATTGTTTCAAGTCTGGCAAAGTCATATCACTATACTTAAACGATCTAGTTTTGTATTTAAAATTATTAATGCACGAGTAATTGATATTTTGCATAATACATCGCTCAGACTAACCAGGTCACATCCACACTGGTGGTGTGAACATTAGTCTTCTTTTTACTAATGGGCCAGCATCATCAAGGTGCAAGGTCTACTCGAGAAGATTAAAAATTGGACGATAATCACCGCCACAAGAGGATTGGAAACAATTGGGTCAATGAGCAGAAGCTCGCTAAAGAGGAATTGATCATACCAGAGCATCTCTCAACAAGTATTAGTTTCGATTAGACTTGGAGACGATCATATTGTGATCTATAACGAAATGCCAAGGTCTTATGTACAACATGAAAAGAAATTGGAAGCTTGGGAAGATCTCTAGCATTCCAGTAATTATAGGAGCAACCCGACTCGTGATAAACGGATTTAAAAAACTACCTGGCAAATATACTCGGTGAACAAAGTGCAAAAGAGATACAACCAATTTCACTTGTGACAGTAAGAATCTTAAAAATTCGAATGTATGAGATAGCGCTTAAATGTCTGGCATCCGGTAGGATGCCTCATCCCCTGCTAGAACAAAATTATAAGAAATTTGAAGAAAATGTTATTCCATACATTGTGTCATCTAACGTTATCCTTAAGTGTACGAGCGAAATTGTGGTTGCCGTATATTTGGCATACTTATGTTGATACGCCAGTTACCGGTAAATCTCCGAGTTTAAGAAACGTTGAGCTTGTCCAGAACCAAATGGATGGCTATTTGGGATTACTAGGCATTATATGCGGGCTGTACGGCGGAGCCACTATGCAAAAACAAAGTCGGTTTTGCAGATGCCGTCTGTGAATACGTCAGAATAACCCGCTAATCTACACATATGTTTGCACAAGGGAACAAGATCCGAGCATTGCTGTTGAAAAGTATCTGTTATTATCTATTTGTTTTCTATTTGTTTTCTATTTGTTTTCTATCTAAATATTAATTTACTTGTCCGTACGTCCAGTGTAACAAAAAACATAATCATTAATTAATGAGAAACGAATTACTTCCCTTTATAGTAGCTTTTCATCAGTTAAAAATCATTAAAACCATTTCCTCTCCAAACATTTTCAAAAAAAAAAAAAACATTGCTGTCTATTTACGGTTTCAAATTGGCTATTTTATTTTATAATAAAAAAAAGCCATGTTGAGGAGACTGTAATTTTTTTATTATAGTTTCTTTTTAAAATTTAAAAAAAATGTGCAAGTGAATTGTCATCTGTTTCTTTATAATTTATATTAAAAACTACTCAGAAAAATAAAAACAAAAGCAATGTGTTGTGTGTGGAATTTTCATTGAAAAACATCTATTTTGAAATCAATTCATTTTAGCTTTAAAAATTTTTTTAAAAAAAGAAGAATTTTATAAAAAGTATTTTAAATTCGTCGTTATTTGTTTTATTTTTTGTATTCATTTTTTTATAATGTGTTTTAAAACATTTTCAACTACCGGTTCTGTTAGTTATTTTTAATTTGTGATCGTTGCTTAAATTTAAAGCAATGTCTCTGCCTTGACAAAATGCAAAACCAATAGACGGACATCTCTGCAACATTCATATTTACTTTCCTTCCCACGAGGGAAGAGTTAGACACAAGATCGATTTTTAATGGGGGGCGGAATCTAGTTTCCCAGAAAGAACTGCACACCTGTGGCATTAAAATGTCTCAGTCATGAAGGATTTTTCCTCCACTAACCGAGGACAGAAGAAGTGAAGTGTAGTACCAGAACAGATACTACATTGTTTTCCTTTCCAAAAGTCCAGGGAAATTTTCATATGGTTAGTTTGATTTGTATTCGTGTCAAAATAAAAGAAAAAAAAATTAATGCAATAGAAATAAAGAATGGATGAATAAGTAAAAGAAAGGGAAAGAAATAATACTGAAATCACAAAAGATTAAATAAATAAAAAAGAAGAAAAAGAAGTAAAGAGAAGAACACGACGGACAAGAAAAATAAGGAAAAGAAAATAGAAGCAAAAAATAGTAAAGAAATACATAAGGAAGAAAATTAAGAAAAACAGATGATAAATGTCTGTCCCATCGCCGAAATGTAACATCCCTGTGCCTGTTTTACAAGTATCTTAATAGTAAGTGCTTGGACAAACTCAAAACAGTAGTACCCCCTCGACGTAAATACCCCCGACAAACCAGACCAGCAGCAAAATCCCACCTTACATTGCAGAGATTCTTAGATGTCGTAAAGATTTCTACTCAAATAGCTTCTTCCCTCGAACTGCTAGACTTTGGAATTCCCTCCCAGGCCCTGCTTCCCTACCTGTACTGACATTCAGAAGTTCAAGTGTAATGATCATACATCTCGCTGTCCAATTCCCTACACAGTATCTGCCAAATCTGGTTTCTGTTAATAGTCCTTTAAGACTTAGTGGTATGTTGCCTTGTTTAGAGTGAATAAATAAAATAAAAATAATTTACACAATATAAGGTAAGGTAATCAATTTAATATAAAATGCAATGAGAACATGGATATTTGAACTGACAGCTAATGGAGAATACATATCTGATATTAAAATACAAAGAAGGATCTTCCAAGGTGATTCTCTGTCACCACTACTGTTCATCATAGCCATGATGCCCCTGAATAATATACTAAGAAAATGCAAAGCCAGATACAAATTCACTAATACAAATGAAAGAATGAACTAGCTAATGTACATGGCTGGTCTGAAACTGTTTGCGAAAACAAAGACAGAACTAGCGACACTAATAAACACAACCAGAATCTTCAGTCAGGATATCCGAATGGATTTTCTATCGAGAAGTGCGAAAAGAGGGAAAAACTGAAAGCAACAGAAGGTATGGTATTATCCAATCAAACAAAGATGTGGGCATTAGGTGAACGTAATAGCTACAATTAGTTGAGGGTTCTGAAAGCAGATATCATCAAAGCAACAGAAATGAAAGAGAAAATTGAAAAGGAATACTTCAGAAGAACAAGAAAACTCCTCGAAAATAAACTATACAGTAAGAAACCTAATTAAAGGAATAAACACGTGGACAGTGTCACCAGTAAGATATTCTGGGCCGTTTATAAGTTGGGCCAAAGAAGAACTGAAGAATTTTGACTAGAAGACCAGGAAACTCATGACAATGCACAATGCATTCAAAGGATGATACTGACCGACTCTACGTGAAAAGGAAAGACTGAGGGAGTAAGCCGGTTTATGTAGAAGACTGTGCATATAACACACACAAAAAAAAAAAGAATTAGAAAAATACATAATGCAGAACATCGAAAGAATAATTACCACTGCAAGAAGAGATACGGAAGAAACAAACAAGATAGAAAAAGAAGAAACAAGGAATAAGATGAGGAAAGAAAAATGGGAAGAGAATCGGGTACACGGGCGATTCATAAGGATGATAAAAGATGAGACTAACTAAAACACTTGGAAATGACTACAAAGAGGAAACCTAAACAGGAAAACTGAATCTCTAATAATAGCTGCACAAGATAATAGGACAAACCACATCAAAGCAAGGATAACAAGACTCAAGAAAACAGAAAATGGAGACTCAGCGGGCAAAAGAACGAAACAATAAACCACATAATAAGTGAATGCAGCAAACTAGCCTAAAAAGAAGACGGAGAAGCAGAGTAAATACACGGAACAGGTCAGAGAGCTCAAAGGAATTTGGAAAATGAAGAAAGTTAGGATAATACCACTAATAGTAGAAGTGCTAGGAACAATACCGAAAACCTTTGAAAAAAGAATGGGAGGGATTAGAATCAGAGGGATGGCTGAGAAGATGCAACGGATAACAATAACGAAAACTGCAGAAATATTAAGGAAAACCCTTGAATGTGGAGACTAACCCCACACATAAACTATACAAAACCTGGGCACAGAAACGGCTGCAGATGCAAAACACGAAGTAACATCACATGAAATCATGAAAACTAAAACTGTATAAATGGAAAAAACTGCGCCCACTTCTTTTTGTGTGTGTGTGTGTGTGTGTGTGTGTGTGTGTGTGTGTGTGTGAGTGTCACCATAAACAAGTACCGCACCAACTAATGAAGGTCAAGGAGGAAGGGGAGACTGAGGAGATAAAGCACTAGCCAGACCTCCGCTGAAGATATGCAAAGAAGACTGGGACCTTGGGGAGTCTTACTGCGACCCAAATTCCAGTAAAGACCAATGGTCGCTGCCAACGAGAAATCAATGGTAAGCGGCTGTTGTGATAACACAAAATATTTTGCAAAGATAATCGAAAGAGGTGGAGAGTACTGGAAATCTGGGGAAACTTGTCACTCAGACTCCAGGGAACACGACAAGTTGTTCTCAAAGAACAATCTGTGATGTTGGCTTGTGTGAATACTCCGAGTGAGTTAATAATAATAATAATAATAATAATAATAATAATAATAATAATAATAATAATAATAACAACAACAACCAGCCAAGACAAACAAATAAAGGAGGAAATCAAGGAAGCTTTAAGAAAAAAAAGTATAAGAGAAAAATGAAGAAGAAGAAAGAAAAGAAGAAGAAGAAGAAGAAGAAGAAGAAGAAAAGTAAATACTAATAAAAAAGCATTAAGATAAAATTTGGTCAAGTACTTGTTGACTATAGATAAGAAAGGGTGGGTTCCTTTGACTAAGATATTCTTGATGTAGTAACGTTCGGGTGGTCTTTGAGATGGAGAGAAAGAGAGAGGAGGATGAGAGAGTGAGAAAGAGGAGTATCAAATCAACGGGTGGTTACTATCGGGTGGGTTCCTGGTTAACTTAAGAAAACATAGACTGGATTAGATTTATGGTGATTGATGAATGTAAAAGGCGATTTCTTTGAATCGACTGCAAAAAATATCTACTTAAAACTAAATAAACACACATATACATTGATAGGACTATGCATATCTGCATGTAAAACTCACACTGAAGAAAAACCATATTCGTGTGAATTATTCTTTTACCAGGAAATTAAATTTAGAGTCACAAATAATGTCCCCCTCGTCGTGACGTCACACTGGTTCGTTTGAGGAATGGTGTGCATATCCAAGTGAGGATACTACAATATTTTGGACATTTCACCAACAAAACCAAAAAAAGACAACCAGGAAATTAACTATGATCCATTGAGGAGAGGAAGATAATCTTCACTGTTTCCTAACAGTAGAAATAAATAAACACTCGGATATCTATGGTCTCATAGAAATTAAGTATTAGCCGGATTGTAAGTTCAGCACAACAACATCTTAGAAATAGACCAAACTATAGCTGTGGACACTATGGTTAGAATATGACATCTCTTACTGACATAGGAATTTCTTTGCTTATGAGTTTTACTGGCCAACCAGCACAGCTTGAAAGATCCTGCAGAATACAACAATAATGCAAAGGACTGCGTAAAAAAATGGGAAACTGTTGCGTGATTACATGCTTCAAAGACAGGCGAAGTTAAAAATATTAGTATTTTCTTAAACTAAGTGATATTTCTGATAATTTGCTAACAAGTAAACATGAAGGCTACTCGACACTAACAGCCTAACGACTGAAGTCAATAAGCGTCCTCAATCGTGCCAAGCCTCTAAGAGCATCTTAGAAATAGGTCAAACGATAGCTGTGAACTATATGGCTGAAAAATGACATCTCTTACTGAAATGTGAATTCTCATTTTCATGAGTTCCCTTTCTTCGTCGCTCAGATACATCCTAATGAAAAACACTCAACCACCTTAGAACTAGAATGGGTTGATCAAAAGTTATAATGGCAAGAAGTGACTACAAAATTGGGCAACCATCCATAAATGTGGCGAGGAAGACCATAAGATTTTTTTTTTACATGGAGGTCACCACTTATCAATGCCCGGAAGCCACTCGGGGATAAGGGCTATTGCGTGTACAGTAATCAATGGGATAGTATCGTAGTAATCGTTAGTATTAGAGATTTGATAAAGTGTCTTACTTAGGGGGGCGGTTCATCAGGAATTTGTTTATGTTGGACTTGAAGACATCCAAGTTGTAGTCAGGTGCAACACTGTCTTGTCTATCCTCTACCATCATATCTACCATCATATCTACCGTTATATCTACCATCATATCTACCATCAAGCCAGTGCAGCTTGAAAGGTTTTGTAGAAGATAACAAAATGCAAAGGGACGAGAAATTGTTGTGTGACAATATGCTGTTAAAGGCACAAATCAAAATAAATTACAGAAAAAATTATTATAAAACAAAAATGAGGTTTATTGCAAATATTAATTGTTTTACGTTTATAATTTATATGATTTCGGGCAAGTGATATCGCGGCTCACGTATATGGCGTAATCTAGAGGTCCAATTTTCACAAAATTCTATACGTTAAATTTGACTGCATTTCAGCAACAACACGTCAAATATTGTCTCCCAAGTGGTCTACTGTGTCTATTTTATCAGCGTAGATATGGGAATATTACGTATTCCCAATGAAAGTGATCTAATGGGGTTAAATCCCAGGAAAAAGATGTCCAGTTGACAGGTCCATTTCGTGAAATTGTGCGCCAAATTTACACGATTTGCAAAGATGACCGAGTGTTAAGGTCTTTATGATAAATTGTTAAACCAAGCTGAGCTCAGAACAACTGATAGTTGCTTAATCTACCATTATAGAAGATAGAGTTGTAACTTTAAAGTTCTCCACTTCTAAAAACCACCCTGTACACGGATATATCTATACATATCTTCTATTTTTTTTATCAGGAAACTAAATTTAGTAACAAAAATCATTTATTTGTGACGACTACACACTAGCTTATATGAGGAATGGTGCAATTTTCCTAGTTATGCTACTACGTGTAGTAACAATATGTTGGATACTCCACCAGACTAAATGAATTCTATTCCTAGAGTCAAAAACCAAATAGAAGCAACAATAAAAAAAATAAACCACTAATTATAATATATATATATATATATATATATATATATATATATATATATATATATATATATATATATATATAGATGGAGAAAGTGTGCTTTGTTCAGCACAATCAATGACCACTTAAAACAAATCAAAGTGCCGGTTGTTCAGTGAACAATTTCACTCATTTAAGCCTAAGGTTTGGTACATCGATATGTGCTTTCTGTTTTTTTTTTAATTAATAATAAATTAATAAAACCCTGTGGCGATGATGGGATTGTGACGGGAACAGGTGAAGGATGTCACTGGTAGTTCCTAGCATGAACATTGCACATAGGTGGTGGAAGGTAGATGGCCGTTTTTCACAACACCCGCAAGTAATTGTGTGACTCGTGTCCTCCTTTTATAACAAAGCAGCCCTTTATAGGATGGCACTGCTTTCCTCTTCATGGGGAGGGGTCTATAAAAGGTGACCTAAAAATTGTTTACTTGCTCATGTCCCTGTCATCAGGTGCAGATGTCTGGGCATCCAATATTTGCACCCAAATCAAGAATAGAAACAAAATACATGGAACGAATATGTTCATTGCGACTTGGAATGTAAGAACACTCCAGGATAACAAAAAGAACCCTGAACGAAAAACCACTATCATAGCACGTATGTTAAGGCACCATAGAATTTCTGTTGCAGCTCTTTCTGAAACTAGGCTTGCTGATACAGAACAGCTAGAGGAAGTTGAATGTGGATACACTTTTTATTGGATTGGAAAACCAAGTTCTGAGAAACGTGAATCTGGTGTTGGTTTTGCCATCAGGACTGATATTGCCAAAAATCTTGAGTCCCTGTCCGTTGGTATAAATGGCAGACTTATCTCCTTGCGCACTGCAGTAGGAAAGGACAAATATGCCACATTTTTTAGTTGCTATGCACCTACACTTAATTCATCTGATGAGCTAAAGGAGAGGTTTTACTCCTCTTTACGCGAACAAACCAACAAGGTCTGTGTACAGGATAAGCTGTTTGTCTTGGGTGACTTCAATGCTCGTGTGGGTAGTGATACACAATTTTGGAGAAATGTCATTGGTTTACATGGAATTGGTAAAGTCAACTCAAATGGTGTTATCTTATTGTGTCTTTGCAGTGAATTCGATCTTTTGCTCACTAATACAGTGTTTCAGCTGCCTAATTGCAAGAAAGCCAGTTGGAAACATCCCCGGTCTAATACATGGAAGGAATATGTTCATTGCGACTTGGAATGTAAGAACACTCCAGGATAACAAAAAGAACCCTGAACAAAACTGGTGGAAGCAAAAAGCTGAGGCCTTACAAGATGCGGCAGATAGGTGCGATTTTAAATCATTCTACCAAAACCTCAAGGGGGTGTTTGGTCCCATTTTAAGGGGGACATCTCCAATATTTTCGTCGGGTGGCATTCTCCTCACTGATTAGAAAGAAATTACTAAGCACTGGGCTCATTGATTATGTCATTGTACGTCGTTCTGATAGACAAGATATAAATTTCACACGTTCTTACAGCATCGGGGAATGTTGGTTAGACCATAAATTGATCTGCTCCACAAGTCAGGATGAAAACTAAGCGCCCTGTTCGGAACCAACGTAACTCTTCCATCAAGAGAATTGATGTAGGCAAGTTCAAAGTTAAGGAGATAATGCACTCATTTCAAAAGGCTACTGATGAAAAGCTGTCCTCCGTTGTATGTGGAAATGATATTGAGGCATCTTGGAGAGAGTTTAAAACTGCAGTATATGACTCTGCTAAAGAGTCATTAGGATATATTCGAAGGAAAAACCAAGATTAGTTTGATGAAAATGATCCAACTATCGTCCCACTGCTCAATAACATGCATCAAACCAATCAAGTATGGATTACTGACAAGAATTCTTCAGTGAAACACAAGGCTTTCAGAATGGCCAAAAGGTTGGCACTATCTCGGCTCCAGAAAATGAAACAAAACTGGTGGAAGCAGAAAGCTGAGGCCTTACAAGATGCGGCAGATAGGTGCGATTTTAAATCATTCTACCAAAACCTCAAGGGGGTGTTTGGTCCCATTTTAAGGGGGACATCTCCAATATTTTCGTCGGGTGGCATTCTCCTCACTGATTAGAAAGAAATTACTAAGCGCTGGGCTGAACATATTTCAAATGTTTTAAACAAAGAATCGACAGTGGATCGAGAAGTGATTGACGGTATTCCTCAGAGGCCAACCATCGAGGCGCTTGCTGATACTCCATCCATGTCGGAGATTGAATGGGCTGTGAACCAACTTTCAAATGGTAAGGCTCCAGGTGATGACGGCATACCTGCAGAAATATACAAATGTGGAAGCCAACTGTTAATCAGGAAACTAAATGCCCTGTTTTCATTAATATGGGAACTTGGTACCGTGCCCCAACAGTTCAAAGACGCATCAATTATTCACCTGTTTAAACACAAAGGAAATAAGTGTGAGTGTGATAGTCATAGAAGAATTTCTCTTTTGTCTGTTGCTGGTAAGATTCTAGCTCGTGTAATCCTAAACAGACTCAATGGTTCAATCTGTAAAACTGTGCTCCCAGAAACCCAGTGTGGTTTTAGGGCAGGAAGAGGTACTGTGGACATGATCTTCAGCCTTCGGCAACTACAGGAGAAAGCGAGGGAGCAGAATAAGGACTTGTTTGTCACATTCGTTGACCTAAAAAAAGGCATTTGATACCGTCTGTAGGGATGCCATGTGGACTGTTTTGAGGAGGCTTGGTATTCCGGACAAGATGTTGAATGTGATTGTCTCCTTTCAATGGGGAATGGTGGCGACAGTACGATCTGGCTGTGAACAAAGTGAACCATTTGAAGTGTCAAATGGAACTAAGCAAGGATGTGTACTTGCTCCGATCCTATTTGCTCTTTTCTTTTCGGTGATGCTTGAGACAGCTTTCAGGAACACCTCAGGAGGCATAGGTGTTGAGTATCGATCAAGTGGAGGATTATTTAACCAGCAATGGTTCAAGGTCAAAACCAAGACTTTTGTGCAGACTGTTCTTGACCTCCTTTATGCTGATGACTGTGCTCTTGTCACCCATAGTCTTGATGACATGCAGGACATCCTCAACAGCTTTTCTGGTGCATGTAAGGCCTTCAGTCTAACAATTAGCATAAAAAAGACTGAACTTATTCACCAGCCAAAACCAAACACTACGCCCTCTTCACAACCAGTGGTATATGTTGATGGTAAAGCTTTGAAAACAGTATCTTCTTTTACATACCTCGGCTCTATTGTGTCTGATGATGCTAAATTTGAAAAGGACATCCAATCTAGAATTAATAAAGCTAGTGAGACATTTGGTAGGTTGCGACACAGACTCTGGAACAGCCACGATGTGTCTCTAAAAGTAAAGGTGGCAGTCTACAAATCTGTTGTTCTGCCTACTCTTCTGTATGGTGCCGAAACGTGGACCTTGTACCGCAAGCATATAAATCAGCTTGACTCCTTCCATATGAGATGTCTGCGTTTTATCTGCAATGTTGGATGGCAGGATTTTGTTCCGAATAGTGAATTACTGAACAGATGTGAAATCACTGGTATTGAATCATTTTTGATCAGGATACAAATGCGGTGGTCGGGTCATCTTGTAAGAATGGATGACTCAAAAGTTCCTAAGCAACTTTTTTATGGGCAACTGACAAATTCTTTCCGTCCAAAAGGGCGTCCCCTGCTTCGTTACAAAGATAAACTAACAGACAAACTGAAACGTTGTGGAATTTCTCTGAGTTCCTGGGAGAGTGCAGCAGAGGATCGCAGAAAATGGAGGAAGACATGTTTCCTGGGGACCAAAGAATTTGAACATAACCGCCTTTGTCATAGGGACACCCTTCGTGCAAATATGAAGGCAAAACACAAGAAACATCCACCTAAAAATGAATATGTATGCCATTGTGGTTTCAGAGCACGCATCAAAGCAGGGTTATCTGTTCATTCGAGAAGACATCTTTGACCTAAGAGCATATGAAAGTTCATCATCTGCGGAGGAGTGTGCCGGACGTCTACAGGATTGCAATTACGCATGTGCTGTCAAAGAGCTTGGGAGCTGCTGAAAATTACATACTGAACCCTCATTCATCGTCTTCGATGAGAGAATCCATCACATATATATATATATATATATATATATATATATATATATATATATATATATATATATATATATATATATTGGCTAAATACAGACCAATCAGCATGATGATTTAAAAAATAAAAAAGGTTAGCTAACCAGGTTTCGTTCCATGCTCAACAGAGCTAAATCGAAGAAAATACGATTTTAAAAAAAGTCACGAATATGGCGGGGGATAAATTTATTATTTTATTTAGCCATTATTAAATTCTGTAACCTCCACCCCGCAAAATTTTTTTTTTTCAAATATATATATATATATATATATATATATATATATATATATATATATAATATGTAAACGGCTATATGTCTGGCTGTCTGGCTGTCTGTGTGTCTGCCGGCCTTTCTGTCGGTCTGTCTATCTGTCTATGTCCATATTTTCAAACTCTGTCTTCTCCGAATTTTAAAGTTGCAGAGCGGCGGTAGGGGCCTCAAACAATTGGATTTTTACGGACCGTTCATTTATGGGTCTCTAGCGGGTTAAAATTGTTTTAAGGGTTCAAAAAAATGGGTTAAAATTGAAAAGAAGTCATTAAAGATTCTGTACATTCATTTTAGTATATTTTTTATTTTCAATTTTTAACCAGTTTATATGGGTGTCACGTTAGCACAGTGGTAACGTCTTCAGCTTTGAATGCTACAGTTTCGGTTTTGATTGTAGTTGATGGCACGTAAATACTTTCTCTTTTACTTTTGAAATCACGATTCTATAATAATATATACGAGTTCTGGACAAATTAAAATATCATATTTAATTGTATTTTACACCCGGGCAAACCCGGACTTCTTCCCTACTATATATATATATATGTGTGTGTGTGTGTGTGTGTGTGTGTGTGTGTGTGTGTGTGTGTGTGTGTGTGTGTGTGTGTGTGTGTGTGTGTGTGTGTGTGTGTGTGTGTGTGTGTGTGTGTATAAATTCCAAGCCAAACAATGTCGCAGCCCACAAGAGTAATGACAGTCAACGAACCGGAAGTCCAAGACTCAAGTTTCGCCCTCATTTGGGCTCATCAGTTAGAAACATCCGAACTCAGGAGTCAAAACCCGAGCCTCTTGTATGCGACGCAAGTACTCTACCAACTGAGCAAACGCCACGCACACAAGAAATTCAAATAACTAACACAGATCAAGTAAACCGCGCCAAAATCCGACCGTGAAATGAACTTTCTCACATTCTGAAAATCTCATATATATATATATATATATATATATATATATATATATATATATATATATATATATATATATTAGAGTTGGATCAAATACTGACTTTTTACAATTGAAATACAAATACAAATACTTTCGTTTAGGTTACCAGAAATACAAATACAAATACTTTTATTCCTAAGTCTAAAAATACAAATACAAATACTTTTATACCTCAATCTCAAAATACAAATAAAAATATGTAAAAAAAAAAGAAGAAAAAGAAAAGAAATATTTCCTTCCAAATTTGACATCTACATTACATTCTATATCGTGTCCTCATTGCATTTTATTATCATTAGAGCTCTGAAAGTTTCCTTCTCTCTCTCTCTCTCTCTCTCTCTCTCTCTCTCTCTCTCTCTCTCTCTCTCTCTCTCTCAATATTTTCCTGGATGCCATAATACAAATACAAATTACTTTTTCTTGTGATGTTAAAATGCAAATACAATTACATTAAAATTGTATTTAAATGCAATTGAAATACAAATACAATTGTATTTGATCTCAAAATACAAATAAAAATATGTAAAAAAAAAAGAAGAAAAAGAAAAGAAATATTTCCTTCCAAATTTGACATCTACATTACATTCTATATCATGTCCTCATTGCATTTTATTATCATTAGAGCTCTGAAAGTTTCCTTCTCTCCCTCTCTCTCTCTCTCTCTCTCTCTCTCTCTCTCTCTCTCTCTCTCTCTCTCTCTCAAATATAAATACAAATACAAAATACTATTTTCCTGGATGCCATAATACAAATACAAATACAAATTACTTTTTCTTGTGATGTTAAAATGCAAATACAATTACATTAAAATTGTATTTAAATGCAATTGAAATACAAATACAATATATATATATTTCTCTCCCTATATATATATATATATATATATATATATATATATATATATATATATATATATATATATAATGTGTTTATTACGTTTTCGTACGTGTCATCTACGTTCATGTATGTCATCTCTAGGGTGGTGAGTGTGTGTACATGTCAATACGTACGATCATATATATAATATATTTGCATATTATTACAGAGCGTCCGTGATCGTCTAGTGTATATAATGTGTCAGTTTGTATAATGTTTCTTGAGTGAATGTTGAGTGTGGGTGGGTGTATATAAACAGTTTACCAAACGTGGGAAATAATGTAGAAGGACAGGGGTTTTTTTTACCGTGACGATTAATATCTTTTCTGGGGGCGTGCACCATGTTTCTCTGGATCCTATTTTGGGGTTCTGTGAAGCTGCAAAAAATTTCCTCCGAAAGACACCAACGCCTAATTATATTTTATGCAACATTTATTCCTTGAAGGTTCACTGGCTTGGAGTTGCACGCGTCCTTGGTCTCTACAACTTGCTATATTGTTCGCCGTTAGTCTTCTGTGAACCTCAGCGACTGGATCCACCGTCCGCTATCAAACTCAACCTCTCTCTGGCTGACCGACTCAGTCCAACTGTGTAACTAATAATAAAATAAAAACTATTCCTTTGTTTGGTCAACTCTCTGACTACGTTATTACATAATTAATGCAAGTTAGCACAGAACAGTCAACTGATCTTCTCGCATAGCCAATTCTTTTGCTATTATAAACTAAATTCTATTTTATCAAGTTAAAATTCCTGATACATATTTAGCTGACATTCCATTTCTCAAATTCCAAACGTCTATCGAAATATTTTGTTTCAAAAACATTTTCCCTATAACATTTTTCACATTAAAAATATTTCGATAACTATAATAAGAGTACTTGCTTAGTTGACTCGGCCATATCCGGGAGTGCTAATATATAACAATATAGATATAGTAATAAGTAGGTAGAATAAATAGTATATATATATATATATATATATATATATATATATATATATATATAATGCGTATGAAAATACATTTGAAAGCCAAATTACAACGCAATATTATGAAAATGAACAAATATATTTTTGTCTAAAATTAATATTTCGGCACTATACGCCATCTCTAAAATTTTATACATTTTTTCTTTTTTTTTTCTCGCCATGATGTTAAATTGAAAAAAGAAAAGTTAGTAAAGAGTCCGCGTGTTAATTTGTGTGCAGTGTTATTTTGAAATGCCGGAAGAGAACGCTTGGCGTACGTGATATGAAAGTCAGTTGTGATTTCTTTGATAGAAGCGTTGATTGATAAAATACGTATAAAATACGGAAAACACAACTGACTTTCATATCACGCATGCCATGCATTCTCTCCCGGCATTTCAAAGTAACACCACACAGACTTTTCTTACAATTTAACATCATTGCGAGAAAAAAAACGAAGAATAAATGTATAAGATTCTGAAGATGGGGTATAGTGCCGAAATATTAATTTGAAACAAATATTTATTTATTTTCATAATATTGTGTTGTAATTGACTCAACCATCTGCGAATGTGCGGGTGTGGGAGATCGTACAATGCAACATTGCTTTGTCTGTGCTCTATTGTCCAACCAGTGCAGCTTAAGCGAATAAAATTCGTGCATGAATACAATGGAGATTTGCTACAGTTTTAAAGGTTTTATTGGGAAGAGAAGTTCGTTTACGAGGAGAGAGACTAAGAAGAGACTAAAATTAAATCTTTTTTAAGCGGCTAAAATTAATTACTTCTTAATTTTATTACTTAAGGTAGCAAATGATCGACGAACGGATAGTCTTTTTTTACTTGAGAGGCGCCACTTTTTAAGGCCCAAAGGCCACTCGGGGATAAGGTTTAATGAATGTTTAATAACGTGATAGTGTAGTAATCGCTAATGATGTAACTTTGATATAATTTAATTATTTATTGGGACGAATCAACAAGAACTTGTTTTCATTAGATTTGAAGACTATTCAATCAGTAAGCAGGCCAGCGAAACAGTGCTAAAAAAGCTGGCAGTTTAAGGAATCTGTATTTTAGATTTATGCACAGATAAAGAGTAGGGCAAATCAGATATAGTGGTTGTAGCTATTCGAGTGTTGCAACGAAAATTTGCATTTAGGTTTGTACATTATCGGGCACGTCTGGGCTGTCTACTTTCCAGATTCGAGCTGTTAGAAACTCTGTCCTGTTCCCCAAGCACATGATGCAATTTTTATCTGCATTTTTCGTATATTCTGTTTAGAAAGTTGTACCCTCGCATCAATCACTTTAGGTGCACTGGATCTATTTCCGTTTACTGCCAGGTGTTATCTTGACATGTATTAATGTAACCATCCCGAAATGTATACTAGTTAAAATAATATCTACTTACTAGCGTAGGGTCCTAATATATGACACAAAAATAAAATGTAAAATATAACAGAATAATTGGGCTACTGAGGAAAGAAAAATATACTTCAATCTTCTCTCGCTCGCAGTTTTAGCTGTAGATCTTGAATAAATATTCGGATATGTGTGTATCTCATAGAGACCAAACATTTGTCTCGGTGTAAATTAAGAGTTTTTATATGGTGATGAAAAGTTCCAATAGCTAGATTGGGCTACAAAACTGAGCCCACCATTTACAAAAAAGGGGAAGACCATACGATGCAAAACTGTCTCTACGGCCTAATCAGAGGATAGATGAAAAGGTCGCTTGGTCCTCTTAACCAAGAATGAATATATATGATTGCCGAAATCATATTATACAACCAATATACATTTAATTACAATAAAGTTACATCAGTAAGAAACAGTTCAATACCGGAGGAAGTATAACATCAGTACTGATAGCAAATGCAGGAGGGTCGTTCATCGCGTCTGCATCGCTCTGTGTTCAACAAAAAAAAAAGGTAGAGAAAAGAATGATACTGCCGGAATTAAGGAGCGATAATTATGTTTACCTTATTGTAACAGGTTTGTGTCCGTGTGTTCGCTATGTGTGGAAATGCGATTCTCACAAGCTTGGAAGATCTTGTAGAGGAAAATAAACGTGCAAAGTGCTGTGTAAAAAATGGAAAATTGCTGTATGATCGCATGTTAAAAAAAAAAAAAGGATTTTACCAAAATGGATGATCATAACCATTTTGCTTTCATGGAACTTTTTAAACAATATTGATGTCCTGTGGAATCCTTACATATGATAGTTTTGTTTACAATATTTGTTAATCTATCTCTCTTTTATAATGCAAGCAATATTTTTCTAAAAATAGTCTTTATCACATTTATTATGAGTTTTGAAAAAAGAAATCAACATTTTTATCTGACAACTCGTTGAAATACACAAGTGAATCAGTTTTCCCCCAGTTTATTCACAACTCCGTGCATGTATAAGTATTTTACTCAGTAAATAGCGAAAGATGTTTAATACGACACGACTCCACTAGGTTTTTTAGGGAACCCCACCAGTCCATGAAGGGTTTAACTGTAGAATTTGCCGATGATCAACTCCGTATGTATATATATATATATATATATATATATATATATATATATATATATATATATATATGTTTTGTTTCAATTTATACATTTTTCGCCGACATTGACGCGTTTTCTCGTCTGACATTAACTGACCTACTGACAGAGTTCCAGGTTTTATTATTTTTAGTAAGATGCATGCATGACCGCAGTTCGGTGTACGCTCTAACAAAAACCGAAGCAGGGGTTCGGAGCGAAAAGTGCGAAATCTATGACGCCATCATTTGTACAGATGGACATGTACTAGATGCTGAGAGCGTGATACACACACACACACATACACATACACACGCACACACATATATGTTTATATATATATGAGAGAGAATGTATGCATATATATGTATATATATATGTATATATGTATGTATGCATATATATGTGTATATATATATGTATGTAAGCACATATATATATATATATATGCTATAGATAGAAAGCGAGAGTGAGAGAGAGAGAGAGAGAGAGAAATTGTGGTAATTGTTTTGCGTTAAAATATTATTATGAAGGGTGTAGACAGATATAAAGAACTTACATTTGCTCAGTAAACAAAATGGATTTAATTAATGCCTGTGAAATCGGAAAAACTAACAAAATGACGCCTAGTGGTGCGCATTCGCAAAAACTTAGTATTTACCCCCACTCCACAAACAGGCACACACACACACACACATACACACATCGCCATAAGTTGTGACACTGGGTCGGAAGCTTATAAAAGAAAGTTCACTGTTGTTAAGTAGTAATAAATTTTGTAAATAAGTATGTAAGTATATATTTGGTTAGGGTGAAACGCTAGCTCGGCTTTGTTGAATGTATTTGAGTCTTGCTACCAGCAATAATTATCACTTCCTGCGCTGATAATTGCTTAAGCATGAAATACTAATGTCAGTAGGTATACATATTTATCAGTATTTATTGAAAACATATTCTAGTTATAACCCCCTTTAAGTAGAGTAAAGTTGAGCCCTGTTTTTTTTGTTTTTTTTTAGTTTTTTTTTATTACATTTTTACCCCAAACAAGCCACATTGCCACTTTGATGTAGGGGGCTACTATCAGGGACATAAGCTACAGGGGTACTTTGTGGGGAGTTGGGCAGCAAGATGTCGGTTCACGTTGCACTTGAACTTCTGCATGTCAGTACAGTTGGGGAAGCAGGAACCCGGAAGGGAATTCCAAAGTCTAGCGGTTCTGGGGAAGAAACTACTGGAGTAGAAGTCTGTCTTACATCTAGGGATCTCAACTGTGAAGGGGTGGGATTTTGCTGCTTGTCTGGTTTGTCGGGGGTATTTATGTTGAGGGGCTAAAAGTGCTTGCAGTTCTCCGGAGCATTCACCGTTAAAGTACTTGTAGAACAGGCAGAGGAATGCTACATTTCGTCGATGGGACAGAGGCTGAAGCTTAGATGACAGCTCAGGGCCTATTAGATTGGCGACTCTCTTTTAACCTTGTCTAGGAGTGAGTGACTAGTAGCAGATGCACCAGCCCAAATGTGACAACAATACTCCATACATGAGCGAATGGTGGCCTTATAGAAGTACAGGATACTTTCTGGTGTCAGTAGTTTTCTAGCACGGTAGAGAGAACCTACCTTTTTCGTAGCGGTCCTGGCAATGCTCTCATGTTTCCTTTGAACGTTATTAGCTATCTACATAATACTTTTTTAATAAATATTAATTATTTTTACCTACAGGCTCTAGTGTTCCAAGCTTACGCAATCATCAGTGTAGGGTGTGGTAATTACTGCCAATCAAAGGAGTCCAACCAGTTCACAAAGACACACTTAATTCTGCAGCCCGGTATTCAGTTCTTCGGATAACAATAATTATCATTAGAAAAAGAAAAGAAAAGTACGATGCTTATTGTTGAGACAATCGGCAAAATGCAGAAAACTAAGAAGATATTGTTCAACAGCAGACGGCGGGACATTGCATTATGCTAAAGTTGACAGCTTATTATAACTCTCTTAAAAAAATCGAACCAAGCTGAGAGGGGTTTCTCCTAATATTTTTATAAAAAATATTTTTATCAACAGACACTAATGCTTAATGCTTATGCAATTGTCAGTGTAGAAGTGATGATAAAAGGATCTGAACCTACGCACAAACTCACACTTGAATTTCTCTCTCTCTCTCTCTCTCTCTCTTTCTCTCTCTCTCTCTCTCTCTCTCTCTCTACATATATATATATATATATATATATATATATATATAATGTACATTCCCGGTGTTGCCAGGAGTTTTCTTTATTTTGATTTTATTAACTATGCCATTTGATCGTTTCCATACATTTAGATTTAGATTTCAATGGACATTATATTTTTGTATACCGGGTGGAACGATGAAATTGTTTTCTTAGAAAAGACGACATTATTCCATATCCGTTTGATGAAAACCGGTTTTCATTTTTATTGCATACCATCTACTAGTTGACCATTTCTGTATAAATCCTAAGAACGATTAGAGTCTTATATCATGTCTGAAAGTGACACAATGCTCAAAGAGCGAGATCAGAGATGCTTCGCTGTACAACTCATGCTCTCTACGATTCAAGTTATGACAACAGGACCATTGCCAGAACCCTAAAAAATGCATCGCTGGATTGCCACAAATAAGAGGGACGTGTCCAGGTTGTAGTTTCAAGAAAGGGGCACATCATGCCATCTTACATCGTGAAAGTCGGCTTGAAAGTCCACACCAAGGTGTACCTGGATGTGCTTAACAATATGGTAATCCCCTGGTACAATCAGGTGGCCGCTGGCAGACCTTAGGTATTACAGTAGGACTCGGCGCCGGCCCACAAAGTTAAAGAAACCCATACTTGGCTTCAGAAGGAGTGCTACGACTTTTTACCCATCTCTCACTGGTCCACCTCCCCTCCCGGACCTGAACTCGCTGGGCACCTTCGTTTGGTCATACGTCGAGAACATCACCAACTTGGCCTCCCACAACACTAAAGCCAGCCTGATCGCCGCCATCCGCTGAATATTCGCCGAACTTCTGCCAGCACTTGTGGAAAAGGTATGCTCCCAGTTCCGGACCCGTATCGAGGCGATGAATAAGGTTGAAGGTGGCTACATTAAATAGATGTCATCTCCATTAAATAATCAAGTTACCTGGATTGATTTTTCCAATAAAAGTTTTCAACTCAAAGCTGTAGTATTGTTTTCTTTATTGTTCCACCCTGTATACACTGCGTGTCAAATTATTAACGAGATAACATTTTTTTGACCAGTTTCAGAAACTTACCGGTAGTTTCGTATCAAAAGCTTCGGAAACGTTGGCAATGCTGACCTGCGCGTACTGTGAAATTTTCGTACTGTTCCGCGCAATGTAATCAACTTGCTATCGTAATTGCTGAATCCACGATATTCCAGGTGTGTCAAATTATTAACAAGGCAGTTTGTTTTATCAATGAAATGGGTCGAAAAGGCAGTTTGAGTAGTTCTGAAAAGAGTCCTATTACAGAACAATTAGCAAAAGTTAAAACTACCTTCGAAATGTCGAAAATGATAGGAAGGTACCATCAAACTGTGAAGAGCTTTATTAGGGACCCTCCAAAGGTAAGAGAGCTGGTAAAGGTAAATATAGAGTTGTTTCACGCCGTTCTCTACTCCAGATTAAACGTGAAGTTGTTAGGAACCCTGGGCAGACAAGTTGAGAAGTCTTTGACCAAGCCGAATTGAAGAATGTCTCAAAAAGTATTCGATATCGCCGTCTGAAAGAAGTGGCAAAGTCTGTTAAGCCTGTGACAAAGCGTCCATTAAAGCAACATCATATACAAAACCGATTGAAATGGGCATATAATATACAATCGCGTTGACACACAGGTTCTCGCCAGATCGTCAAAGTTAAGTAACTTTGAGTCTGGCCAGTGCCAAATGGGTGACCATTTGGGAACGCTAGGCGCTGTATATATGTATGTAGATATTTCCAGATTGGTATCTGGGGTCGCATTAATTCACTGGGAGCGGTGCTCCCCCAGTTTTCGTTAAGACATGCATCTAGGAGAAGGAAACTCTTATGTAACAACCTGCCGTCTACTGTATACGCTGTCCTGTGTGTCTAGCCGTGAAACAGCGAAACATTATTGTATGTGGATGACTATAATGCTCCCTATCTTAAGGTTGAACATATTAGGAAGTGATATATAAATTACCATTAGCGTAGAAAGCGATGCTCTTTGTGTAAACAAATTGAGCTTAGGTATTTGGACAATGTCAAAACATTGTTAATTCACTGCCCGCATAGCAGCAGTCGTCCAACGCAACGGTTATAAGCTCCGAATGTCGTTTGGGCGATTGGGTTTCGATCCTAGCTTGAGGTAGTTGCTTGTCTAGCCGCACTGATGAGCTGTGAAACAGCGAAACAGTACTGTATGTTGATGACCATATATATATATATATATATATATATATATATATATATATATATATATATATATATATATATATATATTCCAGACAACACTATGAGTGACATGGGCAAGTTATTTTATTTTTCTTCCGCAAATTATTTTTTGAATAAAGTGTTCAATTCAAAATTCGGTAGACATTCTTGATTTCGACGGAAATAGTCACACATTCAACAATTGAAAAAAGTCGGCGGTTACAAAGGCCGAAACGTTGTAAGATTAACACCCAAGATGAAAGCAGTCGTCTGAATACTTAACTAAAATGCCAATCATCCATCTTCATCTCAAGAATGTCCGAAACAGAATGTGAGAAAATGCAACATTGATGGTCAGCTTAGAAGTAAAACACACAATTAAAGAATTGGGTGGGTAAAACGATTTGAAAGGGTAAGTAGGTTGCTCAGACAACTACGGGAATGGGAGGTGTTTGCAAAGTGGACGTCTACCAACGGGTAACAGCAGACAGGTATGAATGGAATGTGAGAAATGTCATTAATAATATATTCACACGCGGACAGATAGATAAGTGGCTAGTTGGGTCAACATTGTGCGGTTGCTCGCAAACAGGTGTAACCAACGATGATACGGGAATCTAGAGACAATAGACTCAGGTTTGGCTGAAGTTATTGGATATTTTATCTTTTAATTTCATTTTATTTCATGTCCGTTTCTGAAATTTTCTGATGAGGATTTATTATTCGTATTCATTAGATATTATTTAGATACTTCGGACTACTGTTCTCATCTCGAGTGTTATTTTCACAACGTTTTAGTCGATGTAATTTTCGACCTTCTCCAGGTATATCTTATCACTTACAAATTATTTTTTTTATTAATATATTATGAATAGTTCATGCGAGGAAGATTACGAATCCTACCATAGACAAACACGATAAGTAGTCACAGTCACGCCGAAACACGTGTCAGTGGATAACCATTTTAGCTATAAATAATCATGCATATATATAAGCCTGACGAATGCCCACAAAGATGAATCGCGGGAAATTCTGTGTAGTTTATTTTCTGATTTCTTTTGGCAAAATAAGTTGGTGGACCACGTGAGGTCAAACATAGTTAAACAAGACCAACAACTTTATGAAAATATGCTCCCACCCAGACCACCCAATTATTTCTGTAATATCTGTAGACTGGTCTATAAATCTGCAAACGGCTTGACACTACACTCAAAGGTGCATAATATAGCCCCTCTACAAGAACCAGTAAATACTGAACGATTATGCAAGAGTGTAGCTAGGTGGAAGAGCCATCTATGTACGCCCTTCTTACGGGGACAGATAGATAAGTAAGATATACGCCATTCCCTCTGCCTGTTCTACAAGTATTTTAATGGTGAATGCTCTGACGAACTGCAAGCACTTGTGCCCCCATGACGTAAATACCCTCGACAAACCCGACAAGCAGCTAAATCCAACCCTTAAACAGCAGAGATCCCTAGATGTAAGAGAGCTTTCTACTCCAGTAGTTTCTTCCCCAGAACCGCTAGACTTTGAAATTCTATTCCGGGTCCCTGTTTCCCCAACTGTACTGACATGCAGAAGTTCATGTGTAACGTGAAACGACATCCTATTGCCCAACTCCCTATATAGTACCCCAGTAGCTTATGTCCCTGATAGTAGACCCCTACACCAAAATGGCAATGTGCCTTGTTTGGGGTGAAAATGTAATTTTAAAAAATCACGTTGACACACTGGTCCCCGTCAGATGACCGAAGTTAAGCAATGTTGAGTCTGGTCATTACTAAAATGGGTGACCAATTTGGGAATTCAAGTCGCTGTATGTAGGAGGACGTTGACACCTTCCTGCAAGAGTTCCTATTTACAATGTCTCCCCACGGGACAGAGTTAGACACCGGGCTCGTTTTTTCCTGCAAGAGTTGCAAAAACCTAACGCCGTCATCTCCCCCAACGGGAATGTACATGCGATTGGGGACCACTTGTGAATTTCATACTCCCATGGAACTTCTTCCTTCGGAGGAAGCCAGTTAAACCCAAATAGGATTAGTGCTGTTTCACACACACACACACACACACACACACACACGCACGCACACACACGCACGCGCGCGCGAACGCACACACACACACACACACACACACACACTCACATACACACACCTCTACCAAGAAGTAGCAATCAACTTATATATATATAATTATATTATATATCTATATATCTAAAAAATGAACGTGTCGGTGTGTCTGTCTGTCTGTGTGTGTGTCTGTCTGTCTGTGTGTTTGTGTATATTTCCCTACGTAATAACTCTGTCAATTTTAGTCTAGAGACTCGAAATTTGATATACAGGCTACTGAGATTTGGGAAAATCAATTTGATCGTTTTTTGGCCAAAAAATCTCACTGTTAAGAGGTAAAAGTTCAACGATTTGACCTTTAAGAACTCTACCAAACTCCTCCGACAATTTTGGGTCTAAACACTTGAAATTTTAGATATAGGTTTCTTGGACATGGATCTAACTTAACAACTTGATTTGAGCCCAAAACAATAAATGTTAAGGGGTCATAATAGGGGTCAAATTTTAAAAAATTATGGCGTGGAATAGCACTGTTTCTGATAGGTAATATTTGAGATGTGTGTGTGTGTGTGTGTGTGTGTGTGTGTGTGTGTGTGTGTGTGTGTGTGTGTGTGTGTGTGTGTGAGAGAGAGAGAGAGAGAGAGAGAGAGGAGTATCGGCCAAAGAAAGCTTGATATTGGCATCTAAAACGGTCCCTAATTATCAGGTTTGAAACCGACGGTACAGATGACTTATCTCATCTAAACTTTCTGTAAATAAAACATAAATAATACGCTCTTATTTTCGGATTTTTCCTTATAATAAAGCTCTCTTCTGGAATCCTTTTTTCCAAAAAATATAACTAATTACACACACACACACATACACATATATATATATATATATATATATATATATATATATATATATATATATATATATATATATTACATGGGCGTCACCACTTATCAAGGCCGATAGGCCACTCAAGGATAAGGGTTAAAGAGTGTAGAGTAGTCAAAAGGACAATATAGTAATCGATAGTAATGGAAGTTCGGTAAATTTGTTAACTTAAGTGGAACGGCTCATCAGAAACTTGTTCACGTTGGACTTGAAGACAACCATATTATAGACAGCTGGAAAGCAGGAAAACGGAAGACAATTCCACAGGCGTGCAGTTCTAAGAAAGAAGCTTTGATCATGGAATCTATGTTTAGGTTTAGGCACAGATAAAGAGTGTGGAAAATTATTGATAATGTTTTCAGCTAGTCTAGTGTTTCTTGTGAAAGTTTGGCGAGAGGGGACCATAGATTGAAGCTCAGTCGAACACTTTCCATGAAAATAACGATAAAGCAGAGACAAACTCGCAACATCTCTTCTGTGAGATAGAGGTTGCAGCGAAGAGAAAAGGACATCTCCCCCCAGGCCACGAAGTCTATTTTGAACCCTATCAAGGCAGGACAAGTCTTTTCTAGCAGCTCCTGCCCATATGTGGCAACAGTATTCCATCCTTGGACGTATCTGGCTCTTATATAGATAGAGAATTGCATCAGCAGTGAGATATCTACTGGATCGATAGAAGGATCCGACCATTTTTCCAGCGGCCTTGGCAACAGATTTGATGTACGTATTCCATTTAAGATCAGGAGTAAAGGTCAAGCCCAGAAGCCTGTCAAAACTTGAGGCCTCCCCAAGACGATAACCATATATATATATATATTTATATATATATATATATATATATATATATATATTTATATATATATATATATATACATATATATATATATATATATATATTTAAAGTGATGGTTGTGTAGTTCCAACGAGAGAAAAAATGTATATTTAAAAGAGTGCAGCCATCAACAATTGTGGGTTTTTTTAAAGGTTTTCATCATATTTTTATTTTAAAATATTTTTATAACGCGTTTCGAGCTTGGGGTGTGCTCTCTTCAGATATTTTCGTAAAAAGTTTTTCTTTAAAATGGGAGTTTGTGGATATGCCTCCGCTGATATTAAATATGTTTTTCATAGTGGTGCGATGCGTGTGTTCAGTGTTTAGACGTTCTGTCTCCAACTGTAAGTGTTTTACTGTGACCGGTCAAAGTTAGTTTCAAAGAGTGTTTTTAGTCCATATGGTGAAGGTTTTTATGGCTTCTTTAGGGTTCTTTTTTAAAGACTTTCTTTCCCCATGTATAGCATACACTCACACACAATCCCATACGCATACATATATATTCATGTACATGTACACATGCACACGCACACAGGCACACACACATACACACACGTACATACATAGAAATATATGTAGGAGCATACATATATACACATATACATACCCACCTACACACTCACACACGTACTCGCATACATCCACCGCTAACAATTATTTTTATTTTTTTATTTTTATTTTATATATATATATATGTATATATATGTATATATATATATATACACTTTTTTTTTCCTACCAAAACACGCATGTATATATGCGCTTAATCATTCAGACATATGTACACGCACCCACACACACACACACACAAGTAAGATGGAGAATAATAGGTAGAAGATATATATACACACACATACACGCACATACACACATATATGTACACACATATATGTATGTGCACATACACTCACAAACATCCACATACTATGTAGGCACATACACATACACACACACATGCACACACACAGACATATGCAGGGGCTCACACATACGCGTATATCCATATTCACACGAACACATTTACCCACTCATACATGTGCATACATATGTATATATACATACATACACACACATACATACGGATGTGTATACACTCATCCACCCATATATATATATATATATATATGGGCACATGCACTCACAATCCCACACACACATACATATTCATACATCCCACCTTATGTATATATTGGATGAAGTTTCCTTTCCAATCCATGCACATATGCATACATGGATTCGGTCACCCAAACATAAGTGCACGTATACATACAAACAAGATGTAGCATAGATAACAGATGATATATAATTATACACACACGCATACACAATCATATGTGTACACCCACGCACATACACATATACACACGCACACACGCGCGCACACACACATACATACGTTTAATTTCTAGTTGTTTGTTTAGTTAAGAGAAATGGTACTGAACTGGGTATGGGCGCGCGCACCCGCAAAAGTGTGCGTGTGCCTTATTGTGCTTTTTTGTTGTTTCGTGTGTGAGGGTGCACACCTACCCAAGCATGCATGCGTGTAAGTGTATTTTGTGTTTTGCCTATTTATGTGTATAATTATGGAGAGACGTTTAAGGCGGGGTTAAACTTTGTTATGAAATTTTTTTCTTGAGTTAGCAAGTAGAAGTAGTTGTCAGTTTGGAAGATGGGCATTATCTCGAATCTGCCTCCACTGCATGCGTGTATATGTTGTGATACATGTAGGTGTCTATTTTCCGCGATTTTGATGTTGGATCGGTGTAGGGCTACTCTATTACTAAGGTTTTTTGTAGCGCCTATGTAGGATTTATCGCATGCTGGACATTTTATTACATAGATTACGTTTTTTGAGGTGCAATCTAGTTTTTTTTTAATTTTGAATGTTTGTATGGGGTTCGCAAATGTGTATGTGTTTCCCTCTAATATTATGTTGCTAATGTGTTGCTACACAGTCTTGGAAATGTTTCGGTCTTCTAGTGTTTAGTAACTAGAGATCTTTTCAGGCAACAATGCTTATATTCAAAAGCGGAATTCTTAATGAAAAACGAAAATCAACTTTTAGCAAAAGAAGGTTTTTAGTCAAAAAGGGGCAGGGGTGAAGTTCACTAGTGCAGAGAACAAGGTTGAATATGGGTATATTTTTTTTATAATGGGGTTAGTGAAAAAGAGCAGGTAGGGTTAGAAGTTAATTTGGGGGGCAACGCGGATATAGATGTTAACTGCAACAAGTGTTCGCTTTGCTTACCCGTTGTCCACTGCCCGTCTACAGCCTATATGATCCAGTGTATTTTAATTCTTTATTTATTTAATTTTTTTTATTCGTCTTTTTGCGGAATGGTTATTATTAGATTATATTGGATCTAATATATAGTAATGACTTAAAAAGCTTTAAAAAATGACCCGTGCGCCACCACCGAGAATCGAAACCAAAATGTTTAGCTTACGATTTACTTTTTCTTGTAACGATTTACTTTTTCTTTCCAGCTATGAAAACATGATTGCTGCAATGCTAAAAATTAACACATGAACCAATAGCTATTACGTTACGCATGCATATTCGTAATGGCGTCGTTCTACCTTCAACTGGAAAATTCCGTTTTATTTAATTTTCACACCTTTGCACAGATTTTCCCCGGCTAAAACCCAAATATAAAGTTTCGCATGCCCTATATATTAAGTTTCATGTCTGTAAACTAAAACTGACAGGAATTTGGTGGGCAAAATTTTTAAACAAATATATATAAACCATTTACGCAAATATAACGCAAGTATAAATCATGTATAATATAATAACACGTAATAATTAACTAAAGATGGCCTTCCCATAAGAAAACGGAAAAATCTATTAGGGAATTAATTAAAATGAACTTTTACTAGATTATGCAAATTAGCTAGATTTTTTGCAGATGAATGCAATTCCACGATCCATATATTATAAAATGGTAATTTCTTTTCAAATAAATAGAAAAAAAAGCTTTTTTAACATGATTATCAATGCAAAAAAAATTATAGGGCATAGATATGACTGTTTATTAAAAAAAAAAAAAATTGCACTAGATTTGCTCTTCAAAATGTTAACTTTTGGATGCTGCATTCCATATCAACAGTACTTTTATACAGTATACGTTTTATCACATATATATATATATATATATATATATATATATATATATATATAGTCCTCCACATACAGTAGTGTTTCGCGGTTTAACAGCTCATCAGTGCGGCAAGACAGGAAACTGCCTCAAGCCAGGGTCGAAATCCGACCACCCAAATGATAGTCAAGACTTCTCATCATCGCTCTATACAACTGCTGCTGTGTGGGTGATGAATTAACGATGTTTTGACATCATCCAAATGCCTCCGCTCGATTTGTTTACACAAAGAGCGTCGCTATATATATATATATATATATATATATATGTGTGTGTGTGTGTGTGTGTGTGTGTGTGTGTGTGTGGATTACAGCGTCAATAAGAAGTGGGAGGAAGGTGTTTCATCTTCCTCCCACTTCTTATTCAGTGTAGCGACAATGTAATATTTGTCTATATAAATAAAATATTGTATTTTGCTCTTTTTATTGAGCACTCTTAATAACTTAGTTTTAATTCACAAATTTTCCTTCCTGAATATCTTTAACTTGGTATATATATATATATATATATATATATATATATATATATATATATATATATATATATATATATATATATATATATACTAAGTTAAAAGAGATGCTGTCTGCTGCTGGGTTCGAATCAATCGACCGGTGTTAATCGTGACACCCTGCACTGATGATTCCTGAAAGGATGCAACACTAGTGTATGAAGGTATTTAATAATTGTTATACTAAATAATTATGTCAACCCCTATTAAGAAATTCGTTTCTTTTCGTTGAGCACTTTCAGTTGTAAATAAAAGTCGGTTAATTTAGCTCTTATGTGCAGATCATCATACAATCATTAGATCACTCTCACAGATGTTAAAAACATTTTTTTAATAAATGTTGAAATTTAAATAGTATATCTTGAGGTTAACGGTGGCCGAATGGATTGGGTCCTTGCTAATGAAGCCAGAGACGGCTTCTGTAGCCGAGTTCGAATCTATCGACCGATATTAATCATGAAACCCTGCACTGATGATTCCCAAAAGGATGAAACACTAGTGTCCGTACTTTTATTATAATTGTTATTGTGAATAATGTGTGAAATATAATTGAATAAGCATAGTTTTCCCATAAATACACACACACACACACACACATATATATATATATATATATATATATATTACATGGGCGTCACCACTTATCAAGGCCGATAGGCCACTCAAGATAAGGGTTAAAGAGTGTAGAGTAGTCAAAAGGACAATATAGTAATCGATAGTAATGGAAGTTCGGTAAATTTGTTAACTTAAGTGGAACGGCTCATCAGAAACTTGTTCACGTTGGACTTGAAGACAACCATATTATAGACAGCTGGAAAGCAGGAAAACGAAAGACAATTCCACAGGCGTGCAGTTCTAAGAAAGAAGCTTTGATCATGGAATCTATGTTTAGGTTTAGGCACAGATAAAGAGTGTGGAAAATTATTGATAATGTTTTCAGCTAGTCTAGTGTTTCTTGTGAACGTTTGGCGAGAGGGGACCATAGATTGAAGCTCAGTCGAACACTTTCCATGAAAATAACGATAAAGCAGAGACAAACTCGCAACATCTCTTCTGTGAGATAGAGGTTGCAGCGAAGAGAAAAGGACATCTCCCCCCAGGCCACGAAGTCTATTTTGAACCCTATCAAGGCAGGACAAGTCTTTTCTAGCAGCTCCTGCCCATATGTGGCAACAGTATTCCATCCTTGGACGTATCTGGCTCTTATATAGATAGAGAATTGCATCAGCAGTGAGATATCTACTGGATCGATAGAAGGATCCGACCATTTTTCCAGCGGCCTTGGCAACAGATTTGATGTACGTATTCCATTTAAGATCAGGAGTAAAGGTCAAGCCCAGAAGCCTGTCAAAACTATAGGCCTCCCCAAGACGATAGCCATATATATATATATATATATATATATATATATATATATATATATATATATATATATATATATATATATATATATACATATATATATATATATATATATATATATATATATATATATATATATTGCTATTTTCCAGAGGTAAGGTAACTAGTGAAATATACCGGGGTTAATACAATAGTGCTCAATAAGGAAGTAAAGCAAGTTATACTTTCAATTTGTTTTTACATAAGTAGTAATGTGTTGCTACACAGTCTTGGAAATGTTTCGGTCTTCTAGTGTTTAGTAACTAGAGATCTTTTCAGACAACAATGCTTATATTCAAAAGCGGAATTCTTAATGAAAAACGAAAATCAACTTTTAGCAAAAGAAGGTTTTTAGTCAAAAAGGGGCAGGGGTGAAGTTCACTAATGCAGAGAACAAGGTTGAATATGGGTATATTTTTTTTTATAATGGGGTTAGTGAAAAAGAGCAGGTAGGGTTAGAAGTTAATTTGGGGGGCAACGCGGATATAGATGTTAACTGCAACAAGTGTTCGCTTTGCTTACCCGTTGTCCACTGCCCGTCTACAGCCTATATGATCCAGTGTATTTTAATTCTTTATTTATTTAATTTTTTTTTATTCGTCTTTTTACTGAATGGTTATTATTAGATTATATTGGATCTAATATATAGTAATGACTTAAAAAGCTTTAAAAAATGACCCGTGCGCCACCACCGAGAATCGAAACCAAAATGTTTAGCTTACGATTTACTTTTTCTTGTAACGATTTACTTTTTCTTTCCAGCTATGAAAACATGATTGCTGCAATGCTAAAAATTAACACATGAACCAATAGCTATTACGTTACGCATGCATATTCGTAATGGCGTCGTTCTACCTTCACCTGGAAAATTCCGTTTTATTTAATTTTCACACCTTTGCACAGATTTTCCCCGGCTAAAACCCAAATATAAAGTTTCGCATGCCCTATATATTAAGTTTCATGTCTGTAAACTAAAACTGACAGGAATTTGGTGGGCAAAATTTTTAAACAAATATACATAAACCATTTACGCAAATATAACGCAAGTATAAATCATGTATAATATAATAACACGTAATAATTAACTAAAGATGGCCTTCCCATAAGAAAACGGAAAAATCTATTAGGGAATTAATTAAAATGAACTTTTACTAGATTATGCAAATTAGCTAGATTTTTTGCAGATGAATGCAATTCCACGATCCATATATTATAAAATGGTAATTTCTTTTCAAATAAATAGAAAAAAAAGCTTTTTTAACATGATTATCAATGCACAAAAAAATTATAGGGCATAGATATGACTGTTTATTAAAAAAAAAAAAAATTGCACTAGATTTGCTCTTCAAAATGTTAAATTTTGGATGCTGCATTCCATATCAACAGTACTTTTATACAGTATACGTTTTATCACTTATATATATATATATATATATATATATATATATATATATATATATATATATATATATATATATAGTCCTCCACATACAGTAGTGTTTCGCGGTTTAACAGCTCATCAGTGCGGCAAGACAGGAAACTGCCTCAAGCCAGGGTCGAAATCCGACCACCCAAATGATAGTCAAGACTTCTCATCATCGCTCTATACAACTGCTGCTGTGTGGGTGATGAATTAACGATGTTTTGACATCATCCAAATGCCTCCGCTAGATTAGTTTACACAAAGAGCGTCGCTATATATATATATATATATATATATATATATATATATATGTGTGTGTGTGTGTGTGTGTGTGTGTGTGTGTGTGTGGATTACAGCGTCAATAAGAAGTGGGAGGAAGGTGTTTCATCTTCCTCCCACTTCTTATTCAGTGTAGCGACAATTTAATATTTGTCTATATAAATAAAATATTGTATTTTGCTCTTTTTATTGAGCACTCTTAATAACTTAGTTTTAATTCACAAATTTTCCTTCCTGAATATCTTTAACTTGGTATATATATATATATATATATATATATATATATATATATATATATATATATATATATATATATATATATATATATATACGAATATATTTAACTTGGTATATATATATATATATATATATATATATATATATATATATATATACCAAGTTAAAAGAGATGCTGTCTGCTGCTGGGTTCGAATCAATCGACCGGTGTTAATCGTGACACCCTGCACTGATGATTCCTGAAAGGATGCAACACTAGTGTATGAAGGTATTTAATAATTGTTATACTAAATAATTATGTCAACCCCTATTAAGAAATTCGTTTCTTTTCGTTGAGCACTTTCAGTTGTAAATAAAAGTCGGTTAATTTAGCTCTTATGTGCAGATCATCATACAATCATTAGATCACTCTCACAGATGTTAAAAACATTTTTTTAATAAATGTTGAAATTTAAATAGTATATCTTGCGGTTAACGGTGGCCGAATGGATTGGGTCCTTGCTAATGAAGCCAGAGACGGCTTCTGTAGCCGAGTTCGAATCTATCGACCGATATTAATCATGAAACCCTGCACTGATGATTCCCAAAAGGATGAAACACTAGTGTCCGTACTTTTATTATAATTGTTATTGTAAATAATGTGTGAAATATAATTGAATAAGCATAGTTTTCCCATAAATACACACACACACACATATATATATGTGTGTGTGTGTGTGTGTGTGTGTGTGTGTGTGTGTGTGTGTGTGCATATATGCTTCCGTTGAATCATAATTTAAGGAGACCACCTCCTCGCGGTAGAGTGGAAAATATCTCCCAAAACCCCATCTATATATCTATTCACTTGCCGTTATTTAATCTATATGGACATATATCTTATAAATAAACAAATAAATGAAAAAAAAAGGTGAATTTGAAAACGAGAAAAAATGAACCGATAAAAAGTTAGAAATAAAATAAGCAAATAGATAAATAGAACTTAACAATAAAATTGATGGATAATGTAGTCACCACCAGAAAAGAAAAAACGACCATAAAAAACTAAGATTGAGAAATTAACAGTGATGAGGGCATAATATTAGTTCAGATCAAAGCGAAAACTTAGGCCAATAAACAACCGCCAAGTAAAAATATTACCAATGTCCGCGCTGCTACAGCTTGACCACATTAGATCGTACTTCCCCCTCTTTCCTCAACCCCCTTCTCTACTCCTTTCCTTTACCACACTTCCCTCCAAAACCACTACTTCTAATATTCACAATACTAGAGTACTTTGAGGACGGAATATTTCACCAATATAGACAAATATGTGCTATCGTGTACCCGTTTGCATATATATATATATATATATATATATATATATATATATATATATATATATATATATATATATATATATATATATCATGTTTTCTGTTTTTAAATATGTCAACATTAGAAAGTAATGTTGTTTGTAAAGAAGAGTTGCGGGATAGCAACTAAGCTTTTGGTCGTCTTTTTTTTTTGCTTTTGTTTTGTGGGAAGATTTGTTTTAACAGCAGGTACGTGATGTACATGTTCAACGCCCTTGTGAAGCTGGTAGAGTCATGTGTAGGTCCCGTACTAAACAATTAATTCACTCGGTTTGGTCCGAGCAACGCGCCGATTTCGAAGGTCACGTTATTAAAGTCACGTTTGTGGACATGTAAGAAAGGCATTACAAAACGACTTTTGTTTTTGTTATGCATTGTAAGTGACGACAATTGAGTACAGGCTTTTACGTTTCGAAACAATTTTCTCTTTTATTTAGATAATTATTTTAATTAATTAATTATTTATTTATTTATCTATTTATTATTATTATTATTATTATTATTATTATTATTATTATTATTATTATTATTGACTCACGAGGAGCTTTTACACAGGTCATAAAGGATCTCTCCTTGAGAACAGCCTGTGGTGTTCTCTGGAAACTGAGTGGCAATAAGTCTCCCCAGCTTTCCAATGCTCTTCACCTCTTCTGATAATATTTGCAAATGAATTTGCATTATCGCAACAGTCGCTTACCATCGATTCCTCGCTAGCAGCAAACATTGGTCTCCACTGGAATTTGAGTGACAATAAGCCTTCCCAAGGTTCCAGTTCTCTTTGCATTTGTCAATCGGAGGTCTGGTCAGTGCTCTCTTCGTGGCCTTTCCATCCTCCTTGACGCTTCTCGGCTGTTTGACATCATTTTTTTCATGGGGGGGCACTGATTGGGTAATGGGGGAGGATTTGGGAGGGGATAGAGAACTTATAGATATGTATCCTCAATGCTCTTAGTTTCATGCAACGCTTCTTCATGTTTTGTCTCTACAGCAGTTCGTCTGGTCCGCTCGTGTGGCTCATGTGTATTAGTTTCCGCATTCAAGGGTTTTCCTTAATATTTCAGCTGCTTTCATTATTGTTATTCGTTGTATCTTTCTAGTCAGTCTTCTGGTTCCAATTTCTCCAATTCTTTTTCAAAGTTTTTTGGAATTGTTCCAAGTGCTCCTATTATTAAAGGTATTATTTTGATTTTTTAATCATCCATATCCCTTTCAGTTCTCTGGCTAGCTCTGTATAGTTGTTCCGTTTCTCCTTTTCTTTGATACTTATTCTGTCGTTAGCTGGAACAGCAAAGTCTACAATTTAGCAGGACTTTTCTTTCTTGTTGATTATTATGACATCCGGTCTTCTTGCCTGGATGGGTTTATGCGTTTGTATGTCCATGTCCCATAGGATTTTGTGAATCTCGTTTTCAGTTTCTGTTGCTGGCTTATGCTTGTACCATTTGTCTGCGCGTTCCAGATGCAGTTGTTTGCACATTTCCCAGTGACTGCTCTTTCCACTTTGTCGTGCTTTTTCTTGTATTCCTTTTGGACTAGTTTGCTACATTCACTTACTATATGATTTATGGTTTCGTCTCTTTGTCAACAGAGTCTGCATTTGCTGTTTTCTTATGTTTTTTCGATCTTATGTTTTATCGAGTTATCTTGTACTGCTGTTATTAGGGATTCAGTTTTTCTGTTTACCTGTCCTTTTCTCATCCATGTCCACGTGTTTTCGTTATTCTCATCTTTTGTCATCCTTATGAATCTTCCGTATTGTTGTTTCTCTTCCCATTGTCTTTTCTTGTCTTATCCTTTGTCTCTCTGTTTTGTGTTTTGTTTTTTGGGGGGTTCAGTGTCTCTCGCTGCCATAATTATTCTTTCAGTGTTTTGCATTATGTACTTTTGTAATTTTTGTGATTTTTTTTTTTTTTGTGGTGTCATTCACACAGTCTTTTATGCATACCAGTCTCCTCTCGTCGTTTATTCTTTTCACGTAGAGTCGGTGAACATCGTTCTACGGGTGTAGTGCTTTGTGCATTGTCATGAGTTTCCTGGTCTTCTGATCCAGCTGTCTCAGTTCTTCAGAGTATCTTACTAATTATAATGTCCATGTATTTATACCATTCATCGTTTCTGCAATATAATTTCTTTTCCAGTTTTCCCTTTCCAATTCTCTCTTTCATTTTTTTTTGCAACAATAACCGTTCCAGATTTCAAAGTTTGTTTTAATAAATAACAGCTATGAATAAAATGAAGATTTATTTGCTCTCGTGAATCAATGTTCCTGCTAAGTGATTTGACCACACACACACACACACACACACACACACACACACACACACACACACACACACACACACACACACACTGACCAATCAGTTTGCAATGCGCATTGATTCCAAATGTTCCCTAATAAACTTCTTTCACCTCTTTGAAAATCTCGGTCGATCAGCAAAGAGAACGTAGACAGCATCGAAGACAGGCATTCCTGATCGATCACTCCTGTCCCGGTCCACTAGCATTGACGATCTTCTCTGAGGGTAACTGCTGGCCGATCTGCAACAGCCGAAAGAACTTGCAACGTTTTTTTCACTCGTTTTCTATCTTTCGTTGTTGTTTTAAAAGAGATTTTGTCTTCATTTCTATGACACGTTTTCGTTTACTATTATATTAAATCGTTACTATCTTTAGGATATCGAGTCATTAAAATCGTTGCGATATTATGCCCTTAATGTCTTTATGATATTAAATCATTGATATCTTTATGATATTAAATGAATAAAGTTCATTTTTAATTATATCAAGTCGTTAATATTGTTAATATTTTATATCAAAACCTTAATGTCTTTATTATATCAAATCGTTAATATACGAGATTTATTCCAAATCAAAGCTTCCTTTTTAACTCCAAAAGTTGAAGAACTACGAAGACCAGAATGGTAACATTGAAACGAGCGACCTTCTTTTCTTTTTCTTTTTTTTTTACTTTTTGCTCCAGATTTTATTTTTCTATATAGTCACCGCCATTCACAAAGCACTTTTGCCAGGAATTCAATAACGCATCTCTGCTTCTAATACACGTCCATGACATGGGTTGCTTTCTTCGAGTTTCACGCCGTCAATATCTGAAAGGTCATATAATGTATAAGTTTACTCATCATAACATTGGGATGATGGTAGTTCAGGGAGCGGTGGTGTCCCATGTTCAAATCCAGGTTGTTCCACAAAACTCACTTTCAGTTGGGTCATTGTGCAATATACACGTAGTCTCTCCTGTAGGTGCCCGATGTATTCTTGAAATTATTCTGAATAGGTAAACACAAGGAAAACCAATGCCAACAACAAAATATTCGAATGCATACGATATGTTGATCATAACAATGCAATTTGCATTTCTCTCTGATCTATTCGAACGGAATAAAAAAAAAGGAAGCATTACTTTTGGGAAGCCCCTTGTAGTTATAATATCAAGTTGTTACACAAATATGTAAAAGTAGCTAACTTAGCAATTTAATTCGTACTCGTTACTTTAAACCATTGAAACGAAACTATTCAATGAGAAAAATCAGAAAAAAATCCTCCTCCTCTCTCACCCCACTATATCTGTTCATTTTCTTTCTCTCTCTCTCTCTCTCTCTCTCTCTCTCTCTCTCTCTCTCTCTCTCTCTCTCTCTCTCTCCCACTCGCTCGATTTCTTTTACTAAGTTTCTAACTCTTAATTTCTAAATAAGAAACGGAACAAAACTACTCAATGAGACAAAGCTAATCAACAACAACAACAATAATCTATATATTAATACGATAGCGTGTGTGTTCTTTTGTGTGTCGCGTTTACATCCGGGTTGTTTAATTGTTATGAAATTCCAAATGTGAGTTAATTTATATGAGTGTTTGTACTGAAATAATCAGCCTAGACAATATATCAAAGTTATTATTTTAGTAAGGTGTGCGATATGGTGAGTTACAAATGATGAAAAATTATTGGCGTAATTAGTACGATATTAAATAATTATGAAAAACGATGATATGTGAGTTAATTGATCGGTGTGTTTGTAATGAAATAATCAGCCCAGGAAATATATCAAATTATTATTTTAGTAAGGGGGCGATACAGTTTTAATAAAAGGGCTAGAATAATATGATTGTGCCTTCATTCATGCTGAACAGAACGCCCACAGAATGCCCAGCAATAATATATTACATATGAAAAATGCTGCTGTGGAATTTCCACAGGTCCCGCTGCTGCTGCTGCTGCTGCTGCTGCTGCTGCTGCTGCTGCTAATAATAATAATAATAATAATAATAATAATAATAATAATAATAATAACAATGATAATGTTGTTGATGATAATGATGATGGCTCGCAATAGCTACAAAGAAGAACAGAACGACGGAGAACAGTTTAAACATGTATTACATGAAAAACGGAAAGGTTACAAACACAAAGTGTATGTAATTCACCGAGCATGCGAGGGTCGCTCTAGAATTAGATCCCCGCCTGGCATCGCCATGAGTAAAGTTTATATGGGCGATGGATTAGTCCATTTGGAGAGTGGTTCCCCACAACAAATACACAAGCTACTACAGAGACAAAACATGAAGAAGCATTACATGGAACCAAGAACATTGAAGATGCATATTCATAAGTCCTCTGTCCCGTCTCCATCCCCTCCTATTACCCAATTACCCCCCACCCTAAAAAGGAATGAAGCCAAGGAGGATGGAAAGACAAAGGAGAGAGCACTGACAAGACCTCCGCTTGAGAAGTGTGAAGAAAACCGGGCCATGGGGAGGCTTATTGCCACTCAAATTCCAATGGAGACCAATGGTCGCTGCCAGCGAGAAATCAATGGTAAGCGACTGTTATGATAATGCAAACTCATTTGTAAATGATATCAAGAGGTGGGGAGTACTGGAAAACTGGGGAAACTTGTTGCCATCCAGCTTCCAGGGACCACCACATGTATCCAAAATGAGATCCTTCATGACGTGTGTAAAAGCTCGTTGTGAGCCAATAATAGAACCCTGAATGGAGTAAGAAGTAGATAAAAATGACATTGCTATGGCATGCGGCGACTACAAGAAAGCATATGACAGGATCCTCAAGCATCGATAACATCGATAATTGAGGATGAACAAAATACCAGATAAGAATATCATCTGATTGAAAAAGTAATGAGAACTTGGAGACTTGAACTGACATCTGAAGGACAATACATGACTGAAATAAAAATACACAGAATTATTTCCCAATGATATTCCTTATCACTATTACTGTTCATCATAGCCATGATGTTTCTTTACAATATACTAAAAAAAAGCCAAGCTGGATACAAATTTACGTATACAGACGAAAGAACGAACCAATTAATATATATGAACGACCTGAAACTTTTTTAATATACAAAAAAGACCTAGAGACGCTAATAAACACAACCAGAATCTTCAGACAATATATCCAAATAGAATTCGATATGGAAAAGTGCACAATTTTGAGTATGGAACTACCAAACTGGAACAAATACATAGAGGACATTGCAAAGGCTGCTGCAAAGAAGGTGGGTTCCCTCTATCGAGCTAGAAGACTACTTACGCCTGAGAGTATCCTGTACCTTTACAAGGCAACCATTCACCCATGCATGAAATATTGTTGCCATATCTGGGCTGGTGCATCTACCACGAGTCTCTCCCTCTTGGATAAAGTCCGAAAAAGAGTTGTCAATCTAATCGGTCCCACTTTATCAACTAAGCTGCAGCCCCTGTCCCATCGCCGCAATGTTGCATCACTGTGCCTGTTTTACAAATATTTTAATGGAATGTGTTCTGATGAATTCCTTTCACTTGTACCCCCATCAACGTACATATCCCCCGACAAACCCGCTTAGCAATAAGATCTCACCCCTTCACTGTTGTTGTCTCTAAATGCCAGAAAGCTTTCTATTCTAATAGCTTCTTCCCTCGAACAGCTAGACTCTGGAATTCCCTTCCTGCTGCCTGCTTCCCTGACTGTACTGATATGCAGAAGTTTAAATGTAACATAAACTTGTTAATCTTTCCTAGACGCGGCCCTAAATAGTAGCTCCTTACGTCCAAGTGGCGATATGCTTTGTAAGAAGTGAACATGAGTAAAAAAAAAAATCAGGAAAGATGAGGACACTAGACGAATATGACAACTATAAATATGTGGAAGTTCTAGAAGCAGACACCATCAAAGCAACAGAAATGAAAGAGAAAATTGGAAATGAATACGGATCAGACATTGACAAGTTAAGGCTTACAGTTTTTTTTTGTTTTGTTTTTTTACATAACTTTTGTAGAGTGGTCTCTAGAAACGCTGCAAATTTTCCAAACGGTAATTTACTTTTTACAAAAGCGGGAAAGTCATTTTCATCCGTTCCTTTTATGCGAGTAACAGTCACTTCATGATCTTCTTTAAAATAGCTGAATATTCCACCAGACTAGATGAATTCTTGTCCCGGAATCCAGCAAAACAAACAAAATACTATAATAAACATCTAATTTAAAAAAAACTCAATATGTCTGTCGCCTGTTTCCATATTTTCAAACTCTATCTCCTCCGATAAAAAAAAAGGTGCCTCTGATGATTGGACGTTTTATGGATCGTTATTTTATGGATCTTTAGCCGGTTAAAATAGTTTTTAAGGGGTCAAAAAGAGGTCAACATTGAAAATATCGTTAAACATTTTGTACATTCATCTTAGTTTATTTTTAATCAGGTCATATGCGTGTCAAGTTGGTACGGTGGTAACGTCACCAGCTTTGAATGCTAGTGTTGCATTCGGTTTCGATTTTAGCTGATGGAACCCAAATACTTTTTTTTAACTTTCGAAATCACGACTTTATAATAATATATTCGAAATATGAACAAATTAAAATACCATATTTAAGCGTATTTTGCGACCAGGTAATGCCTGGTCCGCCTCCTCCGCTAGTATAATATAAGGTAGTTAATTAGTTAATCGAGAAGAGTAACAATATACGTTATTAGCTCAATGTTTCAGAGGTAAGACGGGGGTTCCTTTTGTTTCGAAGATCTTACTTAAGGGTGTCGAAAGTGAAGTTTGGGTTAATTTTCGGCAGCTATGTAACTCTAGCTTTTCCTATCTTGTAGTCCTTACATTTCTACGTGCGATGTTTCTGGCAAAGGGAAAAGAATTTCTGTTTTTCTGGGTCAGAATCAATTCTTCCAACACTTGGCTAAGGTTGGCTAGTTTACATCTTGAAGTAGGATTTTCTTTCCTTTAATTTAGCCCTTTACATCAAGTGGTGTTGTGGCTTGTCTGGAGCGATTTCCATTGCAAAAAAAAAAAGTCAAATTAAAAAAAAATGTCATAAAGTTTTTGAACGCGTTCATCTTCTATATTTTGACAATCACGAAAAATTGTTCTACTTTATTCCATTAATATTTGTGTAGTAGTTTTTATAGGCGTTTTGTTCTGTTTTTTTTTTTTTTTTTTTTTGTTTTTTTTTTTAAGAGTCACCATATTTTTCAAGATGAGTTGATACCAGCAAAAGGAAAGAAAGGAACACAAGTGTCAACATGGGAATGTCGTTCAGAGACAGGAACGTTCAATAAATGCTGACTCATTTTGTTTTTTCAAGTGATGAATTCGTGACATCAAATCTGCAAGTGCGCTACAGTCGCTACACTGAGTCCAACTCAATGGGCACTTATCGTTTGGGTTTGAAGGTTACATAAGCAGACAATAAGAATCTTAGCGGTTCCGTCACACATCTGTGTAACAACGCCAGTCTGAACATAATTATCCATCTAAATTAGCGGTTCCCAACCACTGAGCCACGACCCATTGGTGTTCAGCGAATTGATTACTGGTCTGTCATGAAGAGATTATAGGTGGGAGTTACAAATTGTTATAGATGTTTTATGATGTGAATGTTGGAAAGAATAACGAGAAGTCTCGGAATTAGTTAAATGAATAATATATTAAACAAAAAATACAGAAATGGCGTTGAGTGCGAACCCTGCTTAACTGAACGACAAAGAAAAGCTAATAAATAGTAACTCAAAAAATATTGTCTGCGTGATGTTGATGCTTAAACGATAAAAATGAGAAAATAAACTCTCTATATCTACTCTTATATAGATGTCACTTTGTATGTGTGTGAGTTTCTTTCCTCATAGGTTCCGAAATGGCTGAGCCTCTCTTTTGCAAATTTTACACAAATCCCATTTATATGCCTGGTGGTGTTCTTAGATATGTTTTACAGAAATTCGTCCAATAAGTATCTAAAATCGAAAAATATCCGATCTTAAAAATAGCTTTTCTCTCTTATAGATAAAAAAGTAGAATTTTTGCAGCGAAATATTTTACATTGCATCGGCCAATAGAAATAATAAAATCTCAGCAAATCATTTCTTCTTTTAAAAAAAGACAGATTTATTATAATCTGGAGATATAGCTTAGTGGTATCCCCTGTTCAAGCCGGAGTGTGTTTCACCACTTCATTTTATTTTGTTTCATATTAATGAGTTCAATTTACGATAAAGGATAAAGGAAGAAAACCATTTAAAATCGCCGCAAATCATTTCTTCGTTTGCATATTTTAAAACAAAGCATTAATCAGAAGTGACCTTTCCGGGGCATTCTTTGTTAAGCCTAAATATCAGCTGACGAGATATTGTAAACAGGCACAAACGAAATTTGATGAACAACATTATCATTATTATTTTTCATTTTATTTTATTTATTTATTTTCTTTCATTTTATCTATTTGTTATTATTTATTTATTCATTTTTATTTATTTATTTTTCTTTTTTGTTTTTGTTTTTTTTTGCGAATTAGTCTACCGGAAACATTATTCATAGTTACATATAATAATAAATAGAGAATTGATTTTATAATAATACATACGAAATCTGCATAAATTAAAATGTCATGTTTAAGCGTATTGTTCGATCGAGCAACACCGGGTTGCCAGCTACCTTTATATAAACCGTTTGTTTTAATTGTTTGATATTTTTAATTTTCCATTTTTAACAATCCAAGATCAAAGTGTAGTATCTATTCTGATACTACACTTCAATTCTTTTGTTCTCCGTTAGTGGAGGAGAAATCCTTCACGACTGAGACAATTTTTCTTTTTGTTCCTGGTGTCTAACTCTGCCCTCGTGGGGAGGCAAATAAATAGGAACAATAAACATTGGTGAACGCTGTTATGCTTTATATTATCTATCCTGTCTACAATATTAACAGATTCTTTGTTGTCATTTCTTATCTAATATTGAGGTGTTACAAATTAATGTTTTAACTGGAGAAATAAAAAACAGATATGATTGCATATGATAAAAATCATATTTGATTCATTATTTTGTTTCAATGTTGGATTTTTTTATCCGTAATTATGTGCAAATTTCTAAACAGAAAAGGTTATAATGAGAATAATAATTCTATAATTTTATTTTCAAAAATGCAAAATGTTTACCGGTTATTGTGGACTTGGAATTTGGATTTTAATGGATTAGAGATAAATACATTTTTCTATACTATATGTTATGTTACCCAGTTTATACATAATGGCTTGAATTAAAGTTTAAAATGCAAAAGTCAAGTATCATGGTTCAATTGTGCTCTAAACATAACATTTATTTCGAATTATTTAAATAAAAATATTTATGTCGAACATGCTCCTGTCATATAAAGGAACCTACTGTTCATCGTATATGTCGGATCTTTGGGCTCGTATGGCAATAAAACTTCTCAAATGCACTTGTGATGTTAGGCTGTGTAAGGTGTTAACTTTAGTCATAATTGCCTTTCCTTTTTTTATAGGATGTTGTCAATTATCGATACTTATCGGAGACATTCCAATACCAAAATATCTATGAATACTGCCAGGTACATACAGTACCTTCGTGTGAAATTTCATAAAAATCGGCCCAGTCGTTTTCGAGTACATAGGGAATGAACACACAGACACATATTTATACCATATCACACACACAAATATATATATATATATATATATATATATATATATATATATATATATATATATATTAATTGATTAATTGAGTTATAGTATATTGTTAATATGAACAAAAAACAATATTCTTCAATCGTGTTCAATACGAATATAGAACTTCATGTAAATAAAATTATATGAACACTTTAGGGGGAAATGTCGTCATCGTTTCTTTTTCTTTTCGGGTGGACGTTTGGGATGATTTTATTTTCTACCACACGAAAACTCACTTAAAGCCCTGGCAAAATATGAAAATGTTGCAATGTTGATTGATCCGCGTAGACTCCTTATCATCATTAAGATTGTATACTCAAACTCAACAACAGTTACATAGCAGAATCAAGAATGAGATGTATCTACCAACGAACGTTCTCAGTAACACATCCGGGTTTACAATAGCAGATCATTTGCTTAAAAATCAGTCTTGTGCTACGAACTTCAGCATTGACTCGTTTACCATTTTGAGTCGTGTTCATTTCGATTTTCAATTGAATATCTTGAAGATCATTCACGATCGTGTGAAGAGACCTTCTTTGTGTAAACAGAAAGAATGTATCTTAGGTTTGAACCTGATTAACCGCTAGGAGATTATGATAGCGTTGCCCTGTTTGATTTTTCTCCCGTTAGCACACGCATATTTTCCTTCTTATGCTCATCTCATTTTTTAAAAATAAAATAAATCCCTCGATGCAGCTCTAGAAAAGTGAGGGCGAAACCAGTCAGCTGTCCTTCTATTTTTTCTTTTAATCATGAATAATAAAACCTGTCTTTCCCCTTATAATTGCAATATATATATATATATATATATATATATATATATATATATATATATATATATATATAACTAGCCCTGTCCGGTTGTAAAAATCACTTAAATATGGTATTTTAATTTGTCCGAATTTCGCATATATTATAGGAGAATCGTGACTTCAAAAAGAAAAGTATTTGGATGCCATTAGATGGAATTGAAACCGAAACTGTAGCATCCAAAGCTGGTGACGGTAACACTGTACTAACGTGACAAGTATGTTTACTGGCCAAAAATTAAAATAAACTCAGATGAATGTACAAAATATATAACGATTTTTAGTCAATTTTGACCCATTTTGTTTGACCTCTTAAAAAATATTTTTAGTCAATTTTGACCCATTTTTTGCCCCCTTAAAAACTATTTTTAGTCAATTTTGACCCATTTTGTTTGACCCCTTAAAAACTATTTTTAGTCAATTTTGACCCATTTTTTGACCCCTTAAAAACTATTTTTAGTCAATTTTGACTCATTTTGTTTGACCCCTTAAAAACTATTTTTAGTCAATTTTGACCCATTTTTTATCCCCTTAAAAACTATTTTATCCGGCTTTAGCCATAAAAGAACGGTCTGCAAAAAATCCAATCATTTGAGGCTTCTTAGCACTGATCTGTGACTTTTAGTTTCAGAGCAGATAGTTTTTGAAAATATGCATACAGACAAACATATAGCCTTTTATAAAGTAGAGTTAAATAATAGTAATAATAATAATAATAATAATAATAATAATAATAATAATAATAATAATAATAATAAATAGTCCATCACGAACTTTAAGTTAATATTTGTCCATAAGATTGTCCTTAAGGATTTACTTAAGTGGTTCTTGTCGAATTATTTTCTCTTGAACACACTTAATCTCTCGTTTAAACTCCAGATTTCCTTACAATTTCATGTCCCAATAATCGTAAAGTGTTTTGTACTGTGACTTTTATGAGAGTACCTCTTGTATTTTTTTTTCTGAACACGGGGTAGAGTGGAAGCCAGGTGATATATGTTAAGTGTTCCGTTCCGTTCCAATCGTCAGGTGGGGGATAGCAGCAAAATTATAGACTTGTTAATAACTGTTTGGTTGCAATATGTTTCCAGGAGTTTTACAGCACCCAAAAAGGCCGTCGTTCACGAGGAGGTGGAATTAGAATTGTAACTTTCGGAGTGTGACCCTGGCTAAGTGGTTATAGACATAAACTGAGAATCTGGGTGTACCAAGTTCAAATCCGGTTATTTTCACAGAAACACTTTTATCAAGCAAGCACCTGACCTCATGCCTAACTTCCTGAAGGGGAGTAAATAATTTTCGTTATTGTTTTTTTTTTTTGTTTTTTTTTGTACTTTTACATTATTCACCTTATCATATTGCCACTAGATCATAACGGGTTATTGTGATTAGGGGTCATATTTATATGAGGCATCTTGAATAGGGGAATTGAGCTGCAAGATTTGATCACATTACATTTGAATCCCTGCATGCTAGTATCTTCGGTGGAAAACAAGAATCAGAAAAGGAAAGTATTCCGAAGGATAAAGGCTATTGGAGTGATTTTTTTCTGTATCCTAGGATTTCTAGAGTGAAGGAGCGGAAATTGCTGCTATTCGAGTTTGCTGTGATGGGTATTTATGTTGAGGGGGTAAAATACAAAATAAGTTCATCGGCGTACATTCCGTTGAAGCACTTATAAAATAAGCACAAATACTCAAAATTGTAGCGATGGGAAAACGGCCGGAGTTTTGTATGTCTCGCAAAAGCTTTCGACAGAGGCGACGGATTTTCACGAGATCGGTATCATTTTGAAGATCGACCCTCCGGACGACAAATATCGAAAGATTGGCTAAAAAATGAATTACTTCGTCCTCAAGTAAGCACTTTTCTACAGGGAGGGGTCGCTTTTTTCGCCGATATTTTCAAAAGTCATTGCCTCTTTTCGATTGTCTAGTCTTAATTTAAACCTACGTCACTTCCGGTTTGGCGATGAGCGTAACAGCAGAGACGTCACGTTTTTTTTCACTTTCTTTTCCTCCTTCGCGGTACGAGTTCGAGCTTACCTGCCTATTACACCTATTACAATTTTCCTTTTTTTTTTTTTTTTTGGCTCAACCAACACCCTTACACACATCTCCACTTTCTTTTCCGCCTTCACGTCACGGGTTCGAGCCTGCCTGCTTACTATATTTTTTTTGTTTTTGCTCAACACACCTCCAACACCCAGGCAATGTCGGGCACCCAGGCTAGATTATTATAAACAGAAATACCGTATGTATTTAAAGTGATATTAAATTCCTTTTTAATAAAAATGACATTTTTAAAAAAACGAAAGAAACTGAGACTTGTGCATGAAAGTATTATATTTTTTTCTAAACAATTCACTTCTTGTAAATAAAAAATATTCGAAACGAAAACCTAAAGACAGTGATTCAAATCTTTAAAAAGGTTTTCAAACTTACTTATTTTTAACATAAGTTATATGGTGTGTGAACGATTCACGCATGCGCATTCGGGAAATAGTTGACAAACAAATAAAACCCGACGATCCCCACGTACCAATTTTTAATTTTGACTCCTTAGATGTCCTTATTTTCGGATGAAACCCGATAAAAAGTTTTCCACATGTCTAAACACCTTATATACCAAATTTCAAGAATGTAGCTCAAAAATTCGTTGAGTATATAGGTTGAGAATTGTCCTTCACACAAACACATTTTCATTTTTATAGATATATAGAAAACTTCAGAAAATATGAGGTTGGTGCAACAGTTTTCCCCGGGTTGTAGCTCGAATGAACAGAAAATGTGGACTGCTGGGAAGAGACAGCAGAACGTCGTTTACAATTAGTTGCTCTCGAATACATCGACCGCCGAAACAACTACTTTTTTTATTACATTTTCACCCCAAACAAGGCACATTGCCACTTTGTTGTAGGGGGCTACTATCAGAGACATAAGCTATAGGAGTACTATGTAGGGAGTTGGACAGCAAGATGTCGGTTCACGTTACACTTGAACTTCTGCGTGTCAGTACAGTTGGGGAAGCAGGGTTTGAAAAAGAATTCCAAAGTCTAGCGGGTCTGGGGAAGAAAGCACTGGAATAGAAGGCTCTCTTACATCTAGGGATCTCTACTTTGAAGGGGTGGGATTTAGCTGCTTGTCAGGTTTGTCAGGGGTATTTACGTCGAGGGGGTACAAATGCGTGTAGTTCATCAGATCATCCACCATTAAAATACTTGTAGAACAGGTAGAGGGATGCAACATTTCGTCGATAGGACAGAGGCTGAAGCTTAGATGACAGTTCAGGACCTATCAAGTTGGCGACTCCCTTTTGAACTTTATCTAGGAGTGAGAGAGTAGTAGCAGATGCACCAGCCCAAATATGACAACAATACTCGATACATGGGCGAATGGTGGCCTTATAGAGGTACAGGATACTTTTTTGGCGTTAATAGCTTTCTAGCACGGTAGAAAGAACCTACCTTTTTCGCATTGGTCCTGGCATGCTCTCAATGTAATTGCTCCAACTCATGTTTCATATAAACACTTTCCAAGGGTCGCTCTGCCCGACGACACATTATCCCTCCTTCGAATATGGAAAATGGATCATCACTCCCGATCCGTCAGACGTTTTCAACTAGCAACGAAGGCATACAAAACGCCACACTCCTTTATATGCTGAACAACAACAATCACAATAACTACCGACGTCGAGATCGTAAAAAATTATTTCTAAATAGTTGACTCGTATCGCTCTTTGAAAAAAAAAAAAAAAAAAAAAAACAGAAATAACAGGGAAGTTACATTGTCTGAATGGTTAACGACACGGACTGATAACCTGAGTATGCTAAATACATTCCACAAAAAAAAAATCACTTAGGGACATTGGAAACCTTCACGTGATCTGTTCCGTAAGCACTAGATGTCTTTCTGGAAAGATACTCGAAAAATGAATGAATCAATGATGTTTAGCAACATCAGCAACAAAAAAAAAAATACTCTGCCTACTACCCTTTTTACCTTTTTTATTTGCCTACTACCCTTTTTACCTTTTTTATTCGTTCCTCTCCTCCCACCTCCTCTTCTTCGACCCGCAAATTTTAGCTGGACACACGTATGTTCACTTTTATCGTATAGACTAGCAGGCCGCCTAGCGTTGCCCGGTCTTAAAATATGCATAAATATATTATAATTTAATTCATATGGAAACTGAGACATGTGGATACGAGTACTATGTTTTTTTTCTTTCTAAACGGTTCACTTCTTGTAAGTAAAAAGAAATACTTGAGCTGAGATCGAAACCAAAGCCTAAAGTCAAGTACGATAACAATTAGGCCAGCTTTAAAAAGTGTTCTCAAACCTACTTAATCTTAACATAAGTAATCTGTTATGTGAATGATTTGCGCATGCGCATCGTGAAACAATTAACAAACAAATAAAATCCGGCGACCCTCACGTACCAATTTTTCATGTTTAACCGTTTAGCAGCCCTTTTTCCGAATGAGAACCGATTCAAAATTTTCCCACATGTCTGAATACCCTAAATAGGAAATTTCAAGTCTGTAATCAAAATTTTGTTGAGTATATAGGTTGAGAATTGTCCTCACACACACACACACACACACACACAAACATTACCACTTTTATAGATATACTCGCAGGCCGCCCAGCGTTTCCCGGTCGTAAAATGCGCATAAATATTATATTTTAATGAATACAGAAACTGAGGCATGTGCATGCGAGTATTATGTTTTTTGGAAACAGTTCACCTTTTGTAAGTTAAAAAAAAAATACTAGGGCTGAGATCGAAACTGAAAGCATTGAGTCAAGTACGATAGACATTACACCACCTTGACATGACATTTGCAAAGTGCTTTCTAAAAATCTTATTCTGAACATTAAGCTGTTATGGTTCTACACCGTGCATGCGCAGTCGGTAAACAGTTGAAAAATAGATAAAAATCCGACCCCCCCTCCATGTACTAATTTTTCAATTTCGGCACCTTAGCAACCGTTTTCTCTCGGATGAAAACCGATTATAAAGTTTTCCGCGTGTCTGAATACAAAATATACCAAATTTTAAGTCTGTAGATCAAAAATTCGTTGAGTACATACGTTCAGAATTGTCCTCGCGCACAGATACACACACACACACACACATTCTACCTTTTATATACATAGATATAGATGAGCTATTGTATTTTTTCGTATCCGATTTAAATGTGATTTGAACATCACCACTCATTCATTAAAAAAAAAACGAGAAATGAAACAATGAAAATCACTTTACTACAAGTCGAACAAACTAAAGATTAACAAAGATTTAGCTGTATATGTTTTTCTTAATGGGTAGCAAGGTACGAGTTCTTTTTTTTATGATAGAAAAAGTTACCTTGAGGGAATTTAACATACATTTCGAAATCTAGTGGGAAGGTCATCTCTTCTTTACTTTACAGAAGAGACATTGCTTGTTTGTCTCTCTCTCTCTCTCTCTCTCTCTCTCTCTCTCTCTCTATCTATCTATCTATCTATCTATCTCTCTCTCTCTACACACACACATATATATACATATATATATATATATATATATATATATATATATATATATATATATACATACATACATACATATGAATGGAAAAATGTTAAAATGGAACATCAAACTTTTAAGCAAAAATTGCGGCAACACAAAAAGACATTAATCGTTACGAACTCTCACAATAACAGAACTTTTTTGCTTAAATGTGTACAAGAAAAAATTATACCCAAAAGTACATTTAAATATTTGAAATATTTGCACCATATTTTCCCAGATTACATTGAAAAATATTTAGTTGCTTCAGCGGATCTTTCAAAACAACAAAGCTCTTATTTATTCCATGAAGCCCGAACATTAGCTAGCGACCTACTACAGAACTACACGATGATGCACAAATTTTTCTTAAATATAAACGGGTCAATGATACGCTCAGGCAAGATGACATCCATGGGGCCTTCTAAATGTTGTTGGAACGGTACAGTAAGTACATTGCACCCGCAAGAGATTACTTCGAAGAGGACTAGAGTTCCATGTGCGTACTATGAATATAACTGCGCATACGAAAAAAGTCTGCAAGCTTATTTAAGACACCTCGTCTGTTAATAATGAAAATACTCCAAATAGATAAAATGCCGGATCGTAATTTACATGTATTGATTCTGGGCATATAAAACAAAAGAATCTATTACTCAGATTTTTTGTACCAAATATAATACAATAATGGTAATAAAGACAACAAAGATGTTCTGTTATCTTCCGTATTACCAAAGTCAAGATTAGTAAAGAGGGTCAATGCAAAAGTACAGTTTAACTCAACTGGTGAAGAGAAACGATGCTGATACTGATATTTTATTTGCCATCAGACAACACCGAATAGAACAAAAGTTTCCGTTGCTTCCATCGCTTAATAAATCCTTAGTGCATTTTAAGTAAGGAAGCCGGTATCTTCAGGCAGCCTTATCTGGTAGCACCAGTTTTCGTATGCAGGTGCTCTCTTTCTCCAACATAAATACATACACTTTGGTAAAATGCTCGGTGGAAACCACTAAACCAACAAAGCAAACGAGCTGGAACAAAAATACATATTCATAAAAAGAAATACTGAGACTAACAATATTACGCCTGTGAGAGGGAGGTTGCAAAGAAAAAGGGGTGGGGGGCCAATCAAATTATGGATACGTTTCTGCATTTTATTAACAACCTTCAACTGGGACAGAGATTTTGCAGTCCAAATATGACAACTCTACTCCAATAGTTTTAATCCTCGATATATGGGAATTGTCCCTTTTGTAGGTTTATGACATTTACTTTCCACCTTGTGAGCTTTGGAGAGCTTCATGAAGGACTCGATTTATTCGCTAATTTATGGAGTTAAAAGCTGTTAAACTGGTGGCATGCATGTCATTGGTCTATAGGTGATTTATTATTATTATTATTATTGTTGTTGTTGTTGTTGTTGTTGTTGTTGTTGTTGTTGTTGTTGCTGCTGCTGCTGCTGCTGTTAATTTTGTTGTCACGTCTTGTATTCAGCTGTTTTATGCTGATAGGTGGATCATGATCAATGGCCATAGGCTAACAATATCTTCTTTTCTCAGGCCTCCAGTAATTTTTGCAGTTATTATTATTATTATTATTATTATTATTATTATTATTATTATTATTGTTTTTGTTTCTGTGTGATAGATTTCCATCTTTCAACAGAGACTTATTTATTTGTATTCGTGATTATAAATATAGTCTGCAGTCTTTGAAAGAATGTTAAGTGTGTTCTGGAATGCGTCCAATGTACTTATATTTTACGCAGTCGTGGGTGGAGACCCGAAATATTTAATCCTAAAGACACGAAAATGGACGGAAATACACACCTTGTCCTGCACGCGATGGACGATTTAGACAGCCAAATAAACACACGCTTTAAAAGGAATTTTTGTGTGTGTGTGTCTTTCTATCATCATCTATTCCTTTTGTCTCTCCTTGTATATTTTTTGTTCTTTTACCTTTTCGTTATCCCTTTCCCTTCATTTCCTTCTTTCTCTCTTTTTTCTGAATATTTTCTATTGCTTGCTTTATCATATATATATATATATATATATATATATATATATATATATATATATATATATATATATATATATATATATATATATGGGGGGTTAAGTTCTATTCACAATTTTTAAAAACACATGTTCTTTTATTTTCTCATAATAGTATATGTTACAGATCTGTTTCGTTAACGATCTTCAACAAACTGTAAGAATGTATAATCATGGTATTTTTTTAACTGTGATAAACTCTTCAGACAATTCTATGAAAGAAAATATTAAAACACGATTTTACATGCCACAAACAGTCAAAAACATGCCTCCAAGTTCGAAAGGAAAATAAAAAGATGGAGGCCTGACCAACAACGAGAATTGCACTACTAACATGCATTCCTATGAGAAATAAAAGCACATGTTTTTTTCAAAAATTGTGAATTGAAATTTAAAACACACACACACACACACACACACATACATATATATGTGTGTGTGTGTGTGTGTGTGTGTGTGTGTTCTGCATATAATTGAGCATCAGACAAATTTAATATATTTGGTATTGTACTATTCATATTATATTTTTATCTATCTTGCTATAAATAGAAAAAATATATATATACTAGCATTTCGGCTCAGCGTTGCCTGGGTGCTTGGAGGTGTATGCTTAGCAAAAAAAAAGTCCATTCTTTAACTTTTACCCCTATTATGACCCCTTAGCATTTATTGGTTTGGGCTCAAATCAACTTATTAAGTTAGATCCATGTCCAAGGAACCTATATCTAAAATTTCACGTGTTTAGACCCGAAATTGTCGGAGGAGTTTGGTTGAGTTCTCAAAGGTAAAGTCGTTGAACTTTGACCGCTTAGCAGCCAAATTTCTGGCCGAAAACGGATCACATCGATTTCCCCAAATGTCAGAAACCTGTACATCAAATTTCGAGTCTGTAGACTAAAAATTGACAGAGTTATTGCGTAGGGAAATGTACAAAGACACACAGACAGACAGACAGACAAGCAGGCAGACACATAGACACACAGACACGTTCACTTTTATAGATAGATAGATAGATAAATAGATAGATAGAAAACGGATCACAAAGATTTTCCCAAATCTCAGTACTATGTATATCAAATTTAGAGGTTGTAGACTTAAAATTGAGACGGTTATTGCGTAGGGAAATGTACACACACACACACACACACACACACACACACTGACACACAGACACGTTCACTTTTATAGATATACTAGCATGGGTGCCCGGCATTGCCCGGGTGTTTGGAGGTGTATGCTGAGCAAAAAAAAGAAAGAAAGAAACAGTCATTTTTTTAAAATTTGACCCCTATTATGACTCCTTAACATTTATTATTTTGAGCTCAAATTCAGTTATTAAGTTAGATCCATGTTCAAAGAACCTATATCTAAAATTTCACGTGTTTAGACCCAAAATTATCGGAGGAGTTTGGTAGAGTTGTCAAAGGTCAAATCGTTGAACTTTGACCCCTTACCAGCAAAATTTCTGGCCGAAACCCGGTCACATCGATTTCCCCATATCTCAGAAACCTGTACATCAAATTTTGAGTCTGTAGACTAAAAATTGACATAGTTATTGCGTAGGGAAATGTATACAGACAGACAGACAGATAGACAGACAGACAGACACAAAAACACGTATATATATATATATATATAGTCTTTGAAGTTTTTAACCTTTAAAACTATACAAAAAAAATTTTTTATCATTCGTTAGAAAACCATCTAGTCAGTAAGTCATTTAATCACCTGCAATCACTGCATCAACTCGCTCTCGAATTTACTATGATACCAATAATTTATTTTTCAAGGGATCATCAGTTGTTTATCATGAAACACTGTTTCGGGGATTTAAAAACAAAACAGTATATTACATCATGGCTCCCCAGCAGTGTTGATCAAACACCACCACCCTTAATCTTAGGAAGAAGACATGTTACAAACATTTGATCCAATTTCCTATTCTTAATTGCAATTATTAACCTTTTCATACTATAAAAATGAATTTCTTACCTGTGCGATTCATCAATTTCCACGTTTAAAATGGATACATTTGGATTAATCCATTTAACTACTTATCACCCCCACTATGATTAGTATTTAGTATATTTACATTCTTATTTATTTAAAATTAGATATATAAAGGTTAAAAATATTTTTACATATATACATTTTTTTTTAATTAATATATAAATTTATTATATGTAATTATAAGTACATTTTATACATTGCTAATATAGTTTTGGATTTCCTTTATTAATATAGTCTGGTTTATCTTAAACGATTCAAAAGCATCAGGATAACGAAAAAATGCTTTATTTAACTGTTTAAATATTTTATTTTTATCCCCACCTTGTTTTATCATCCTTATTACTAAGCTAGAAACTTGTGGTATAAAATCTTATCATTTTAATTTTAAAGTAACGCGAGCTATTCTCAAAAACTCTGACATAATGGTTCCATAAAACATTAAAATAGGGCAGGTGCTATCTTTATGGGGCATACGTACTATTTTATATATATATATATATATATATATATATATATATATATATATATATATATATATATATATATATATACTAGCATTTCTTTTTTGCTCAACATACACATCCAAACACCCGGGCAACGCCGGACTGAAATGCTAGTATATCTATAAAAGTGAACGTGTCTGTTTGTGTTTCTGTGTGTCTGTATGTGCGTTTGTGTACATTTCCCTATTTTAGTCAGCCAAAGACAAACTGTTTCGTTGCATCACAGTTTTTCATTGTGGTTAGACCAGCAAGTGCCTGAAGCCGGGATAGTTTAATCATAAACTTATACACGTCATTACTGTCTATATTAATTTCAGGCGTGAGATTGGATGACAATTAATCCATTCTTTTTTCATTCGTTGCTATAATTATCATGTATCGCAACATTACTTAAATTTACAATGAGAATAGTATTGGCCGCATTTTCAATTTGTACTGTTGTAGCACCATACTTCACATTGTTAACATGTGACTAGTACAAGTTAACATGTGACCGATGCAAGTTAACCTTCGACCTGATTGAGAACAATGATACTTAGAAACACTGATACAACTCCCACGCATCTATACATTCATCTACCTACGTAGGTATTTATATATATGTATATGTATATAGACAGATAAATAGGTAGATAAACCTGCAGGCAGGCTGATAGATAGACAGATAGATAGATAGAAAGAAAGACAGAAAGGCAGATAGATAGATAGATAGATAGATAGATAGGCATATAAATAGATAGATAGACAGGGAGATAGATAGATAGATAGATAGATAGATAGATAGATAGATAGATAGATAGATAGACAGATAGATAGACAGAAAAGCAGATAGATAGATAAATATAGGTAGGCAGGTAGGTAGGTAGGTAGGTAGATAGATAGATAGATAGATAGATAGATAGATAGATTGATAGAAGGTAGATAGATAGATAGATAGATAGATAGATATATAGATAGATAAATAGATAGATAGATTTTTATCATTGTGAACATTTAGCTTATTTCGACTACTATTCTTAATATGAATGTAATTTTCACAACGTTTTACAATCTCCGACCATCCTTAAGTGTTTCTTGTC